>NW_006763132.1:2146617-2662662 GCF_000264905.1 Stereum hirsutum FP-91666 SS1
GTTGTCCATGGGGCACTGCGAGGGTTCCCGCCAAGCCGTCAAACACCCAAAATGCTGGTTGCCCGCGGCAAGAATTGAACGCGCGGCCTAAAACCACGGTCGGGCACAGAACAAACCTATAGCGAAACCACTAGACCATAGAGGCGTACACAACTAGCGAGACACCTTGAATATGTTCATCCGCTGCTGTTTTTTCCAAGGGTATAGAAGACGGACTGGAGGGACAGATGGTCGAAATAAATACGTAGCAGGTATCTACTAAATGGATAGTACTTACATGAGTGGTATATGACACTCAGTGAGGCGGGGAAGGATGAGCTACCCAAGGAGAACGCGACTTGGGCATATGCAGTCGTCAGAGCTTTCTGAAGGCGGTAGGGAGCGGCTGACTAAGCGGATACGTAGAGGGGAGGACGTTGCAACCTTGGGACAACCTTTTCGAAAAGCCCTGTTGAACGGGCTGCCGGACAAGCCTGGAACATCAATTTCGAAAATCCTCGTTATGGTATCGGTGCCGGGATCGCACATGGTCGCAGCGTCCCTATCCCGGGGTATTTCGGATGGGGGCCGTGCCGAGGATTAGCACGCCCGGCGGTGTACGCGCGGAACAATTCGTCTGCTCAACCTCTTGCTTGTTTGGCTTTGATCATCGGATAGTCTGGATTTGTAACCTTGCATACTGTGTCGGTACTTTCTCGGCACTGGCACTGCTGGCAACAATAAAGCGACATCATTCAAGTTGACATGCGATATGCAGGGAACGGCGCCTCTCATTTCGTGCACTGGACAAACATGATGTATCTATACCTACCATCATATTACTGTCCACGCTGGCCACGGTGAATACGAAACTGGCTCCGAGTCT
Organism: Stereum hirsutum FP-91666 SS1; assembly: GCF_000264905.1. NCBI lineage: Eukaryota > Fungi > Basidiomycota > Agaricomycetes > Russulales > Stereaceae > Stereum > Stereum hirsutum. The sequence continues at coordinate 2,147,483 of NW_006763132.1, forward strand.
GAAAGTCGTCCATGTATGCCTTACGACCCCTTGCTGTGCACTGAGTCTGTACACCTGATTGTGACGAGACTTGGCTTCGTTTACCACGGAGCTTAAGGTAGGTCTCCTCATCCTAGCAATCCCTAAATAGTCGACAGGCAACTCACAGTCGGTCATTCAATAACTGGCAATAGAGGTCCTCATGATACGACGTCCGCAGCAGCCCATATATCATTCTAGGTACGACCTTCCGCGCGCTCCCCAAGTCTTTCGTTTAGTACCTCTGAGCGCGATCTCACCGTCACCGCATGATCGGTGATGTTGATGTCTAAATATACCGGAGCTGTTCAGGTTTGGAAGGTAATGTACTGAGCGCTCCACAAGCTTCACCGTTGTGTTATAAAAGTTGAAACTTCAAGCTGACTCTCACAAGCTCCCCAGCCCCAGCACACTCAGGCTCTGCTGATCCACCATGAAGCTCCAGTTCCTCGCTTCCTTTCTATCTCTTGCGGCCTCTCTTGTAGCGGCGCAGACATACCCCAATCCAATCGCCGGAAGTGGTAAGTCGCTCCTGCTTCTCCAGCCTCGTCATGTTATATAATAGAGTATTTCGTTAGAGGATATTTCCGTCCGGGATCCCTCCATCTGGTACAACTCAGATACTGGGGTGAGAGCAACATCTTTCCTCGTCTGTGCGGATGACTGATGGGCCATCACGCAGAAATACTACGTTTTCGCCACTGGGGGACTTATCACCACCTACACCAGTACCTCTCTCAGCGGGTCCGTCTTTTCTACAATCATATGCTGTTGACACCACGCTCACATCCTACGCTCGTAGACCATGGACGAATGCGGGAACGGCTCTTTCCGCCTGCGCCATCGTTGACAGTCCGGGTAATTGCGACCTCTGGGCACCCGATATTAACTACTTTGACGGAGAATATGTGCTGTACTACGCCGCTTCTACACTTTCAAGCCAAATCTCGGTAATTGGTGTCGCTACAAGTCCTTCCATGGAGCCTGGTACCTGGACGGACCATGGCGAGGTCATAAGCTCTACGACCGGAGATGTTTACAACGCTAGTCTGTGGTCCTGTTCTCTGTTCCTTGAACGTAACTCATGTAGCATTCAGTCGACGCGAACCTCATCATCACGAATGGTGGTCTGCAACTTTCGTTCGGAAGTTGGCAACAAGGTGAGACAAATGGTACCTGGATTGCGACGATGACTGAAACATTGTTGAGGCAGGGATCTATCAGATTGGGCTTTGGCCCGACGTAGAGACGCAAGCCTCCGTACGTCCTCTTTCGCGTGTCCTTTGCTGACGGTTTACTGATGGACACTGACAGGCTCTCCCCGGAACGCACCTTGCTGGTCTGCTTCTTTCCATGCTTTGAACTCATAATCATAAACTCAGCTCTACTGCAGGCGCCGACGATCGCCCAGCTGAGGGTGGCTTCGACTACAAGCCCGCTAGCTCAGACTTATGGTTCTTCTTCTTTTCTGACGGTATTACACCTCTCCAAGGCGTGCGTCTCATGTGTTTCCTCTGTGGTCCGATTCGAGCTCAAGCATCTGTCTATAGGATACTACTCGTCCGGCCGCAGGTGACGAGTACAAGGTCCGCGTCGGGCGCGGTTCCTCTAGCCAGGGTCCATTCTACGTAACTATTTCCCCGATACTCATCGATTTCTCTGCTGGTCGCTCATGCGACTTTTCTTGTCAACAGGACCTACCTGGAGATGTGTTGACTGAAGACCTTGACCCACCGACTGGTAATATTATCTTGCCGTCGCATGACAACATTTATGCCCCAGGTGGTATGTGACATCGCTGACTTTTGACTCGTCCGGAGACTGATGAAGTGCTTTTAAATGTAGGCCAGAGTGTTTTCGCTGACCCAGTCAGCGGCAGGGATGTCATGGTCTACCACTACGTACGTGAGGACGAGGTCGGTGGCGCGTCGTACCTCGGCATCAACTACCTCGACTTCTCGTCTGGGTGGCCCGTCGTTGTCGACTAGAGAGACGCTTCTCCTTTATTATGATTCATCATGGGCTCTAGTATACGGATTAATACGATCAGTTTCTAACGGGGTCTCGTAGTATTGGGTTGCACTAGCTACGGCCTTTGACGATGCGTTGGATGTATAATATATACCAGAATTGAAGGATATTTATTGAGGTGAACGGAAGGATTCAGAGCTCATTCCGAGCGCTGATATTATTCTATTTAAACCTCTGTATCGTTCTTCATGGGACTATATTGTACTCTGAGTAGACCTTCCGTCGGTCTTTTCTCTTCACAGTTGAGACGTCCGACCTAAGGGCCACACTTAAACCCTGAACACTGAGTGCCACACAATAACATGTTCCCAATTTTCAATTGCATTTGGGTAGAGATCTGGTATCGCTGTTCGACCGTGGAACTCGTCGCTGCAGACTTGCAGTAGCTTGCAGTACAATTCAAACTGATCTGGTTCAGAGAAAGGAAAAAACATGACACCAATGGCTAGAATGTTGTCCAGGTGTTAGAACGAAATCGAAGAGGAGCACAAATGCCGGCAATCCATCGCGAAGGGAAAGAAAATGCCATCTATAGAAACGACTGGATGGTGCTCAATCATGTACGTCGTCAGACGAGCTTCTCATACGAGGTACCATTGGCACAATGGGAACCCACTCAGAACGGTGCACAGTCACCTGGACTAAATGGCTGGAGTGACGCCGTCCGTCACTGAAAGCGCCAAGCCTCAGATCCGCTTCGCAGACAGTTAAGTGTTCGGTGTGTTCGTTATGAACGCGGTGTCTTGACCTCGAGTCCCGTACACATACGCATACACATATGTACTTACCCTCACACCCGTCCCAAGACACCCTACAACCTTGCCCTCTCCCTTTCTTTCCCCTTCCCCCGCTCCCCCATCTCCTCTCCCGCTTTGACCTCCCCCTCCCCCCTCCTAACCTCCCCAACCCACCCCACAACCCCGTCAACCAACCTCTCCACCTCCACCCTCCCCATCCCCGCCCTCAAACACACCCTGACCCTCTCCTTTCCCTTCGGCACCGTAGGATAGGTGATCGGTTTTATCGTTATCGCGTGATGGGAGAGGAGGTAGGCGGCGAGGGAGCGGGGGTGCGGAGTTAGGAGGGGGATTATTGGGGTTGGGGGTGGTGCGTGTGAGGAGGACGAGTCGGTGGGGTGGGAGGCTGAAGGGTAAGTGGAAGTGGAGGTGGGGATGAGGTGAGAGGGAGTAGAGGGAGTAGGAGAGGAAGGGAGAAGAGGAGAGACGAGATGTTCGGGCAGACAGAGTATATGTGCCGGAATGCCATGTTCTTTTATCGCTTTGCGCATGAGGTTGAGGAAGTAATCGCAGAGATCGAGGAGGTGGGCCGAGAGCTGGATAAGTTGGAATTTCGGATCGTCAGTGCTGAGGAAAATCAAAGAGAAGGTTGAAAGGTTAAGATGAATCTATGTGTATATGCGCAAATATCAACGTCCACCACCAAGAAAAGAATCAAATATGTCTAACGACGAAACGCACATATCCATCGGGAGAAACGGAACAAGGATAAGAGAGAGAAAGGGAACCGGGAACTCGGTCAATCGCCGTGGAAAATGCAAGTGCCACCCACACGATCAGAATCCGACATTCCCACGCATGTAGTGAGCGCCACATCGCTTCCCCGGCACCATTGATAGTAATAAAGGTCCCGCAACAAGAAAAGACCACGCGACGACACAGTCACTAGGAGCACACCACCGAAACCGACAACAACCAATGCAAACACTTCGGAAAAACGGGTGTATGGAAGGGACTAGAGAAAACACCCCGAAACAGAAGGAAAACAAGAACACTCACCTCCCCCGCCACCCCATTCTCCAACATATCAAACGAACAGCTCGCAGCCACTATATTCGCATTGCTCAACGCGGTAGTGTATATAAGCGGTCGTGCATAGTTGAGTAGATAATCTCGGACGACTGTGTTCGTGAGGAGGACGGCTGGAGCGAAGATGCATCAGCGTTAGAACCTAACACAGGAAGACAGCTGAAGTAGAGAGAACGGACACGACGAAATATTTGGATGGGGGATGCGAAGAGGCATGGGGAGTATTGAATCGGAAAGAGTGTGAAAATAAGCATGAAAATGAAACGGAAAAGGAAACGTGAACGTGAAAGGGGAAGGAAGAGGAAAGCAAACGCACCTCCACTCGCAGCCAACGCCTTCCCAAACGTGACCAACCGCGCCAATATCCACGGACTTTCCTCCAGCCCTTCCCGTGCTACCATCCCCCTCCCCTGTGGTCCATAAATCCCCGTCGCGTGCGCTTCGTCGACAATGACGTACGCCTCCCTTTTCTTTCTCCTTCCAACACCATTTTTTCCACCACGGTTAGAACCAATGCCAGAGCCCTCCCCAAAAAGCTCCTCCAACATGCCCACAATAACCTTCAACGGCGCAACAGTCCCATCCATCGAATACAAACTCTCAACCGCCACGAATACTGTACTCCGTCCTTCTCTCACGCCTTCTTCCTTTTCTATCAACGTCTCCAGTACACGACACAACGAGGCCATATCGTTGTGTTTGAATGGGATGCAATGACTTTTTCTTTGCGTCGATGAGGACGAGGACGAGGATGGGGAGGATGACGCCGACCGATCATGGTTCCGCGATTCCCAAGCGCGCATTCCATCCCATACACTCGCATGCACATACTCATCAAACACGACCCAATCTCCCTCTCCTCCCTTCCCCTCTGCACCCTTCCTCCCTCCACCACCACCACCCCACCCCCTCGGCAAACACCCAAACACCCCCACATTCGCATCAAACCCCGAGTTCCACAACAACGCCTCCTCACTCTTATAAAACCGCGCCAACCTCCTCTCGAAACGATCATGGAGCGTAGGGTTGACGAGTAGACGGGAACCGCCGGAGCCGAGGATGTGCGGGGTGTGGGTTAGGGTGCGGAGGAAGTGGGTGCGGAGGGGGGAGGAGGTGGAGAGGGAGAGGTAGTCGTTTGTTGAGAAGTCGAGGGGTTGCAAGGGTTGGGTGCGCGTGGATGGGATGGTGGAGGGGGAGGCGGTGAGAGGGACGGTGGGCGCGAAGAAGGTGGGCGATGGGGTGGGTTCGAAAGTCGATTCTGAGGGCGAGAACGAGTCGCTACCCGACGGCGAAGACGACGATGACGACGATGTTGAAGGAGGTGACGATGAAGTAAGGATTGGGTCGGAGGGAACGGGCAGTCGACGGCGGATCTGACGAGACTCGCGGGAGACGAGGGATGCTTTTAGGCTGGCGTGGAATGAGGATTCCGAGGTAGATGGGGAGCGTTTAGCGGACGACATAGCTCGTTCTTTTTGTCGGTTGGGATGACTTCGTAGTCAAAGTACCGAGAATCAATAGGTTTGAGTTCGACTTTTTTGGGGGGCGCTAGAGTCGACCAACGATGAGTCTGAACAAGTCTTCTGCTTCAGCAAGGGGACGTTCGACAGCTTAGTTTCAGTACGAGCGTACGCCTTTGTCAACGAAAGAGAGAACGGAGTGAGTGAAAGAGCAGAAGGAAGAAAAAAAGTCTGGGGATTAGCTTGGGACGACGCTGTCCCGCCATCCGTTTCCCCATAGTCAATTGTCAAAAAAAAATCGTTCCCCATCGGTTCGTGTTTCGGGTTGAACTGCTCGCTGATTTCCCGAAGGACCGACGAAGAAAGGGATGAGCGTTCAATTTCAGAAACATGGGTAAGTTATCGCGGTGGTTGCAGAAAAGATAAACTGGCTTGGGTCATGCGAAGATGTGATTTTGGCAAAGAGCGAAAGGGGGAAAGTTTGTCCGGACGGTGATGAGGCGGTGTGGCGGTGTGGCGCTTTGAACCTGCGCTTGTTCCGGACGGCCATCATGTCTGTTCCTACTCTCTTTATCCCTCTCTCTCTTTGATGAGCACAAAGGCATTGAGTTAACACGTAGTGAAAAGCGGAAGAGCAGAAGGAATATTATATGGAAGCCAATCCGGTTCAAGGGGTATATCGCTCTGGCGCCGCCAAGTAGGTTTTAAAAATGGTGAAGAATTTTATTGACATTGTACGAACATACTGAGCGGACTGGATAAGTAGAAGATTCATGGTACTAATCAACGACAAAGAGGTCATAGCTTCGCGCCTCTCTCCAACCTTCTCTCACCAGAGGGACCGCCTACTACGCCCTCCTTGACTAATGCCACCACCTCATTTTCCTGCATACCCAACTCTCTCAAGACTTCATATGTGTGTTCGCCTGCTTGGAGGAGACTCAGACTGTTAATACTGGTGTCTACTGATGCGGGTGTGCGAGATAGGAAAGGCGCGGGGTTTGGAACGGGAGACGGTGTGCCAAAGGAGGCGGGAGACGTCGAAGACCGAGAGGCAAGTATAGCTGCTTCCTCGGGTGTGAGAACGGGTACAACGCATGCATCTGTGCCTAAAGTCCGGTACGAAAAGAGGTCAAGTCCTGTGATCGCACCAGAAAAGAACCAAATATTCTTACCGTAAAACAGCGTAGCCCATTCATCTCTGCCTTTGAGCCGAAAACCCTTCTCCATGAAAGTCTTCAAGAGCTCCCAATCCTTCTTCCTCCCTTGGATACCTAGATCTACCCCCATATCACCCCTGTTTTGTACGACCCACTCCTCACCCAGCGCGGTCAGGAATTTCTCCCAAAACACCTTGAAAAACCTCGGTTCAAGACATCCCACAGAGACATATCGGCCGTCTTTACATGTGTAAATGTTATAAAATGGAGCACCACCATCAAGAACGTTAGTTTGACGAGGCTGCCGTGGAGTTGAAAAGATCGGCGTGAGGAGGGCGGAGTGGAGGAACGGAAAGGTGGAGAGGTAGCGCGTGCCCGAGACCTGCGATTTGATACTATTAGCGAACTGGTTTAGTGGATGCAAAGAGATGATGTGGAATACGGACCATATCAGTGTTGACAACTTGACCACGTCCGCTTCGGGATCGCTCGAATAGAGCAATTAGTATGCCCATGGCGCAAGTGAGGCCTCCGCCTGCGAAATCGGCTAGCAGATTGAGAGGAAAAGAGGGCTTTTCGGAGGTGCCGGGAAGCATCTGCAATGGTTACGCAGGAGTGAATCTTAGCAATGTATTATACGGATGTGAAGTGTGCAAGGGGATCTCGTACGGAAAGGATACCACTGAGAGCAAGGTAATTGATATCGTGACCTGCAACATTGTCAGCAGAATGAATATGCAGCGGTGATGAGACGTACCCGCCATATCTCTATGTGGACCTGTCGCAAAGTTGCGATGTCACTTATACCAGAATGAACTCACAGAACACTCATGCTCACCGTCTGTGCGAAACCTGAACACGCATCGGATTACCACCAGCCCCGGTCATGAATAGGGGCATCACTCACCCAGCAAGCCTCGCAAAAACCAACCCCTCATTCTCCCCATTTCCTCCCTGCCCATCGTCCAACCAAACCTCAGGCCCCAATCCCATTCTCTCCAACACTCCCGGTCTAAACGGGTCAATCACAACATCTGCACCTCTCACGATGTGTTTCACCACTTCCAAACCCTTTTCATTCTTCAGATTCACTGCGATGGAGCGTTTGCCGCGACATAAGAGATCTGCTTCTTTGGTGTCAGCGGAGGAACTTGAAGGACTAGGGTGGAAGCGGTCGATGCGCGTTACGGAGGCTCCGAAGTCGGAGAGGATGAGGCCTGCGAAGGGGCCGGGTGCTAGACCTGCGAACTGCATAGGCATAGAAGACGGAAGGGTCAGCTAAACATTCAGTTCAAGCACATACGACGTGCTCTATACGTACCTCGACAACTTTAAGACCGGAAAGTGGACCTTCTCGAACTTTTGTGGGCATGTCAAAGTTGAGAGTATCGTCTGAAGGAGAACGATTTATCCTCGCGGATCAAAAGCAACGAGAGGGGGATGTGAGGTGTAGAGACAAGCGAGCTAAGGTTCATCGGCTACATTATTATGTCTTCTCGTAGATTTCAGCTGGTTCAGATGATCATAGTGCGAACACAAAGGCCGTTCGGGTTGAGCGCCTCTGCCGGTATCCGGGATTACTTACGCCACACTTGGGCCACAACAGGGCCACAACAGGGGCTACCGTTCCCCTCTTCAGGATACCACTTGTCAAGCTTCAAGGCTTCAATATTTGGGGTGCAGTAGGCATGTCGCGTCCTTACTAAGTGCTGGGACTTAACCAAGACCTACCATAACCCCAGAGAACTATCTAAGTCCTTCGACGTGAAAACCACATTGCATCCTTGTCTCTGCTGTGGAGTTTGTCATCTACCTTTCGAGTTACATATGACCCTGTTTTGCCCATGGAACGTGAATGTTGAATCTTGAACACCAATCAATCTGCCTCAGTTTGTAGGGCAAAACTGTCCCATACGATATTAGTTGGAAATTCTACCATTCTGCTCTACCCTCTCAGCCCAGTCGGCCGTCTCGACAGCGAATCAACGAGATAATTTATATCGTCCTTCACTCTACAACTCCCTCCCCGTCCTCTGCCTCGTGGCATTCTTCTCCCTCTCCCTCTCCCTCTCCCTACTCCTATCTGCGGCTACACCTCCACCCGCAGTACCGCTCAACCCGACCCTCGTCACAGCCGGCCTCCACCCGAACCACGGCGCTATAATCTCCTTCGCCACCAACTCTCCAAAGCCGAGCATAACCCCATTGACGAACGGCAAGAACATGTTGATAGCCAACGCACTCGCGAAGGCCCAGACCCTCGTCTTGGTAGACAAAGTGCTGTCGAAGATGGCGAGCGTAGCGGTGGTGTGGGCGTCGGCGGTGGCGGCTGTACGGGCGTGATGTTTGTGGTCGTCGATTGCGTGATGTTCGTGGTGGGCATGGGAGGACTCCGCGGTATGGTGCTGGTGGTGAGGAGGCTGCGAATTGTTATTAGGATGAGAGGGTGTTTCTGAGTGCGAGCGTGAGGCGTCAGGGAAGGACATCGAGGGGAATGAAGAGTCCATGTCTGAGGGAACGTCTTCCCAGTGAGGAGAGCTGGAGCCGTGTGAGGGTTCTTCGGTATGTCCTTCTTGTACGGGAGCCGTCGGGGGTGTGAGGTCGGTGGTTTGGATGGCGACGGTGGTGTGTACGGGGCCGACACGAGGGAGGGCACGCTGTATACATGAACATGAACGTGAGTGAATAGGAACGGGGCGTGTAGCACAGCATGGGTATGATGAATGTATGATGCGTTGACAACATGTGCGGATGATAGACGCAAGGTAGATGTAAATGAATTACGGAACGTACCTCGAGGAACTCGATGGAATGTTTACCCTCCGCCTCACCGGGGACCAATGCCCTCCCATCCACTACACTCGTCTCTCCACTGTCGTCCTGCACGAGTCTCATGGCCTCCTCCGCCCTTTTTGCCAATTCCTCTCTAGCTTTCTCGCCTTCACCCAGCTCAGCCTCTCCGGGCATAGGGCTCGCCACACCACTCCCTCCGATCTCAATATTAGACCAGCTCAAACTCTCGCTCCCCTGACTCCTCACCATCTCCTCTCTGAGCCTCTCCATCTCCTGTCGTTCTCTCTCTCTCTTCTTCTCCCATCGTTCCCTTTCCTCTCTAGCCTTTTCCCTTTTCTCCCTACTTTCCTGCTTCCATTCCTCTACCTGTTTCTCGTACGCCGCTTTCCAGGCTTCGTATTCCTCTGCTGAAGCGGTGGATGGAGGCGGGTCATTCGCAGGCGGGGGTGGAGGTGTGTTCTCTGGGGAAGGTTTGAAGGAGGATGTGGGAGAGGTTGGAGTGGACGGTGAAGTTGGGTCAGTGGGTGAGAGTGGCAGAGGAATGGACGGGTTAGCCGTTGCAGGCGTTACGGGCGGGGTAGCGTATTGACGCGGAAGTTCAGTCGGAGAGAAGGCATCAGAGAGGGCAGCCTGCGAAGTACCCAAAATATATATAAATTGATGGTCAGCCCGGGTTCCCGCAAATTTGGTATGCTATAATAGAGATTAAATTGTCGGAAGAATAGCGCACCGAAAGCAGGTCCTGCCCATCTCCGTGCAGAGCGCTCGAGTGGTCCGACATTATTACCGATTCTATGTCGAGTAGCTATATACCGGTCTGAGTTATGGAGTGCTAAGTCGGGCTAGTCGATGAGGACAAGTCGTCGAAAAACAGACCCTCAGAGCTCAATTTCCGGCTTGCCAGCGACGTCGGCTTCGGCTCAAATAAGCGCGTGAGCGTCGCGCGATTCTGCTGTAAACAAACGTCAACAAACGCGACGCGTCTGGAAATCGAACCGCCACCATACGTCCACGAACCATCGGACTATCTTCGAACTTCGAGCCTGGAAAGCTTGATTTGTAGCCTTTTCAAAGGCTCATAATTATAAGCCGTCTCTGCAATGCCACGATCAACCTCTCTTCGGCGTGTTCTCACGTAAGTTTTTTTTGCGCTAGAGTTAGCTGCAGAGCAGAACGAATGAGGAAGAAGATAGGTGAGTGCCGAGTGCATTCGTGTCTCTGTATATGAAGTCACTGATGGAGCAACAATATAGTACTACATAACGTCGAAAGATACCCTAACAACATCGTGATACTGCCCGTAATGATTCAGAATTGTTGTATGAATAATGGCGAAGCAAACGACAGAGTCAATTGTAAGGGACAACAGTGCTAGACTCATTAGCGTCAGATTCCTAGCTTGGGATGGATCTATTTCTCTCACTGAAACATCATGGCCAAGGTAACGAGTCGACAGCCTGGTCAGACTGGCTCAGACTCAACTACCAAACAGACGTCATCCCGACGGGATCCCCGGGACGCGAAGCTATCGACTTCTTGAGCGCAACTGACCCGTGACTCAAAATCTGTAGACTGCAACCCCTCTACACCGGTCCGCCTCCATCTAATATTCTCAACGTCGATCGCACTGCTGACTTCTCGCATGTGGACCTTTGGTCAAACCTCCTAATCCTCATGTCGTCCTCTGTTATTTCCGTTCATCGCGCTCCAGCGTGGGTGCGGTGTCCCTGACCGCCGATACCCTCATGACCCGCCTAAGCGCACTTCATGTACCTATTCACAAATATTCTCGGGCATTCAGGGAGAAACACATATATAAATCATTACACAGGATTTCGCAGGCGAACGTTCGTTCCCTTCCTCGCGACGTCAGCCATGGTTCTCTGGCTATCAAGAATCCGTCCTTCCCTCCCGGTACTCGCGACCCTCCTACTTCTTCCCCTCCTACCTGGTCATGCACTCCAAAACATAACCCTCTCTTCCTCTCTCATACCTCTCCAGCCACCTTCCAATGCATCCCAAGTTCTTGACAAAGCGCTCGCCTCGTTCTCGATCGAGATTGCGTACATGGATGCGTTTGCTGGAAACGTCACCGAGGGGAATGGAACGTCGGATGGGGGAGGGCTGCAGGAGAATGTGTTGACGAGGGAGTTGATGCAAAGACTTGTGGAAAGGACGGGTGTAGGGCCGGATATTAGGCCGGGTGGCATTACTGTGTATGTTTCTCCATGGAAGTGGAAGGTGATGAGGCAAGGCTGCGCGCTGATGGATGTGATGGAACTATAGGGATAGTTCCATATACGATGCGAACAGCTCGGCCTTAGTCCTTGATGAGAGTACGGTAAGTGACTGTCTGCAGGATCTCTTATGCTATACCTATATTTACTGCAAGGCCTCAACATAGTCAGGTGGAGTATTCCGCACGACATAGTAAGTTACTCCCATTTGAGTCTCCTCAGTCTGAATCCGCCATACTACCATCCTGGTCATCACAGTTCTAACGTTTCGATTTCAGTGGCCCGGGCTTCTACAAATACCTCTCCGTCTTCCCCAATACAACCAAATTCGTTCTGAGCGTAAATCTCGGGAATGACACCATCTCGATCGCGAGAAACCAATTAGCAGCAGGGATTGAGAATATTGGATGGGACAGGTTGAGAGCACTGGAACGTACGTATGTCTCGCCACATTGCCACACGCCACACGCCACCCATAGCCCCTATCCCGCCTGGTCCTTCTTCTCCATCGTCATCCTTTCTCGTGCTAACCGCTCTGAATCTGATACTCCCCGTGCTTCTAAACAGTGGGTAACGAACCAGACCATTATCCCTCTGGATCGCGTCCATCTGGCTGGAACTCAGCCGACTACACCGCCCAGTTCCTTGGGTGGACCTCGGTGCTCACTCGTAATTTGTCGCTGCCCAAAGGGATCTGGCAGGCTGGAAGCTTTGCGGACGATCCTACGAGCAGCGCGTTGATGACGACGGTGGATATTGTGCAGGAGGGCGTGGCCACTATGGGCGTTATAGAAGTTTTTAGCCAACATATGTGAGTCTTCGAGCTTCCAGATCTGGCCCTCCTTCTCTGTTGTGAGGTTTAAACGACCAGGAGAAGATGTGGACGAGCGGTAAAGCAAGAGGACGGCTCATGGTAAGCTTGTTATGCTGACTGATGATGAGGATTGTAGGTATCAATATTCGACGTGCGATCCTACCCGGAACGCGATCGCTACACTTCCGAACCTTGTTAATCATTCGAGTATTACGGTCCGTCTCTGTCTCTCCATTTCCCACTGCTCTGAAACTCACACCTCCGCCAATGTCTCTGGCACGCTAACAGGCCTATGTCGACCTCTGGAAGCCCCAAATTGCCGCCGCTCGCGATTTAGGGAAAGACTTCGTGGTGGGCGAGTATAGCTCTGTGTCGTGTTCAGGGAAGGAGAACGTCACGAATGCGTTTGGACAGGCGTTATGGATTGCGGATAGTATGTTCATTTCTAGCATAGACACTTTCTGCGATGCTGACTATATATCATTGATCCATTGCAGCGGTACTGTATAGCGCGTCAATAAACATCACGAGGATGTACCTGCATCAGGGTGCGACGCTAGTCTTGCAGAGCAGTACGCAGGAGAATGCGTGAGTTTTTTTTCCCTTCGATTACAGCACTCGTCCTCGTCGTGCATTCTATTTACACAATGTTCTTTCCACATAGTCCCGGATTCTCATGGGTGGGTGCTTTGTCCTTATCCTTCATTCTTCATACGTCAATTAAAGGCCATCACTGACTTGATCGTGTGGCGTGTGGCGTCCGTCGACAGTACGACCTCTGGTACCCTATCGACACAGAACGCTACGGCGCCGCTCGCGCATCCCCTTCCTACGTCTCCTACCTGCTCATAACGGAGGCTATCGGTCCCTCGCCGTTTACATCGCGTATTACACTAGTTGACATACCGACGGCGCCCCAAGTTGCGGTTTACGCTGTTTGGGAAGGGAAGAACTCAAGTATAGCAGCTCGGGACGACGGTTCTAGTGCGGAGACTGGAGAGGAGGCATTGAGCCGGCTCGTGATCCTCAATCTGGGTCACCGCAACGTCTCCTCGACAGATGAAGAGAAGGACGACATAGCCGTCAGCGTCGATCTCTCACCTTTCGTCACTTCAGGTAGCGCAAACGTGACAGTGAAGAGGATGACGGCCACGGGTATGGACTCAACTGACTCTGACACGGCGACATGGGCAGGGCAGGGGTATGCACAGGGAGTGGCGAGTGGAGAGGAGGTGATTGAGGGATTGAACGGGGGGAATACGGTGCGGGTGGGGGGGACTGAGGGAGTTGTGGTCTTTCTTCGTTGACAGAGGAAAAGAAGGTCACAACGAGCATGGACCCATGTTAAGTGCTCAGAACACTTTAAAACATCATGTAAATTCCAATTCATCTTCGTTCGTAGTGTTCTTATCTCTTGAGATAGAAATTGTACAACAGCATCGTATCCTTCGTTCTATCGTGCTCCAAACTAGAGGGTTGCCTCGTTATTGAGCTCGTCCGACTGCGTCCACTCTTTTGCCTTGGGCTCCTCCTTCACGTACATCGCTTCCAGCTCCTTGCACGCCGCTAGATACGCCTTTCCCACATACTCGAAGTCGGATATCTGCTCCGTCCCAGCAACAGCATCAGTACCGCGAAAAAGTAAGGCCGGCATGCACCAGCATCTGTATAACAGCCAAGGAAAAGGGAAACACGAAGAAAGACTAACATCATTCCAAATTTGAGCCGAACACCTCGTCCACCACTTTCCACCATGCTTATAAGTCGCAGCGAAACAATTCCATTCCTGCAATAACTTCTTCTGGAAGTATACATTCGTGTCGCTGTTGAATGGAACATCGTCGCTGAGAGGTATGCCGACGTTGACCATGTTGACGGTGAGCTCGGAATTTTCTGTGGTGTCCATGAGCGAGGTGCCCAAGATCTCGGCGAGGCGTTTACCGCCTTCGAGAGCCAGGTTGTGGCAGTAGGTGCTTATGGCGGATTCTCCGCCGATCCAGGAGCGGAAGGCAAGGGCTATGATTCACGGCGGAAATGGGTTAGTGCGATTGTGAAGGGGAAATGGTCAGGGGACAAATGCGGACCTGCGTTAACGCTGAGATATGGCGCATAGTCTCTAGTGCCAGTCCCTAAAATTCATAACACGACGCCCTTTGTCAGTGATTCACGGTCAGCCTCTTTTTGAAAACCAATAGCCTACATCCGAACTGCTCAATTAAGTTCGCCACATCTATGTCCTCTCCTGTGGCCGATTCGGGTCGTGTGACATAGGCATAGGATGTGGGGTAGGGTGACTTTATAATATGCCGATTACTACAGTGTCATACGTCCCGTGAGCTCACTTGCCTCGCAGATCGGACTGCCTGAGATTACCGTTTAGGGATGTACAACATGGCGCATCCTCGCTTCGCGAAGAGCCATTTATGGCAGTTCTAAAGCAGGCGTGAACGTCAGTAAGATTTCCGTGCTGCAAAAGCAAGACCTGACCATGTCCACTCACCGAGACCCAGAAGTCCGGCTTGGCTTCCCCAAGGTTGATATCGTTCTCTTGCCCGATAGAATGGGCCGCATCAACTACACTCCAAATCCCTTCTTCCTTGCAGATCTGAACCAACTCCTTCCAAGGCATTAACACACCCGGATTCGACACCAATGAATCTATCACCGCGACAATCTTGAGGTCCTGTCCGGCCTTGGCGTTAGACTTCTGATGGGCGCAGAGCTTGCGGACATGAGCGCGGAAGGTATTGATGATTGCCGCATGAGTATTTGGAAATGTGAGCTGGAATTCGGAGATGATGGGGTGCGGTGGGAGGTCATGAATATATTGGATACAGCGTTCGACGCCGTTGTAGGTTGTGGTCACTGTGGCGCGCCACAATATAACAGTCGACATTAGTACCCGACTCAGATGCAGCTTTGAGTTGGATAGGAAAAGACTGACTTCCGATTATTACATCGCCCTCGTTCCATTCAAAGTTCCTCAATACGGTATCTACACCATGGAGCGCACTAGGAACAATGACGATCTCGTCTGGACCAGCGCCGACCATGCTAGCCAAACGACGGCGTACAGAGCCAAGCTGACCGGCCATATCGAGTCGCATAAATTTATCGGGATTCGACTCGATCTTTCGAGACCATTTCTCGCAGGCCTCGGCTACTGGGAGAGGGAGTGATCCGTACGAGCCTGATGTCGGAACGAAGGTTGTTCGGTCAGAGTTATATTCACCGGTGAGCTGAGGTTAGAAAAAGAAGTTACCGTGATTGAGGTTAACGTATCCCTCCTCGAAGCCAAACATCTTCAACATATCATGACCGAATGCGGGTGGAGTGCCCTCCAGGGTCACGAACGAGTCATTGCCATTCACGCTCATGATGTTCAAGCAATGTTTAAGAGTCTAGTCTGTAAAGTCAGATTGAATCAAGAAGGATATTTTCTTTAACTTTATTCTCACCTACGATATCAATGCCCACAACCACTCGAGTGGTTAACGACTGTGATGCGGGATGGTGGTAAGCAGTCTCCGTCAAGTTGTGTGGTTGATCTACTTAAGTACTGCTTTCTGGATGCGATAAGATAACGGAGTCATCATCAGATGTGGTTCCCTAATCGTTATCGGTGCCACAGCGGCATTCCGAATCCAAGCACCAAACTTCCATCTTCGCCACCAACCACCACCGCCGCACTTCAGCTTGGACGCCCTCGCTTGCTCAGGGAACCTATTTCTTTTCCGCGACGGCTCATAAATTCGTTCTTGATAAATGTCGGTTGGAACTGGGACGCACGCGGCATTCTTCTATGGCACTCTCATGCATCCCAAGATACTCCGCAGAGTGATAGGGCACGAGGGCGACCGACTGGAGATCTGTCCAGCGGTTCTCATGGTTAGCCAGCTCGATCTACAACTCATTCTCACTGCGCGTGTCTTCGACCTGTCTTTAACTCCGATCTCACACAGGATCACACCCGTCATCATGTCAAAGTAATCTATCTCACCGCAGAGTCATGACGGACAGTGTGGCTCATGAAGAGACTTCTGGCTCCAGCATGCAGACTATCCAGCCGTTCTCCCTTACGAAAAGAGCAAGGAACTCTTTGAACGCGGATTATCTCGGGAAGAAAAATCTGTCCGAGGCACCTTGGTAGTCGGCTTGACAAACAAGGATATTCATTTCCTTGATGTCTTCGAAGGAAATGTTTGTGTTTTCACTGGTCATCGTCCCTGATTTGAGCACTCACCTACGGCTGTATGATGTCTTACCAGGAATATATCCGGACCAAAGTTCCAGTGCATCGATTAGGCCTTCTTCTTCCTCTTTCGTCCAGCGGCAATCAATCCGCCGAATCATCTGTCGTACCCTCCACCCCACCAGCTCGTGCGGCGCTCATAACGTCTGTCGTTTAGCCTCTTGCGTCGATGTAAGTAATACCGACCGACGAAGGGTTGGAAAGAAAGCGTTACGGAAGGAGGGAAGGAAGGAAGGAAGGAAGGAAGGAAGGAAGGAGTTTGTGTGGCGAGGCAAGTAACTCTCGGGAGATGTCGGGGAACTCGGGTGTGGCTAACGGCACCGTTGAGCGCTGAGCGCTGAGCGCCGTTCAAGTTGATAAGAAGTAAGCAATATTTTCTGGGTCTGTCGAGCATACCCGGAAATTCATACATGCTCGTACGGAAGTTCAAACATTACTCTTCCGACATTTACTATCGTCACATCTCCTGGTCTGTGCTGAGCCTGTTTGGTTGACTCGGCTACGTACGCCTCAACATCCAAATTTCTGTGAATACTAGGACGACGTGAGATCCTGACTTTTGCGGTCACGACGAGAGTCGTCATGTTGTGATACAGATACACTCGGGCGTTTGTGCATGACTGAGCATTACCCAATGACTTTTGCTTGACATGGCTAGCGCTTCGCCTCCGTGGTGCTCGTGAGTACGTTCTCAAATTATACACATATGTAACCCAGCTTTCCTATTCCGAATGCGTCCAATTTTGCCTCATGATAGAGTCTTCTTGAACACCAACTATATATGTTTGGCGTGGCAGCGGCGACATGGGAGCTGAACGCATGCAGATGGCTCAACATGTCCACAGGAAACACCAACCTCACCTGGTTTCATTAAGCGAAGTTCAGCTCGAAAGATATCCACGACTAACGATTGCTCTGGTTTACCTGCGGATGGTGCAAGTGTAATGATGCGCCGGGAAATAATTGAGGTCGAATATCATCCATGTAAGCATCGCAGCTCCACCGCAACAAAGCACAGTAAACTCGCATGAATCATGCTTCAGCGACCCTGATGATATTTCCATTCATACCCCTCCTCCTATCAACCTCGAGGTAATCCTCGTTCTCTACACTTGCCCTCTCTCCGATCCACTTGTACGCATTCTCCTTGACAAACGTCTCGTACGACCAAAGCTTTCTCTCCACATGGGATATAGGCATGCACCAGATGTACGTTTCCGCCTCTACTGGGGCCGCGAGGTCTTCACTGGGGGGAATTTGTATCACTTTCTCCGTATAACAAGGCCATCTGATCATCCTCGGCAAGCTTTTTCACATCATTTTCAGCGTTCTTTCCACTTTGAAGTACTTACTTCGCTTACCTCGTCGTCCGAACTAACGGTCTGATATCCTTACGGACGGAGTAAGTTCGTAGACGGGTATGGCCTCTGGCTCATGTGCTTGTTCACTGGCCATACACTGCGCACACCGCCCAGTGGGTCGTAACATCAAGGACAGCCGGCAGGTCTATTAGCGAGTCGTATTTCACCGGCCGCAGACAGAAAGCGCGAACGCCATTGGTTATCGCATGAGTTACTTTCACCCCAGTAGACATCGACACTGCTGCATTCAATTGAGTACTGACAACACCTGTTCGATCTAATTACCCACAAATATTGCTATGCAGACCCGGCTGCCGGAAAACGAGATTTGCCCCACAAGCTCCAGAACTACTGATCAGTGTTGCTCCAGAGCAACTTGGCTTGCTTGCTTGGCGCTGCATGACGTTTGTATGATCTCCTGGGATAACGCGTTATCCCCTGAATCGAAGTAACGGCGACTGCCTAGGTGACCAGTTTTGAAACGCGCACTGATGACTGACTAATTTATGGGCAGTGTGAGCCATTTTTTTACCTTCTGTCTTATGGCGCGCAAGCGTCCATGATTGCAAGACGACCTTCTTTTCCTGATGGGCCCATAAAGTTAGACGCTCGTCATCAATGCACCCCGTAGGCGCCGCAGTACTTCAAGTTGAGTACAAAAGGATCGGTGTCTTTCCTCCCGAACTGTCTGTCAATTATGTCCCTCACCACTATACCTCTGGCTCTCCTTGACTGCATCAATCTTGGTATTTCTCTCGAAAATAGCGCAGCTCCCTCCTGGAACATCCAAACAATGGACCGCCGTTCAGACGACTGTCGAGATACCGTCTCCGCACACCCTTGCATTACGGTCAGCTTGGTGAGGAACGGCACTCTTGATAGCATTCAGATCCGCACGTCACTGCCTCCGTCGTGTTCTCCAAGTACGATTTCGCTCTCGTCATGCCGGGAGTAGGCCTTCGCTCATCGTTTGCCTTGAGGATACAGATGGTGATAGACAAAATGTTCACGGAACGACAAGTGTGGTGTTGAATAACATCCACGATCCCCGGCGTGAGTATGCAACTTTACGTTTGCCGAGATATTCTACTCATCACACGTTGCGTCCGAGCAGACAATTATGGAAACCTCGACAGCAGCGATAGCGTCATAGAGACTCACCCAGACAGCGCAGGTGAGGATCTTCACCGTCAATCTGGTTGAGCCTTACTTATCTTAGGAATAGTCCCTACCTTTGATGGGATCGCATGCGACCTACCTCATGGTGATCTTCTAGCAAACTCCGAGCCCTTCTACGACATGGCGAATATCTACGTACCCTCTCAAGTAGCACTGGAACCGTCTACCGACGACGATCTGCAAATTTCTACACCATCGTTGTCGCACCCCGTCATCTCCAACGGTGAGTACCACATATATTATATGGTTTGTGTAGCTCTTTATCTAAGCTGTACGCGTTATATTCTATTTTTTTCCCTTCGATTTTCAGAACCTATCATGTCAGATCGTACCCACACATCGCCCTCATTAGATATGACGACATTCGCAATGATTTCCGCTTTCGATGAAGGTTCAGCATCTCCTTGGAGCTTGAACAACGTATCGAACACGCAGTATACTACCCTTGATCAGTGCTATGCTAGTGCTGAGCCAGCTGTTTCCGATGAATGGCTGTCTTTCTCAAGTCCGCAAGCCGGTTCATCCTCGTCATCTATCGCTCCGTCCCCCTCATCATCTGCACCTGGCGATGACTCCACCACTTCCTCATCGCCGAATGTCATTTCTACTAGTCGCCAGCGCCGTCTCCAGTGTTTAGACCCATCGTGTACCCGCAAATTTGCGAACGAATACACCCGAAAGGTAAGCGACAGCTACCATGCTTTTTATATATTATGATGGCCTTCTCAGGAAAATACTGACCTTGACTATTGCTTCAATAGGTGCATATGGGCTCTCATCTACCCAAGCGGCGGTATATTTGCCGCGAAGGTTGTTCCGCGGAGTTTTCTCGTCTTCACGATCGTTTGCGACATGAAGCGGGAAAACACAATCAGCTCACGGAGTGGTTCTGCTTCACGTGTCTGCGCCCTTTCTCCTCGAAAAAGTCGTTGAATAGGCACACTTGTACCGGTACCGTCCTTACCGGGCTAGGTTCGAACGATAACGATCAGAAGGATCGGGAGTTGAATGCGTAGTCGCGTAAGGGATAGTGTAAATACTAATTTAGACGTGGATTCCTTGTGGCACAACGACGCATGTACCACATACTTATGGCGGTAGCTCATCTGTCCCTCCCAGTCAGGTTATGATAGACCATTTAGTAGACATTTCTTGTATATCACTCTCACTTCCCTTCCACACATAATACCATAGTTCTAATATATTATCTAAAGGTCAAAGCGACGCGTTTTGAGAGATGATATCGAGATGTCTTGCACGAGCCTCGAAGACTCGCCGAGGTTTTGTGTCCAGCAGTCGCACGAGATGTGGGCTTGCGCAAGAATTGAACGATATGATGACTTGGCTCTCCAGAACCCATTCAGACGACCCTAGATAGAGTAGAGGAAGACGCTGAGAGTTGCTACAATTTGATGGGGAGTATCAAGGGAGTATGCAAGGGGATAAAATACGGCCCTCTAGTGGATGACTTCCCGTCGCGGAACATGTTCTTTCCGCTCTACTCAACTCAATTCGCTGCCCAATATCAACACCGTTGCGCAGTCCGTCAAAGGGCCACAATTTTCGTTTCCGAGCGCTGCCGAGCACCAATCGGGTTGAATCAACGTCGAATCAGAATACATTTTTCTTTCTTGCGGGAAGTCATCCACTGGTAATAAGCAAAAGTTCTCAGGATCTTTCAAGTTTGGGGTATTTTTGCTTGGTTGACTCGATCGTCGAACGCGCATTAGCAGCGCGAATGGTTGAGACGCAGGAAATTCTGGGAAGACTGGCATGGCGCCGGGAATATGACTTCTGACGAGAAGGGTCTAGATTGATTCGACGAATCATCGAGACAACATTGCAGAAGCGAGAAGCAGGCGTGAATGAGATATAATAAAATATTGATAGTGATCTGAATCAAATAGGGCGTGCTCGAAAAGTCTACACACAGATAAACAATGGAGAGGGAAAGTACAATGATATAGTAGCCTGTCTCTATCGGGGTCCGTCATCCGCCTCTCAACAAACAAATCACAAAATGGAGTCATCAACAAGCTGAGGGCCCAATGCCTCCGTCCTCTGAATAGGCATCATCGCCAGGGTCTTCGTCTCCATAATCTCAAGACCCCTAGCCCCGAAGTAGCGCTCGCTCTCGAAACTCCACTGGTCGTTTGCACGAACCCAGTTCCCCAGTCCGTCGCAGTACACTGCAATCTGAGCGTCGAGCTCCGCGTTGCCCCATTTGGGAAGGTTGTTGAACGCCTCGAAGAATTGCTTCTCCAACTGCTTGTGGAAGTCGCCTACCCATCGCATGGCACCGTTGACGTCGAGGTTGAGCTCGTTCATGACGATGGTGATGATGTTGTGGCTGGCATCACCACGAGCTTGCTCGAGGTTATACGAGACAATGTCCTATTAAGCAAGAACATCGGGTTAGCACGGTGAGTGCAGAGTATCTCAGCATTGTTACTTACGTTGCCAAGACAAAGCATGTCGATGGTGGCAAGGGAAAGTGATTGGATAGTGGGATGGGCGAGAACCTCGTCGGGAAGGTCCATATCGAGCTCGAGGAGGGCAAATGATGGCTTGGCACCAATTGTGTTGCGGCGGACGTCGATATAACTCTGAATGTCGCGGATCCGTGACTCTGACCTGTCTTCAGCCTGCTGAACAACGGAGTCGAGGTACTCGTCGAAAGTCTCGATGAAGTGCTTCTGCGACTGAGCGCTAGCGTTGGTGATGGTCAGAGCCCAGAATCTAAAAATAAAAATGAGTGATGAGCATGGCCGGGATCATGAAGAACAAACGATAATAATACAAGGAAGGAGAAGGACAGGATAACTGGAGCACGGCGAAGAAGAAGAAATAGGGAGACATACTGCCGTGCGACTTCACCGCCCACCCATTCACCCTCGGGACGTGGTTTGTGTGGGTTCCGGAGAGCGTCCATGACGATGTCCTTTTGCTGGCGGACCTCCTCGACGGGAGCGATATCAGAGTACTCGTCGATGACAAAGAAAAGGTTCATGAGATCACAGCCTGAGCGGCATCCATCTGGGGAGAAAAATCTGGGTAAATACTAGTGTCCTACTGTATAATCACCGAGGGTAGAGACAGCGAATCATACGTTTAGTGGCGAGCGGGTAAGCGAGGGATGCAAGAAGGTCTGAGCAAAAGCGCGAACAAAAACGTAGACAGTAAGCAAATAGGCGAAGAATAAGCTGCGGAAATTTATGAAAGACTTACTGAAGTCGCAGCGGTTGAAGGCGTGCTGAGCCTTCGGGCTGAAAGCATTGAAACTTGCGGCCCATGCTTGAGACTCTTCCTTCGCTTCAGCATAGTGAGGGTTGATGGCGCGAGGCCAAGGCCACTCAGCGAGTGTGTCGGGAAGATAGATCTTCTTCTCTTTGGCCGGAGCGCGGCCAGCAGAGTAGGCGGGAGTAGGAACAGGAGTGGCAACAGAGGTAGCGACAGCCATGGTAAGATGAGGACGGTGAAAGCTAGTTCCAGAATACCCTGGACTCACAGTATAAATGTAGTGACTGCTAGACCTTACCCTCGGCGTGCGTGTCGGTGCGGTCGTTGACGCACATTGCCGTTAATGGTATCACAACGGACGCACTCCAAGTCTCCAGATCAACGCGGACCGGCTTGAATTTGGCGTTGATCAGTTTTACACGCTCATGTCTTAGTAATATACTGCGCCATACACTGGACGAACAGGGCAAGGCGATGTCCAGAAATTCATTGTGTTCGGTAGAGGGTCCTCCATGGCGAAAATACGGTGACCTATGGGTATACTTGCAAGCAGATGTCGCGCCGAAAGTCCAAGCGCAATTTGAAGCAGCGTACCTGAGGATTCTTCCAAGGCGTTCGGACCCGTCAAGCTCTTTGGGGGCACAACGTCAACCTGAACGAGATAAACAATCAACTGCACCGAAGCGACATTGTGATAGATTAAGACTAAAAACGATGCACTGACCAACAAGTAGCGGGTCATGCAGACGATGTTTTCGCCGAGTCTCAGCGGCCGCGGTAGTTGATGGATGAGATTACATTCTGTGGAAGACCGGGCAGTGGTCGCTTTGAGCGACATACCGGAAGCGTCGAAGCGATGCCCCTGGCGCTTACTACATGAAGCCCGTTTCTCAGATCAGGACTGGCTGGCTTTTGCGCATGAACGGGCAACTTTGGAGCGTAGATTAACATACTGGTTTGTAGCCAAATCACAGTATAGGCTTTTTTTGCGCGTAATTCTAGCGAATAGTTAGCTCTGGGCCGTCACGACGGTTCAGTTCAAAAGTTGAGTTTCGATCACCCGGCGCTGGGAGTAAGCGAGGAGTCAGTTCTGCCGCTTTTGTATCCGTTCGCATGTCGTTGGGCCGCTATTCATATAATACAAGAGCACCATTTTGGGACCGAAACGAACCAACGTACCGATCCAAAGTGTCGGCCGTATGAGTGCGGTTCAAGCAGTGCCAAGCGACCGTTGTGGTACTCCGACCCAAAACATGTTGACTAAGCAGCCCCATTCGTTGGCGCGCGCCACTTATCTTCGCCACCCAGTCACGAGTAATGCACCTCCTCCCTCCTACATGTCCAGAGCACTATCCCCGACTTAGCTACTCCCGGCGCTCGACGATTGTCTTGGGAGAAACACATTGCGACAGAACTGCAGTACTTATTGGCGTGTGGGCGTACAACAGCTGGGCCACACTGATGAATGATGACTGGCACTATGCATAGCGTGCCAGTGTGCACAAAATGGTCTGAGTATCTGTGTTCAGATCGGAAGTGCTCGGGCTGATTGCCTGGCAGAAGAATAATAAGAGGTCACAATCTAGATTCACGTTCGTATCAGCGCACAAAGGATACACACGGTCAATATACATAAACTCACTTGCAAGCCGTATACCTAGAGAGTCGGTTACTCACGAAGAAGCTACTATGAAGCAGGTCAAATACTACACTCCACTAGTGGCGATAGGACCTCGAGTTCATGATGCAGAACCTGCACCAAAGAAGCAGCCGCTTGAATGAGGAAGCAACGAATGACAATGCACTCGTAGCAGCACGCACTGTGAACCGTCGCTGAAAGCGTAGAGTATATTTGGTACGCATCTGATGCATCTGTATTTGATGGAGTGAGAATCAAAGACCTTGGGCCAAATGCGCAAACCAGAAGTACAAGGCTTTCCATTGGATTCAGAGCGGGACGCGAGGGCCTGATTTATCTGTGAAAATGCCTTGATGCGCGGTTGATTGAATATATGACATACGTTACTGTTTCTTCAAGGCCTCGAAAGGGAAAGAATGCCCTCCTTATTTCACCTGACCAGGGCACGTAAGAGCACACACCCGGCTGCTTCAACTCGTCTTGTAACACGCAATGAGAAGCAATACAAACTCGGCAAAGGACAGTCAAGATAGAGCTTGACAGGAATGGTAGTTGTCATGATATTAACAGTAGACAGACGAAGGTATATCTGGCCGGTCTGAGTTCATAGGGTCGCCGGAGATAGACAGGAACAGTGTAGCTTGAGCTCGAGGAGGGCAGGGGCACTATTCGTTTGTGACACGAACACGCGAGGACTGCTGCCATCAGCCTGGTTCAGAGTTCTCCCTAGAAAGTGAGCATCAAAAAAATGCTTCTACACCGGAAGGCCTTTATCGACCTTACAGTTTAGAATATTTTTGTGACAGCTCAAGTAGTAAGCGCTCTATCACCGTTCCTAGTCACTGCTACAGCGCAGAGAAGCTCTTTCCGCGGAGTGCTCGTAAATACCTCTGAACGAGGCCGTTGATCAGAGTAGCCACGAGCCCACAGCCCTCAAGAGAAACAGCGCTCGGAAGATTACACGATAGATGGTGAGTTCAAGTTGGAAATCGAAGGGAAGCAAAAGCTAGTAAGCGGCGGCTGGACACGTCTGCGGGTGATGGTGGGGGGAGATGAGCAGCTGGGACGGCCGCGGTAGTGCAGTACTTAGACAACTCGCAAGCGCTGGATCCAAACCAGTACAGAAATTGGCCAATCGCAGGTCCACTCGCAGTGATCGTTGTTGAGCGGGTAGCGCCGAAAGTCCCAATGGCGGTACTCTTTCGGACTGGGACCAGAGCCGATGTACCGGGTCGCGCGGCCCAAGCGCAGCCCTCAAGCAGCCCCGCGATTGCCGGTTCGTCTCAGACTTGTCTCCTTCCTTCAAAAGACTTTTCGCTGTCTTCTTTGACCTTGTTTGCGTACTGATCTGAGACGATGCAATGCTGTTCATACAATAAAGTGGTATCCACACGCGTCATACGCATCAACGAGGGCAGCTGCCATCCACTTTCCTCCGTACCCTCTATTCATGTGTGCGATTGAGTTCTCCAACATGATGATGGCACAGGCGAACCTCGACGGGATATAAGTCCTGGTACGATGTCCCAACTTCATCCTCATCACCAGCATCTCATTCACTACTTCGCTTTACTACCGTACACAAAACCAACCAGCCTATCCACCCCATTACTTCCATTATGCCCGCTCAGCTTCCTACTCGCAAGATCGGTACGACAGACGTCTCCTCCATTGGTTTTGGTGCCATGGGCATTGGAGGCTTCTCCTACAGCTCTACTGATGCCGAGAAGGATAACATGAAGGTTTCTATCTTCGACTCCCCTCTTCCGTCTCGTTGCTCATATGCACGTCTCTAGTTTTTGGACGAGGTCTATGAGCGGGGTTGCCGCATGTGGGATACAGCCGATTGCTACGGCGATTCTGAGAAGATAATTGGGCAATGGTTTGTGGTCTATTTCTAGTATTTTCTGGTTCGCCACTCATCTTGATACCCTTTCGTTTGCTTTCAAATCCAGGTTCAAACGTACCGGAAAGCGTAACGAGATATTCATCTGTACCAAGGTCGGATACGTCTTCGGTGACCGGGTGGTCAACGGCGAGCCAGAGTACCTCAAGTCCGCCGTCGAGAAGTCCCTCGGCCGTCTCGGTGTCGACCAAATCGACCTCTTGTACCTCCACAGGGCTGATCTCCAGACGCCCATCGAGGTAAACAACCCTCGCCTTTTCTTTCTTGATCTATCCACTTACACCCATATTTTCACCTATAGAAATCGATCGAGGCATTGGCAGAATTTGTTAAGTACGTCTTCCCGTACTCATCTTCTTACTTCGACCTCGTCAGGCTGACGTTTATTTTTTATTTTCCCTAGGGCTGGCAAGGTCAAGTACTTGGGTGTCTCTGAGGCTTCCGCCGCTGCCCTCCGCCGTGCCCATTCTGTCCATCCCATCTCCGCCTACCAAGTCGAATACTCTCCATTCGCCCTCGATGTCGAGGATCCCAAGATCGGCATCATGCAGACGTGCAAGGAGTTGAACATCACCCTTGTCGCCTACTCCCCTCTCGCCCGTGGTGTCCTCACCGGTCAATACGTAGGTCTTCAGCTCTCTGCCTGTCCATTCTAGAACGATGATTTCGAACTCTCATTCTATAATTTGTTCCTTAAACTCATACTTGTTCGTGTTTGCGTACAGAAATCACCGAAAGACTTCCCCGAGGGTGACACCCGCCCATTCATGCCCCGCTTTTCTGAGGAGAACTTCCCCAACATCCTTCAGCTCGTCGAGGACATCGACAACGTTGGTAAAAAGCACAATGCCACCGCCGCCCAAGTCACTCTCGCTTGGCTCATGGCCCAGGGAGAGAACGTCATTCCTATCCCTGGTACCCGCAACGTCAAGGTAAGAATCCTTTTGAGTTCTTTCTCTCTTTCTGTTATGCTCATGACACTCGGATTTTCCCTCGTCTCTAGCGTCTCGACGAGAACCTTGGTGCTGCTACGGTGAAGCTCACTCCGGAGGAGGTCGCCACCCTTAGGAAAGCAGCAGAGAAGGCAGATCTTCCGGGTGTTCCTCGCTACCCTCCCGGCTTCAACGACCACACCTTCATCGATAGCCCTTCGTTGTAGATTCTCCGACGTGATTTGACCTTAACGTATACTTAGACTGCATGTTTCAGACTGTGATGAATTCGTACGACCCATCATGTAATGGATAAAGTTTGCTGCTATCTGGCATGTAATCTGGCGCTTTTTTTCTCGAAATATCGTTCCTGAGCTTGACGCCCGAATTATTTTGAGTTACATGCACTGCTCCGAAGAAAAAGTTACATCGGATCTCTAAGTGGCGTCACAGGTGAAATCTTGAAAATACTAGACCTTTCGCGCCACTGCTTCTCGTCGACGCTCTAGAACTGTTTGCGCGGGCTCCGAGGCTTTCAGCATAAGTACAAGTCCAAAGCCGTTTCAGTCGCCCAGCTCCGTGTACACCGAGCTTCGACACTGGAGAGCTATTATTCACTGTGAGGAGAAAGTTTCGGCGAACTCTCTTTTCTTGCATCTCCCAACACTATTAATTGGGCGCTTTGACTCGGGAACAATCTTATTGAGTCTTAGGTAGGTTTTCGACTCGACTGGGGTAGCCCAGAAGATCGAGGGCAACTAAGTATTAGCCAATCGGGCCATCGGGCTTGAACCTAGAATAATAAACGGGCAGAACATCCCATGGCAACACACCCACCACTATGATTGCTGTGGATGACTCTCGGTAAGGACACCGCGCCCCTTTCCTCGTGTGGAATCGTAGTGTATACTAAGTCCAGGTCAGTCAGGGCGTCGGAGTCGACGTCATGTCGAGCACGGTGTTCTCAGGTCGTAGCAAGTTCAACAGACTGTCTGTGATCCGTATTTCTTTTGTTGACTCCGACAACGAACACTGTGCACGTGAAAAGGGTTGGATATCACCTCAAGGGAGGTTGAAATCCACTTTTCACTCGTCAAACGAGTCGTTCAGGGTGAAGCCCGCGATGGAGTGAATGCGGGTGAGGCGGAAATTATGCAGAAGTGCCCGTTCTGAAGGCGGTTTTAGCCTGCCCTAAAGAGTAACTCACCGGATGGCATCATCGCTTGCATGCCAGCAGAGCCGGGCGCTGTTCGCCGCTCCTTCCAGTCGAGCCACGTCGTCGAAGGACGTTCTGCAACGCTAGCGCATGGATATCTCGCCGTCATCGACGTCCTCGGTGTGCTCCTTGTATCTTCAATGCGATCTATTCAACTGATCAACCTGTTCCAGCTGTGTGTGCAGACCTCTCTTTTTGGGCTCTTGCTCGTCATCATTGTCCAACCTCGACATCAGCCTTCCCGTTGGTCCCATCACCTCGCTCATTATAGAGCGCTCACACTGCTTGTCTAACATTCGCGACATAATGTGTTATAGGTTTCGCTCTACTCGAGAAGGCCTATCTTGAAGGGGATCAGGATGTCCAAGTTGCGTTGTCTTACCCCGGTAAGTCTTCATTTTTTGCATTTATGTTTCGTCCTTCTATCATGCTAGCTAGAGCGTAGGGCCAACTGGTTGCTGGTTGGTATGTAGCCAGGCGTAGGATCTTTCTGTTTCTGCATTGGGTGCTCGCTACACGGGCTGTTGAAGGCGTGAAGGGCAGTCCGCCGGTTCATAACTTTCTCTTATAATTGTTCAGGTACTGTGTTCGAATCAGTAGGATGCGCTGCGAATCCGCGACCAACGGTGAGTATACGGTACTGTACCGTGAATTTTTGTGAGCGTGTCTCACGTAAGTTACTCGTTTCTTGTTCCTTCATAGTACTCGGTGTTCGGGGTAGGTATAGACTGTATGTATATAGTTGCAGTTGCAGTACACCAATAATAAAAAAGTCAATTTATGGGCAATGTATTTTGGATTGCAGCTATCGAACACCGCAGAACACGATGAGTGATATTTCTCTGGTGAAAAGGTTGAATTCCCATTCCGGTCGATGTGAGTGAATTCGGCAATATAAGGGGTGATCTTCAATCCCCCTCCTTTATGCCGTGAGATGGCTGAAAGTCACCGCACACAAGTGAACGTTATACCGGCATGTGAGCGAATAAAATTACATTTACTGGTGTTTCTCAGGGTGATTTTCAATCTGAAGGGCGTGCACAGTGGAAGATCGTTCGAGCTCATCAACAACTCAGACATTTTACTCAAGCGGTTTCCTCGGAAAGAAGACCCAAGTCTTCAGTAGCAGATCCTGTGAGATGTTCCATGTACAGTCTGGTGCGACCCGAAGTTCTCTTCATAGTTGGAATCGTCGGCTCGGATGGACGCGAACTACCGCGAACGCAGTTCAGACAGCTCAGACAGATAAGATCGAACACAAATCGGATAGCAATACGAGCGCATTTGAACGTAGAACCCGTAGCATTACAGAGGTAAATATATGTGACTATGGAAGGTGAAACGGGAACGTCCATGAAGATGATGATGCCGAATAAATAAATAAAGAAATGATTGCATTTGACAATAAGATGCCCAGGGGAGGAAGGTGGTGCAAGTGGAGACATCAAAAAACCGAGGGATAAAATATATATGCAAACGAACGTGTACCCTGAGTGCGGGAAAGAGGGATGTGAGCTCCTTATGCGCTCAAGTCCTCGATGATCATGTCCGAAGCCTGAAGGATAGAGAGAGAAGAAACCCGTCAGTTTAATATCGGAAAAAAACATGAGCCGCAAACGGAGACTGACCTTCTCAGCGATCACGTAAACGGTCTGCTGGAGAGCGGAAGAAGTCGTGATGGGGAACACACCGGCGTCAACAACACGAACGTTGTCGAGACCGTAGACCTTCAGGCGAGGGCTAACAACACCACCAACATCCTGCGAGGCCATGACCGTCGTGCCAGCTGGGTGGTTCGTGGTCTAGAGAGTACGAGTCACAGGAAATGAGCGATACGTTGGCCAGATCAGACAGTAAAACGGGCGCGTACCGAGAGACGGGCCTCGAGGAAGTCGTTGAAGTCTTCTGCAGCCTGCACGCTTGCGTCGGGAGAGTTGGCACCATTGAGCAAGTCGACCAGTGGCGAGGCAGCGGCCATTTGGCGCGTGAAGACGAGACCACTGAGAAGAGCGTTACGGTCTATAAAACAACATCAATCGCATCAATGAAACGCTCATGCGGGACGGTGATCGTTCGAGGACACGCACCCCACTCGAACTCCAGGAAGTTGGGGTCGATAACAGCAGAGGCAGAAGGAACGGTAGAGTTGATGTGCTAGAGCGATGAAAGTCGACGTCAGTGGCGGGTTGATAAATTTGAGCCGGAGACTATGGTGTGTACTTACAACGGAACCACGGCTGAACGCATGCTAAATGATCGAATAGCGGAGCAAAAATCGAATGATGAGCAACAAAACACAGCCAGCGATGTAAGTAGACGGCTCACGTAGAGAGACATGCCGAGGGTGTAGTAGCTAGAACCCGACTCCCTGGTGCTCACAATACCACCAGATGGAATAGCACGAATAGCAAGCCATCCAATATTCCCAGCATCGGCCCACGTCTTCAGGAGATCGTACTGGGCGCTCTGAAGGGGCGTCAGAGTCTTGTTAGCCAGTTCACTGTCGAGCTCGCTGCGGAAGGCGGTGAAGTTGGACGACGCGACGATCTGTTTGAGGGGGAAGCTTCCGTCGGCCTCAACGGTCCAACTCAGAGCACCCGTGCCGTTCGTGTTGCTATAGCGCGTAAAAGAAAACGAGGATTGTGAGCAATCTCCGCGAGCGCTGGGTGGTACAGTCGCTGAAGGAGGGAAACACCTACAATAGTTCAGTTTGCTCAGCCAAGTACGTAGAGTTCCAGTTCAGCTGGTCTGCAACGAAGACAGGCTGTCAGAGCACTTCGCGCGAAACAACAAACAGAAAGGACTCACCAAGAGTGACGATACCGTCATTGACGAGGTAGTCCGTGTACACCGAAGCGTGATCGAAAAGGTTCTCTCCGATTTGCGGGAAGTCGAGGACGACGTCGATTCCAAGTCCCTCGAGAATGGTCGAGTTGCCAACGCCGGAGAGCTCGAGGATCTGTGGACTCTTGACGCTACCTAGAGACGAATTGAGAGGTCAATCCTGGCTCGCTTAACACACAGGCAAAAATTAAGACGCACCAGCAGAGAGTACAACCTCCTTCGACACGTTTACAACATAAGTCACACCGTCACTGCCAACGTACTCGACACCCGTGGCTTTGATCGCTGAGCTGTTGAGCGTCGAGTTGTCCCAAATGATCCTGCTGGCGATAGTGTCCTGGAGAACGACCAAGTTGCTTCTGGCGCGGACCGTCTCGTTGTAGTAGGCGACGGCGTAGCTTCGCTTCCCCGTGGTCGGGTCAGCGCAACGAGCATCCGACTCGATGGGCAAGAAAGTTGAGTTGCCGCCGTCAGTGTTAGGGTTCAGAAGGAATCCAAGGGTGGCAGTTGATTCGGCGGTGTCGATGTCCAGTGGAGTAAAGAAGGTGTTGTAGGAAATGTCCAGAGGGCCGCTTTCGCCCTCGACGGAGGGAAGAGACGTAGAGTATGTATCGTCGGCGACGTAGGTGGTCGTTGGGGCGTTCCAGGTCTCCATGCGCTCGAAGTAGGGGAGCATGTTTTCCCAGGTCCAGTCGTCACCATTGCCAAACGTGTTACCCCACGCATCGTACTCGGCCACGGACGCACGTTGCCAGATCAGACCGTTGATGGCGGAGGAACCACCCAGAACCTTGCCACTGTAAAGCAATGCAGTTGAGAATCAGATCAACAAAAATGATGAAGTAGACGAAAAGAACAAACCGAGGGTAGGAAATCGAGCGGTCGTTAAGCCGTGACTGAGGTACACTTGCGAGCGGCCAAACGTAGTCATCATTGCTCAGAAGATCGGTGGTGAGGAAGCCAGTAGGGATGTCAATCGTGTCGTCGCCAGATTCGTTATAATGGCCGGCGTCGATGAGACCAACATTGAGAGAGGTAGCACTGAGCCTGTTGGCGAGAACGAGACCGGCCGTACCTCCACCAACGATGACTACGTCGAACTCAGTGGCGGCGAAGGATGCTGGGGTGACGGTGCTCTGGGACAAGACGCCGGAATATACAGTGGCGGAAAAAACAGAAAAAAGAAGGCCACGCATTTTGTCGAGTCCAAGGCGAGCAGTGGGAGGGAAATGGCTTGGATTCTGCTGAGGACGTGATCAGGCACTCTTTAAACCAGCGTCGATAATATAAATGAGCTTACCACGAGATGCGGGAATCACGACTGTGCAGATTTCGGGAATATAGCATAGCATCGTGAAATGTCAGCGACCGTTACCACGACCCACTGAAATCACGGCTCCAGAGTTCGACCTCTGAATGCGCCTCATACGAAATGATTGTTGTGAACAGCTTTTTGATGCGCCTTCGGTAACCGACAAGGAGAGCCAGCGGACGCATACCACGAATTGTCGAGATCAGCCTAGAAACGATGGCTAGTGCCTGGCTATGACGCGATGGCGATCACCAATTAGGAGTAAAAATAGAGAACGTTTCTGTACGACAGACAAGCAAAATGCTTGACATGGAGTTCGCAGCCTCATGCTGTTCACACTCGTACGGTCCCGTAGAAGACGCGTGTGTCAATAGGGAATGATAGGGACAGGAATGCCTCCAAACAAAGTCAAAACGCAGCAAGGAGAGCCTTGAAACGTCTTTTCTCGACCGAGGAATGGAGAGTTAGATACACTCAGTTACAATGGCAGGCGCGGATGGAGGACTTGCAGTAAAAGTTGATGGCAGTGAAGAAGATTGATGGGATCATGGGAACTCGACACGGTCGTGTCGGTGGCCCGACTCGGGTTCGCACGGCTTAGTCATCACGGACTTTGAGGCTGAAGGAACGTGAAACCCAGGACGTCTGAGCGGAAGGAGACCCAAAATCTTTGGTTGGATACGGTCTGCTAGGCGAAGCTGTGTTTTCGATTCTTGGACATGTTTTGTTTTGCTTAGCCTTGATGAACATGGAACCATCACGTCGGCCACACATATATCACCGGACGGCGCGTCTAGATGCCACATGAGCATGCCAGTGGTTATCGCGTCTGTGGACACGAAACGCTGTCATTCAAAAATATTACTAGGTACGAGCCACCATAAATAACAGGACGAAACATGACATGATAGCTTGTGAGGTACAGCAATCAGAGAGCGTAAGTTCGTCCGACAGACTTCATAGGTCGACTAAGTCAGAACCGTCGGTGAGATAAGTTAACGAGGACATGTATGGAGCGTCAACAGGAGTTCGTCAGAGATCGTCCACTAGTATGTAGTGCTCCATGGGAACAATAATAGATCGAAGAAATATACAAGTAATTATTATGCCGGAAGGTGAGAATGTGGGGCGCGAGCAAGCTTGCTAACGGTATGATGTTGAGCACTGAATTGCCACGTCTAGAGCGACAGGCGTGAGATACTGGTATCGAAGAAGCCATCGAGGACACCAATGACATACCATGAGTAAAGGCCGTCGATATCATGTCCTTCAGATATCGTGTCTTGCTCTCGGACTTGCCATTCTGATCCTCTCGCCATACTATAAACGTACAACAGAGTAGTCAGTACCACGCAAAAATATCAGAGCAGATAGAGCGGACGAAGATAGAAGGAAGCGTACCCTGTGAAGCACGAAGGGGATCGGAATGAAGAGGATTGCCAAAAATGCGAGAAGAGTGCTCGCCCAACCGACGCCGAGCTTGTGGTACATCTGTGTCGCGAACAGTGGGAACGCTGCTCCGAAAGTCGAGCGCATGAAGTCGTTGCCCGCAAGGACAGAGGCGGCATAAGCAGGGTATGCGTCGCCCAAGTAATTCAATACCGCCATCTGGTGTGATCGAGATAAAATCAACGAACGTTCACATGAGGTTGAGTAAAGAAGATGAGTGATGCGCGTCACGGCGTAACAGGGGAGTTGAGGTACTTACGAAGAGCAGCATGGCACCACCAATGAATATCGAGCTCCCGATAATGGGTACAATCCACGGAATGCTCGCCCTACCAGTCCATCCAAAGAGGAACAATGATATGGGGACTAAAAATGCCCCCACAAATGCCGGTGGCAGCCTATGCTCCGGTTTGAGCTCTCCTTTCTCATTGAACTTCGGCTCCTGCACGTAGTAGATGTACGCGCAGTAAGGGGGTACGGCGATGATGACTCCGACGAGGATGCCGACGAAGCTCAAGCCCTCGATAGGTAGCGAGAATCCGTAGATCTCGCCGAAGACGACGGCAAAGGATTCGAACCAGGCGTAAATCAGGCCATAAATAAGACAGGTGTAGATGTTGAGGAAGAAGACGATCGGCTCTTGGAAGTTCAGTGCGAATCCGCGGGCGGTGGAGATGGCGATGTCGTGCAAGAGGTGATTGTTCTGCTCGTTGATGAGCTCGGACTCACAGCGAAGATTGGGGCGCCCGGTGAGCTTGCGGAGGCGGTGTGTGCGGCGGTAGAGGATGTTGGCGTGACTTGTTTCGGGGAGGAAGAAGAAGATGACGATGAGAGTGAATCCGGAGAGCCACGAAAGCTCCCAGATCGTCCACTTCCAGCCCTTTGCCTGTGCAGCGAACCCTCCGACAACGGGACCTGATATAACGCACAGTCAGATAAGATTGGAGTGGATCGAAAGGAAAGATTTTCGAAGTTGAACGAAAGGACCTACCAAGAACTGGCCCACAAACAGCTGTGGCACCCCATACCACGATCGGGTAAGCGCGTTTTTGAGCCGAAAACATGTAGGCTATAGACGCGCCACCGTTGGCAAGTACAGGAGAGCCGAAGAAGCCGGACAGGAATCGAAAGACGAGCAACATGCCAAGATTGACAGATAGACCGGTGGGGACTTGAAATACGACGAATATGAGGAGTGTCGGGATGTAGAGCAAGTTGAATCCAACTTGGGGAATTTCGCTCATCGGGCCCCACAACATAGGACCGATACCATAGCCCCTGTTAACATTTACCACGACGTACAAAACGTCAGAACACTCGGAGACAGATAAATCCAAGAATTACACTTACAAAATGAAGAGCGTAAGTCCGAGTGTGGCCGCGACTTGGCTGATACCGAACTGGACCATGACATCTGGTATACCTGGAGAGTAGATCGCACTTCCGATATAGATTGCCACCGTCAACAGACAGAGCAATCCAGTGATGAAGCTCCTCTTTCCTAGTGACCAATTATAAGGGTTCTGCGATCAATTTAATCAACACAGGCTCGGAGACTGAGAATCATTGCGAGCAAGAGGAAGAAAAACGTACGGCGGGGTCATTCTCCGCAAAATCAATAAGAAGAGCATCCTTCTCGTAATTTATCTCTATTTTCTCCTTCTTCCTGTTTTGCTCGAAAGGATCGACTTGAGTCGCCAACGAGTCCCGGGACTCGTTACCGGGAAGGGGAGGTCGAACGATCTCCAACGCCTCCAGCGGAACCTCGTCGACGTGGGTGTGTGACCCTGTAATCTGTGCCGGAGGGATGAACGAAGGCGGGGTCACATCGACTGGGTCTGGGTTGATATTTCCGTAGATCGCTAGGTTGCTGGATTTGACGGAATTGATGTACGTATACCAGACCTGGGGATCTCGTTCTTCGGGATAGAGAAATACACGGTCGCCTGTGAGGAAACGCATGGTTTGGCCGAAGAGCGACTCGCGAAGGGTGTCCATGACCATAGCGAGCTTTGTGGAATGTGGACAACAACCGTCAGTAGGAAGAGACAAGACGGAGGGTGGTTCGCGGGGGGAACGCGCGCAAGAACCCTTCCTTATACTCGAGTACTTAGACAACTGAGAACTCGGGTCGCACGTGGATAAGACGTACAGCGCTCCGCTGGGGAGCTGCTGTGTTGATCGATTTTCTCCACGCTTCGACTCTTGGAATCAAGAAGCGATTGGCCCACATCTCCTCCGGACCAAAGTGCTACTCTGAAGCATAATCTCGTAGGTGCGACATTTGCAGAAGGCAACAATCATCCCACGCCCTATGTCCGCAATGCTCGTTCTGCCTACTCAAATCTGGAAGGCGTAGAACGGTTTCAATATATCAAAGGGTCCAGCGTCCCGAAAGACCTCGCGAAGATCTGGACGCCCGGGTGATATAATGGGCAAGTAGAGCAGACCAAAATGCAGGCCTACCCCAGTATCTGCTTTCAGACTGAGACCGGCTGTGACATGTCGCAGATAGAATCAGTTTTGCATCAAAAACGAGAAGAGTCACTGCTCTGGAGGCGGAACGGCGGTGCCTTTTCTGCGGCCGTTAGGATATTCTACCGAAGTGTCACGGTTGCCGACATCCGGAGGCGCCAAACACTGGTGTCTCCAGCGTCGGGCTGGCTTCCTGGGCCGGAATGCATGTCGATCCATGGCGATACGAATGAAAGGTTTGATAACAGGTGAGAAGACCATCAAACCCCTAGCCCGACTCGTCGAAAAGCAGCACCCCCAGAGCATCACAGCCGCAGTACTCTTTCCCCCCAGGAAGCGAGCCATCAAGACCATCCAACGAGGTTACATCGTGGTGATGGTGCAGCGCATCGAGACGGATGACGAACTTTGTTTCTCGAGTTGAGAGTCTCGATGCTCAGATGTCAGGTTGAGCGACTTGGGCAGAGAGAAACAGCAGTGGGGATGAGCAGCTCGAAAAAATGACGAACAATGTCTGCGCGGCGGCGGAAGTATCCGGATCCGGGTCACCGGTTCCGGAGGCTATTTCGCCACACGGTGGCACTTGGACGTTCTTCGTGTTTCGCATTTGCTCCCGCTCTAAGGAGTCATAATGCAGTCTATTTATCTTTGCAGTAAAGAATGTAACGGACAACAGATAAATATCTATGCGTTATACAAAGATGCCATACAAAGTACTCAGACAACCCGCAGAAACCCTGTTTCCTCGAAATCCGCTCATCATCTTCGAGGTAGGCAAACAGGTCGAAAATTGGAGAGAATGGAGAGAGAGATGCATGAATAAAAAGTGTGTGTGGAATGAATGATGAATACAGGCAGCATCTACTCAGAGGAGACAAACTCCTGCTCCTGCGCCAGGATGGCAGCCGCCTCCGGGAATCTAGGTGTGATCTTGACGTTGAATGGCATAGGGCGCCTGAAAATCCGAGATAAGACAAGCCAGTCAGTCGACACGTCAAAGCCAGAGAAGGGAGAGGACAGAGAACGTACACAACAAGCCCATCCTCGATGAATCCATCCACATCCAAGAACTTTGGCTTCCCATCGGGGCCAGTCTCCCTCTCAAAGTTCATCGCCCAGAGCAGCATCGCCATCTCGATAAACAACGAGTTGTTCGCCACATGCCTCCCCACGCAAATCCGTCTACCGAACCCGAACGTGCAGTGGCCCTCCTCCTTCATGTCGGCGGGACCAGGTCCGATCTGCCCGTTGGCGTCAAGGTGGCGCGCAGGGTTGAAGAGGTGAGCGTCTGCGCCGAAGGTACCTGGGTCGCGGTTGAGGTGCCACACGTTTGCGATGACGATTGAGCCCTTGGGGATGAATTTGCCATCGTACCAGTCATCCTCGGTGCTGCGGTGAGGAAGACCAACGGGATCCTGGACGGGGTATTATGATCAGCTACTGGTGTAGAAGGAATCATGTACAAAGAAACAGCGGAGAAAAACTTACAACTGGGCGCCATCTCAAAGCCTCCTTAACCTACGCAAGATAAACCGACGAACATGTCAGAGTCTGCGTCGATAGTGCAGGAAAGGATGCAGACGTACCATAGCGCGCATGTAAGGCATGCTCTGCAGGTCAGAGAACCTGGGAGGTCTGCTCCGTCCGACGATCTCGTCAATTTCCGCCTGTGCACGCTTCTGGGTCTCCGGGAAAGCGAGCAAAGCCAACATCCACCAAGCCATGACACCCGAAGTAGTCTCGGAACCAGCAGCACTTCAACACAGGAAACTTGATCAGCAAAAGCACGGTTATAAGAGCGAGTAAAAGTCGACATACTACATCGTTCCAGCGAGCCACGCGTTCTCCCGATCTGAAAGTCCGTGGCGGGCGGCTTCGTTGATGAGGGTGCTGGCCAAGCTAGCGCGATGATCTCCTGATACCTGCGAAGACAATACACGATGAGTATATGAAGAGATTCCATGATGGGAGACACAAATAGTATGAGGTGACATACCAGACGACCCTTAACGTCCTTGAAGAGGCCCTCGAACATAGCTGAGTCCATTGAATACCAGTCCTCCGCGGTCTTCTTCCACTTTGCGAGCCTGTGAGGTAGAAGAAGTTTAGTTCACGTGTAAGAAGTAATACAAAAAGGCAATGACGTATGGACATACCAACTAGGGAAATGGCGCATCCAAGGGAAGAATTCCACAAGATAAGCACCAGGATAAGCGGCTCTTGTCAGACGAGCGACGAAGTCATTAATGTTGGTGACGGCAGGATCTCCGTGCTTCGTGATGGGAGGAACGTTATAGACCATTGACATGATTGCCGAAGCCGAAGCTCGACGAAGGTGAGCATCCCAGTCGTTAGGAAGGGCAAGAGTGGCGCGGGCGAGAAGCAGGGCTTCTACATGTTGAGTGTGGTGATACTTGTGCACGACGCCCTTGTTGAGACCTTCGTGGGCAGCCTTGCGCATCCGTCGCCAACTATAAAGACATCTCGTCAATACAGGCAGTCGTAGGAATGTGAAGAAGAACTTACGTGTCGTTGTAACGAGTGAAAACGACAAGAAGACCACCAGTCATGATATCCGAAGCGACAATATTCTGGGGACGATCGGAGTAGATAGTGGCACGACGATCGAGAAGGTCTGCAGCGACCTTATGGTCGTTCACGACGATGATAGGTTGACCAGCAGCATTGAGATAAAAGAGATCGCCTGGTAGCATGCATGCAAGCGTTAAGTCACCAGTTTGTGCCACAAGAGTTAGTACGAGACTCACCATATTGTTTGGCGAGCTCTTCGAACTTGAACCACTGTTTGTCTCCGAGTTCAGCGATGTTTCCGAGAATCGGTATACCGCGAGGCCCAGGCGGAAGCTTGCGCCATGGACTACGAATGTACTGAACAGTGGCGTAGGCGAGGCCACCAAGAGCGGCGGCTGCAAAGCCTCCCTTGTTTTCCACAATGAAGTCGAGGGCTGGTTGGAGGTGAGTCGAGGCCATAATGGAGACGTACACCAAATGGATTGACCAAAGAGGGGAAGAGGAGGAAGGATTCACGATTGCTCGGGATACCGAACAAGAGCTTTAATAAAACGTGCAAATTAACACGCGGGACCGCTACTTGATATAGCCAATCAGGAAGGCGCTGCCCCGCCGACGCGATTGCCAACATCATCTATGTTAGAAATCGGTGCTACTGTTTGCGAGCGTCCGCTGGGACTCCCGTCAAAGTGGACTGGCGCTCGGCGCCGGGCGGTGTCAACGACCATTTGAAGGTTGCAAGCAAAGTCCAATGTGCCGATGTCAACATTTTACAAAAAGAATGTTTCAAGAGTCCGGAGGTCCATGGGGAGGATAACCCGTGCTTTGCGTGCAACAGTTGCGAGAAGTCAAATGCAATACTAGAAGTTTGTAGTCAACGTTGCGTCAAAGCTGTATTGAAACTCCGACGAAGCTTATGATTGGCGCGAGGTGGCGGACGCACAGTACTTGCTTCGCCATCAATAATGTCCAAACGTTCACCAGCGTACGCTGCAACTTCACGTTACACCCACGCCGTCATGAAAGTTA
This sequence comes from Stereum hirsutum FP-91666 SS1, assembly GCF_000264905.1. Lineage (NCBI taxonomy): Eukaryota > Fungi > Basidiomycota > Agaricomycetes > Russulales > Stereaceae > Stereum > Stereum hirsutum. The sequence continues at coordinate 2,187,188 of NW_006763132.1, forward strand.
TAACAGCCTCGGACGAGTATCTGCTCTACGAATCTCTCGATAATCCGACGCCTAGGCCTCTCCAACCACTTTCCACATAATCAACAACTCGAACAACATGTCCTCTCACTCTGCAGCTATGTCGCTCTTGACGAAAGGTGCCGCCACTTCGACGTTGTACAAAACATTTGCTATTGCCGGTGTGGGTAACGTTGGAAAATTCATCGCCGAGGAATTCCTCGAGCGGAAGGCTGCTGGCGATGCCACCCAGGTCGTCATTCTCACACGGAAGGTAAGCACTCAGACCTGCTGGCAAAGAAATAATATACTGACTCTTCATCCCCATTGTCAACTTGGACAGGAAGCCGACAATAGCGCGCTCGCGGAGCTCGCCTCCCGTGGCGCAACCATCAAGGAAGTCGACTACGACTCCGTCGACTCCATCGCTGCCGCCCTCTCATCCATCGACGTCGTCATCTGCACATTCGGCTATGCCGCAGTCTTCCAACCACAATTCAACCTCGCTGCTGCCTCTAAGAAGGCTGGTGCGAAGCTCTACGTCCCTTCTCAGTTCGGTCTCCCAGGGCGTGCCGGTATTCCCTCTGATGACGACCTCAAAACCCATCTCAACGGTGTTCCTGTCTCTAACTTCCTCGTCGGCACCATCGCTGATATCTTGGTGAAATATGCGTACGTTGCTTCCATCCTTTCTTTTCTTTTCTACGCGTCTGGGGAAGTTCGTGCAACAAGACCGATGCTCACATTTGTTACGTGCTTTTTTCCCTTTCTTTCCTTAGGGATTACGGAGGCCTCGTCCTTGAAAAAGGAGAAGTAATCATTCCGGGAGACGGGACTGCTCGTATCTCGTTCACCGACCGCCGTGACGTTGCTCGTTACGTTGGCTATGTTCTTACTAAACTCCCACCCTCCAAACTGCGCGGCCGCGACTTCCATATCGAGGGTCAACGAGTGGTACGTCTCCTCACTTGCACCCATCATCGCTTGGGTGACGTTTACTCACCCCTCTTGTATTATATAGGCTCTCAACGATGTCATCAAAGAGTACCAAGAACGGTCCGGAAAGACCTTGAAGGTCACATACATCCCCGTCGAAGAGCTCCAGAGCAACATCGAGAAGAACGCCATGGACATCCTCAGCGTGATCAGGTTGTTGTGGGCATCGGGCAAGGGTGTTGTCGGGGAGGAGAAGGAGGTCGATAATGGTCTCTTCAAGGAGTGGAACCCGAAGAGCGTTGTCGACATCGCTTTGTCATGAGTTTAAGCTCTCGGGTTGGTGAAGTCGATGAGCATGCTCTATAAATTGTACCTATGATTCTTTCTGTATTGTCGTGTTTTGGAATCTGAAGCAGTCACTCCATTGGAATACTCCCACTACACAGGCAGCCGTCCTATCTTCTAGTGCTCACTACTATGATGAGCAAGATCTGCGTACCCTGTGAGCAGTTGGGACGTCAGAAACTTATGTGTAGAGCTCATGCAGAGCACACGCCACACCAGCTCGCCACACGACTGTGTCTGACTTATTTGTACGTGTTTACATTATATATTCCCCTTTTTTCAACACGCTCTCGCTCAGGCTCTCCTCTTGTCTCCAGTAGGCTTCTCGTGTCATACCAACAATACCAGTGCTCGACATTTTACTTACGAAGAGTGTGCCTGGGTTGCAATCTCGCAAAGGAACGCAATACCTGACGCTTATCCAGATATACATCCTCTCCTGAAGAGTATCCCTGACTCCGATCTTGGTCTACATCTTCATGGAGTTCCGAATTCCCCGCCTCTGGTGCTGCCTACCTTCCGCCTCCTTTCTTAATAGCTACATGCGAACGCTCCGACGCATACTTGCCTACTTACGGTCCAGCTTGCACTTTTATCAAGGGCAATCACACCGAGTTTGCCCTCCGTGCTCGTTGACGTTAGACGCCACCCGCTTTCATCTTGATGCCATGCTACTAGACCGGCTCAGACTACGTCGAAATAGCCTTAGACTTCCGGTCAAATCGCCGACCAGCCCGAGGTTGACGTGCCTACTTCTCAGACTTGGTGCCCGTACACCGAAAGGCAGCTATAGGCATAGGGTCGGGCTACAGGGCCAACCGTTCAGAGCTTCTCTCGAGCCTTGGGGGATTATTGCTTCGGTCAGCTAGCTTCTACGGACCCTTCTCTACTTGCTTCTTGTCGCTACTGTCTCACAAGAGTACACAGGTTCACCCGAGACGCTTTCCGGGTGGCCATAGGATCGTATTGTTCGAAATGTTCAAGCTCGACGAGACTGTGCCCCACGAGTAATAATCGGAGACAGTGCATGTGCAGATGCAGGATGATTAGCTTGAAGGAAGTCAAAACTCCGTTCAATGTAGGCTCAGTCACCCATTACTCGAAACAAGAGCAAGGTGGGTTTGGGTTAACCTTCTGTTCGGAGTTGGCACGGGATCAGGTTATCCTTCGGCAGGCTGGCGTAGACCGCGTACCCCGCAGAGAATGCGAATGTCCAAGGAGTGCGTGCTATGTATATATCCTGTTCTGGGCATCGAATTGTTGCAGAAATTCGAGCAGCTTTTAGAAAGGCCTGTTCAATAATGACGAGCGTCTGGTGGATTCCTTCGTGCGCCATCTCATTCTTCCTGGACCTGTATATTATATCGGACGTGGGATACCTTGGACGCTTGCGAAACTAAGATAGATTATAACTATACGTTCATATCGACATGCATACCTGTCTCCCGAGGGAAACGAGTTCACCACAAAGTCTCCGTACATTCATCACCCCCCACTTGCGCGGAGTACGGGAATCCTGTCTTATGGACGTCCTCTCCCGAACCCTCTCAAACCATTCCTTCCTCGTCGACGCATCCTCGTTATAAACAGAGATAGAGTGCACTTGTGGACGATCAAATTCGATGAAGGGTTAGCTCCTTTCCCGTTGCTCGAAGACTCGATTCCATTCCATTAGTTATACACTCACCATGGAGCGAAAATTTGAGAATCTCGCAGACAGCTGTCCTGAACTCACGCCTCTAGTCTTCTCGTGTCTCGCCTATGATCGGAAATGCTGTCGTCTTGTTTTACTCTTCTGCATACGATTACCCATACTCGACTTCATGGCTACTCAGGCTTGCGGACGGGCGGATCAGACTATTGTGGGCTGGAAGGGAGTCCTGAGGCAAATGCGAGGTCGAGACAGAATTTAGAGAGGTCTTTGCTCGTACACATAGCAAACTTGACGAAGGAGCTGCAGGGCCTGATCGTGAAACGCTTCCCCACGGTACAGAGGCTAGAGGAGATGTCGGAGAGTCGACATAGTGCGGAAAACTTCTGGGATGGACGTGCTAGTAGGTTTACATAGGATGGAGGGCTTGGAACTGGAGAGGTTTCAATATACTTGTGGTCGTCATACAAGTCAGTATTTTTAATTACTACGAGTACTAAGAACTCTCGTCTACATTCATCTCCTCCACGATCTCATACCTATTCATACCCCACACGAAGACAACAACAAGCAAGGTGGGATCACACAAACTCTCAGCACTAACATTCAAAATCAAGAAATTCGTCTATCATTCCACATCAACGAATCGTAACATAATCAAGCATGAAAACCGTATACATGTACACAATCGTGGCATCTACGTACAGAACAAGTCACTACCGACAATCATCGTCAGGAATCAAGCCTCAGCTGCAGCAGCCGCAGCCTCATGAATCAACTCGACAGCCTTAGCAGACCGAGGCTTGATGGCGCACTCGAACGGCGCCGGGTGACTAGACGCAGCTCATCCAATCAGAAAATGTTCGAGACAACAAACAAGAAGATAATAGGACATACCTGATGGTGCCATCATTGTAGTCGATGACGGGTTCGATGGGTTTGCCGCTGGCGTCTACGGGCTTGGTGATATCGAAGACGGCCAGGATCTTGCTGATCGCAAGGAACGACAGGAGGTTGGCGACTTTGTTGCCTGAAAGGATACATATAGGTGAGCTGATGAACGGAGTGCAACAGAACATTGAGAGGATATGTGCTCACCTGGGCAGATTCTAGATAATCGCAAACAGAAGAGATGACGAAACAGAGGAGGCGCATTGTCAGCGGCAGAGCCATATTGGAGGGAGGGCAGACAAAGTTGACGTACCGTCGTCCAAAGCCAAAGATCACGTCTGATGGATCGAGCTCGGATTCGTGTGTCGGTGTCGTGAGGAAACGCTCGGGCTTGAATGCGAACGGATCGCTGTAGTACTTCGGGTCATGCAGGATCTCCCTGGACATCGTGAACATGAAAGTCAATGCCTTAAGCAGGGATATTGAGCACGAGCGGTGCTCACCAAACGTTGACCATGATGACCGTGGATTTGGGAACGAGGTATCCGTCGAGAACATCATCTTCGCGAGCGGCGTGAGGGAATCCTGATAGACGAAGTAGTCAGCGTCGAGTGTATATGCTTATCGAGAAGATAAATAAAGACCTAGAGGGGTGACTGGGTACATGCGCAAGACTTCTTTGAAGATGGCCTCGATATAAGGAAGCTTCGCCCGTGTTTGCATGTTCGGCAGACCGCCATCGGGACCAATGGCAGCGTCAATCTCAGCTTGGGCCTTACGCTGGATCTCGGGGTGGAGCATCATCATCAAGAAGAAGGTTTTCAATGCGGCGGGACTCTAAATAGTGGTAAGATTTCAGTCGGAAGAATCACACACTGAACTTGGCATAGGGAAAAATACGTACCGTGTCAGAAGCACCTGTGTGAAAGACGAAGAATCCGTAAGCCCCAGAGCAATACCTCATCAAAACAAACAGGATGTACTTACCACCCCAGATAGCGTTTGCGGTCAACTTGATAGCCTCCTCCCGTTCAGGGTTCAGCTTCTTGCCTCCTTCCTTCTCGATCTGTGAGGTGACGAAGCAAGGCTCGGCCATACCTTCGGACTGCGTTGCGGATTAGTCATAGTTAGAAATATGTCCAAAACAATGGACGTTTGAAGCTCACCATTTTCTTTTGTGTGAAGACGTACGGAACATCGAGCATGTTGTCGATAGCCGCTTGCCATGGTGCCAGCATACGCTTCCATCCACCTCCGGGAAGCCAGGAGGGGATGAATCTCACTATAGACATTTGTCAGAAACAGTGAGCGACCGGATTCAAGGAATGGTAGAGCCTCCACGTACGTGTTGGGAAGCTGTCGACAATGAAGGATCCGAACTTGGTGGCATCAAGGAAGACCTCTACGCCACGCTCCGTACTTTCCATCACCGGGTCCTCGCCGTTGAAATTCGGGTGGTACCCGTAAACGAAAGGTAAAATGACGGCGCCAACCAGTCTATAGGACACAACGATGAGTTTCGTAAAGGTAAAGGACAATGGGTGCAGACGCGCGCACCTGTGCACATGTGTGGCAAAGTCTTTCGGCTCGTCGAGCAGTGTCTTCAAAAGTGTGCTGGTCTCGCGCTCGAAAGCGGGGTGGAATCGCTCGAGAACTGCCCAGCTGCCCATGAAGCCGGCCATCATGCGACGTTGATCACGGAATCGGGGGCCATCCTTATCGAGGGTGATGAATCTGTTGATTCCAAGTTGTGTGGCGACGAAGAGCTGAGGCCTGAATGACAATTGTGGGCGCAATGGTTAGAACTACACACGACAAGAAAGAAAGGGAGGATAGTAGCCAGAAATAAGCCTACCTGTCCGACGTCACTGTACTCCTCTTTTCAAGGTACTCCAGCGCAAGTTGCCGCGAGTTGATAATGAGCATGCCCTGGCCCAATACCGTCATGTACACCATAGAACCTGGTATCGTGAACGCTCAGTGAGATGAACAGAGGCAGAAACTCGGTGTATACGTACCCCACTGCTGACTCCACTGAGCGTACGCGTGCCACCTCTTGATGTTAGCACTTTGCACCATGAGAAATAAACTTCCGATGACAGGCCATCCTTTCGGACCTGGAGGGAGTGGTACGGATCGCTTGGAGACAATGCGCTTCAAGACAGCAGCGCCAAGGCCTACGAGCGCGAGGTTCAAAAGGATGGTGGTGGAGGAAACATTTGACGTATCAAGGAGGGAAGGAATGCCTGTGGCGTTTAGAGATATTGAATCCATGGTGGTTGGGCAAAGATGCGGCGAGGGATCACTGGTAAGGCCATGACTCCAGACTTTTGAGGAAACTTAACGCGGCTATGCGAGGAGTCGGGGAGTCTCGATGACGGAGTGTCTATCCAGAGAGCAACACGGCCGCCTGAATGTTGGATAGGATGCATGGGCTCTCGGCTTGACTGCCCGGGCTTACAGCCTTCTGAAAAACGCTCCAGCTGAGCCTCAAATGCGGCCGTTGTGCGAGAAGCAAGCAAGAAGCGAAGGTGGAAGGCTGCGTGCATCAGATGGGGTATGCGAAACTTCGTGAAGTGACAAGCCATGCGATTCAAAATTTATTTATATGTAACCATTCCTACATAAGGTAACGCACAAACTGCAATTGGCCGAAGATCACATACAATCGGCATAGCCACATCAATTGATGGAATGTTTCTTGTCCGGGTCCGGCCGGTGGGCGCCTTCCTATCGTTGCGGTCGCTCACATTTAGTAGCTCTCCCAAGTTTGCTTCCTTCCTTCCCAACTTGCTGCTGGGAACTCTCAAGCAAAATGAACCGCTGTTGTAAATCAGCTATCCGTATGGAGTCTCAGACCTCAAACACTCAAGATATTTGGTAGCTCTGCAGCGGAGGTTTGCACGCTGGCGTACTTACTCAGTGGATCTCTGTGTTTATCAAGGGGTTTATGATAGACTACTAGGGACACCAACATTCCTACAGAAGTCGCGATAATAGTGATGTCATACACTGCTCATGAAAGCTGAAAGTTTACTTAGTAATTATCGCGTTGTCGCGGATCCTTTCTCCACTGCCCTCTTAGATTCAGATTCCTGATTTTAAATGTGAAGTTACCTCGAAGAGATCATCCATCTTTCTCCTGTCTTTTAGACCCTGGACGCAAACCTCATCCAATTTCAATGGTAAGTAACGTGTATGAGCTACTTTTGCCGTCGTGTAAGTCGAGCATTCCATGGAAAATCTCTTTTGACCTCGACCTTACCTTACCTTACCTTACCTTACCTTTCACAATCAACATTCTCTCTGCCTGTGCCTTATCGAAGTCGTCTTCGTGGGGAGACAAAGACGCTGCGGGGTAGCGCCCATATTTAGCTCCTCTCAATCACCAATAGTGAGATTGCCGCGGCCATTTGTCCGTCCTCTTTGATTTCTGGTCAGGAAGCAGAGCTACCGGGCCTGAAGCTTGCCTCCTGTGTATGCATCCATATCTTGAGCGTGTAGTCGTTTGTCTTCTAATTGCGCCTTTGCTCCCGATACGTTGACAGTGCCATCTCGCCAGGTCTGTACCTCGATGCGAACATCAGGACGCTTTGTTTGACGCCGATAGACACCGGCGTTTAGCCTCACCGTGTGGCGCATTCTTCGTTATTTGTTTCGTGGTTGGTTTTAGGCAATCCGACACCTGGGCGTGATCATGTCGAATAGTCTTTGGAACTCTTCTCGAAAGATTCTCTCAAACGTTGGCTCTGACTGATTTTTACGGGCGGCATTCTCAGATGGGACCACGTCATCTAGATGTGGGAGAGGCAGAGTCTCCTATTCATCTACGCCCGGGCGGCCAAGATATCCATCAGAGGTAACTCAGTTTGACAGGAGATGTAAGTTGACGAGAGAGGTCAGAAGTTAATTGAAAATAGGGTCGGAACACTTGTAGCTCCTTTCTCAGACGCGATGCGCCATAAGTTCGTCGTCGCCACACTGTTATGTTATACGCCCTACCCGTGCTGTTTCTGCAAAAGCTCAGAGAAATAGGCAGGGCTTATTCCTTCTTTCACGATCCATCCTTACTATTTAGGAGGACAGCATTTGCGTACGGAGGTACGAGGCCCTGAAAGGGTGAGGAGAAATCAATTTCAACCGGTACAAGTTCGAAGGCCTGTTAGGCTGTTAAGCCCTTGATGATCACCCTTTCAATGATCGCCGCCAATAACTACGATCGACGCCCATCATCACCTCTCGGACGCCACATCTCCTCTCGGTGCAGTGCTATACCTTCCGCGACGTCGCATGGTTGCTCAGTCTCTACTTTTCATCTCAAGACGTTCTGTGTCATCCACTTCATGCTAGGCCTAGCCTTTTGTTGGTTGGCATAGCGTTATGGATGCTGGAGGAAACAAGTGTACAATTGACCCGAAATATAACCACATTATACGTATGAATATCGATCTATACGCGCCTCAACATCTGAACCGCCCACAACCTCATAGCTCTCCTGCTTGACGTGAAGGATTCGACGTGGCCTCGAAGTGAGCCTGTCCGCCGACAGCCTCACCAGCGACAGTCTTTCCAGCTCTGGACTCCTTGATGAACGCAGCCCCACGCTCCGCTACGATGTACACCGGAGCCATCGTATGTGCAGCAGTCTCGTACGGCTAGAAAATCAACGACGAAGATAGATATTAGGCCACTGTATACATGAGGCTGAAAAGGTGGACTAACGAAGATGGATGCATCGATGACACGCAGGCCGTGCGTTCCTTTCACGGTCAAGTCGGGATTGACTACACCTTCTGTCGGTGAATCGCGACTGGCCATACGTGCCGTACCGACCGCGTGATGAATCGCGGTGGAGATCTTGCGAATGTAGGCATCGAGCTCTTCGTCGATCGTCAAATCCGCGATCCCTGATTATGTAGAAGGTGGTTATTTACGGTGAACGAGTTAACAAGACGCGGTACTAACCTCCATAAGGGCCTAGGACGTAGTCCTTCAGAGATGGCGCCTTGATGAGTTCCTGCGTCATTTTGATAGCTTCGCGCATACAGTAGATGTCGAAATCTGTAGTTAGGATACTGAGGTTGATGGCTGGCTGCGCCCATGGGTCGGAGGAGGTGATCAGGACGGAACCACCTACACAAAGCCGAGCATCTAATATTAGTGGCTAGGACGAGTTATGGTTAAGTATAGATGGACTAACGAGAGGCTGGAGACGCCACGACGTTCGAGATGGTGATGAAGCCCTTCGACGCATCGGGTTCAAGCGCGGAGCCCAAGCTCATCGGCTGAATGAACCAGAAAATTTAATGCTTCTTCAACCATGAAGAGGAGAACAAAGGAAGACTTACTGTGAAGATGATTGCGAAGTGCGGAGCAGTAGGACCCGAGCTTGGATCTGCCGCAGAGTCGTATATAGATGCATCATCCGGCAACCTGAACCACCCCGTCTGGCTCGCGAACCCCATGGTCAACAGGCCAGTCTTATTCTCTTTCCACTCTTCCAATGCCTTAGCTCCAACTTCTGGGTCGCGAATCCACGCATCGAGAATGTCGGGCTCGCTGACTGCATATGGATGGCTGAAAAGAGCGTGATCTTGTAGATTTTGACCAACGTCCGGAAGGTGAACGATGGGCTTCACACCAACAGATTCGAGGTGTTCTGAATCGCCGATGCCGGAAAGTTGGAGAAGGTGGGGGGTCGAGATGGAGCCACAGCTTATTACGACCTCGGACTTGGCGGTGATTTCCTGAACGGGAGCTTTCCACCAGGATGTTAGGAGACGACGCGAGCTACAGAGGGAGTCATGGCACCTACCATCTGGACCCGTAGAGAATTGAACTGTGCGGAACGAAGGAACACCGTCTATCCATTCTGTTGGCGATACCTTCAGAACTTGAGTATTGAGTAGGACGTCGAGATTGTCGCCGCGCGCGATTGCGGGTCGGACGTAAGCAGATGTAACGCTATGCCTAACTCCGTCCTTCATGGTGTTCTGGTTATACGCTGATGTGAGAAGAGCGAATGAGAATGTGCCACTATTGAAGTCTAAGATCGAGATACTCACCAAATCCTAATGGGCGTCCCGTGTTCAAGTCCTCGATGAAAGGAAATCGGTCTGACAACTCGCTGGTTGCCTTGACCGTGAGGTCATCGAGGACGTGATGGTAGTTGGTGATGGACAATGATAGTGGCCCGTCGGTCCCGTGGGCAGATAATGTCAGTTGGCCAGTGATGTCGTGACCGTCTACAGGTGGAGTGATGTGTTCAATCTGAAAATTCAAATAATGTAAGTCCACACAGCACAAAGAGCCATGGTCGATACACGTATGGCTTCAGGTCGAGCCACGCAAAAGTGATTTTAGCCCGAGCTATTTTTTGATAACCACATCGATTCTTCACAAAAGAGCAAGGACTAATATGCTGCGCCACGCTCGATGAAGGTACGAGAAGGTTAATGCTCACCTTGCGCATAAAAGGCTCCAAATTGTCCCAAGCCCAACTGTCCTCGCCAGTCACTCGTGCCCAGCGATTGTAATCGTCCAACGGCCCCCGTACGTAAGTCATAAGATCTACAACCAGATAACTATCAGTACCAAGGTATGACAGTCGATCTTCGCAATGAAGAAAGGACGCACTGATAGTTGTTGATCCACCGAAGACTTTTCCGCGAGGATAGTTTAGTGTTCGATTCTCGAGAGCGGGTTGAGGAGTGGTGGTGAAGTTCCAGTCGAATCTCGAGTGCTGCAGAGAAAGACCATGTAAAGGCACTTGGACTGCTTGTGCGGCCGAGTCGTCTCCCAAATCATTGCCACCAGCTTTCGGAATGCGTAAGTCACCGCTTCTAACAAAGACAATTTGGAGAACAGACCTTCAATGACAAGAACGTTCATCGAGGGATCCTCTGCAAGACGACTCGCTACAACGCCCCCTGCATTTCCTGCTAAAGATGAAAATGTTCTATGTTAGAAAGAGACAGTTTAGGCCCATCCACAAAAATAATACGAACATCCAACTACGATGTAGTCATATGTTTTGCCCTTGGCTAGCTCGGAGGGATCATTCAGAAGAGCTGCCGAAGATGGGGACGAGAATGTAAGAAGGAATAGGAGAAAAGCATGGATGGGTCTCAAGGACGGTGAAAGAGACATGCTTCCGCCGGACGAAGTTACGGGCACCGCTCGAGCGCTGCGCTGCTAGAGTATATTTAACGTACTGAACAGTGCATCACCGCCGACATCGCATCGAAGAGACGCGTACGTGGTCGGCGCTGACATATCTCCATCGCTGCAGGACATTCGAGACAGGCTCATCAATCCGTTTACCGCACACCAACCGTGAAACGGAGCAGTCGCTTCCGGCCGTTCATGCAGATTGGTAGTCTAGATGTTTGCCCAGAGCTTGCCCAGAGCTATTTACCGACACCATTGCCAGCACCAGCGAAGAGTTCAGACGAGCATTGAGCCTCTTTTCGCTGTAAATGTTACAAGCAATGCAGCCCATCGCGCAGGATGAGAGTAGAAGCCAAGAAACCGTGAAGAAGCATAAAATCATGACGTATGCCCGGCTCTCTCCGAAAACCCGCTTCCAGAGCGCCAGCGGTGTCAACGTTCTTTGCAACACCGAGCACTCAAATACGTCTCAACTTGGGCTGTTTCTCTGCTCGTTTACACTTCAGCTTCACACAGCATGGTACTAACAGCTCATAATATCGCGTTGATCCATGGATGCGGAACCCTGTGTGGCTCTTCAGTGTGTACCTACCTCAGCTCATGCCCTGCGACCGCTGACATGGTAGGCGTCTAACTCCCGCGGCCACAACTTTGAAGCTTCATTGATAAACTGAAGCTTGTCCGACCTCGAAATAATCCGACCAACACCTCTCCTGCTATTTTCATCTCGTGTCTTTCTCTGGGTTGTCTAACATCATGCCTGGCAAACTCAATGAAAACTTGGACGTCCTTGTCGTCGGTGGTGGCTTCGGTGAGTCGCTCTTTACCCAAGTCTCGAGAATATTTACTCATGTTTCGGGTTTACTTTTGGTACTCCTATTATAGGTGGCTTGACTTCGGCCATCGAGTGCGCTAGGCAGGGTCTGAACGTTACCATTCTTGAGCGCGCTGACGCTCCGTCCCCTTTGGGTGATGCCATTGGTTTCGCACCGAATACATCACGTATCTTGTTCCGTTGGGGAATCGGAGACTCCTTCTGGGAACATTCCGCCCGCGGTCGCTACTTCAACGTTCACGACGGTCATAGTAAGCTCCACTCAATCTTACCTTTTCCACTATAGGATCGTCCGACAGTAGCTGACCGCTTCGTCTGGGTTACTTAACTTAGCTGGCAAGATCATCTTCCGTGAGGACCACGCTGGTCAGCTGGCGCGCTTTGGATGGACGAGTCTTCCTGGATCTCGTGCATTCTACCAGCGCGGGCTTTGGGATTTGGCCATCAAGTCCGGAGCCAATCTTCGCAACAACTGCAAGGTCGTTTCCTATACCGACGGTGGGCTTGAGAGGCCATACGTTCTCTTGGAATCAGGAGAGAAAATCAGCGCTGACGTATGTTTCATGCTCAATATCTCTCGCCTTTTTTTCTCTGTATTGATCCTAGAATCTTCTACCCAGGTCATCCTTGCCTCTGATGGAATTCATAGCAAAGCAAAGAAGATCATCCTCGGTTTCCAGGAGCAACCCGTGTCGTCCGGATATGTAAGTGCTCTTTCTCGGAAATAATCGACTTATTGTTCATAGGAAACCTCTACATATCAACTCATCCGGGTGTTCTATATTTGATAGGCCATCTACCGTGGTTATGCACCTGCCGACTCTCTTTTGAACGACCCAGAGACTGCCCATCTCGGTGACGGTGCCCCGCACACCTGGATTGGACCAGATCAGCACACCATCATCTGTACATTCGGTGAACCCGGAAAGGTCCATTCGATGAGCTTCGCCACCATCCACGAGGACACCGAAGAAGCTATCGAGGCATGGAACAAGCCTGTCAGTATCGAGGACGCCGTCAAGTCCATCAGCAGCCCAGACTACGACTGGGATCCTGTGTACGTGGATGAACCATTTTCCTAATTTCTCTTTATCCTCGGTCGAACGGCTTGTACTGATGATAGTCTATTCCAGTTTGAAGAAGGTCGTCTCTAAGTTCCCCGATTGTATCGACTGGAAGTTGTCCTGGCGTGACCCTCTTCCCCGTTGGATCTCTGATGATGGTCGTGTAAGTCTGATCAACGTCGTTCAACGTTCAAACTAGTATTAACTATAGATCTTTTTTCAATCATCTCTAGGTCACACTCCTCGGTGATGCTGCGCATCCTTTCCTTCCTTCCTCCGCTCAAGGAGGCTCGCAAGCGTTGGAGGACGGTGTCACACTAGGCATCTGCCTCGCTCTGAGCCCTAAGACCCCTGATGGCTGTCGTCTCGCTCTCAAGGCCTTCCAGAAGATCCGGCACAAGCGTGCTGCCGATGTGCAGATGACCGGCAGGACACAGGTTCGTGCAAATGACATGCCCTACCTTTCCCTCTTCGTTCTCTCTCCCGCGTCTTGAAATTGTGCCGACTGCTCACGATGTCCACGTTGCTCTTGATTCCAACAGATCCACAAGTGGCACATCAACCAGACGGAAGCAGAGAAGAAGGCGAACAAGGAGCTCGGCCTTGCCTCTGCTGCCTACTTCGACCACGATGCCGAGTTCCACGCCCTCAACAGCTACGAGTCTGTCGTTCGTGAGCTCACGGGCGATGAGTCCTTCAAGGTGGACCCGGAGCTCTTTGAGAAGGTTCGCGATGTCATCAAGGGTGACACCATCTACGCGAACGGCGCTCCGGAGGAGAAGAAGGCAATCTGGTACGGACCTCCCTTTGAGGTCCCGGAGAGGGACAGGCCTGTTGCTGCCTGAGCATCGTTTGTGGAGTAGCGAGTAGACGTATGACTAGCAGTATATTTATGCACTTTTCTAGATATTTGAATGTAGTTGAATTATAGACCTGTCTTTTATATCCGTGTTCAATATGCTAGTATCGGGGGAACTCCTTTGAAGTAAGATCCCAACGTCTGTTCTTCTGCTACCGGCCTAGACATAGAGATATCGTTCCCCGCCATCGGTGACGACGTGGAACCACCTCCCTATTACTACCTAAGAAAGATTACAACTTTAAGAGGTCTATACTTATATGACATGTGCAATCGCCGAGGACGAGGATGTTGAGCGGTTACGACCGTGACTCGGAGGAAACGACAACTTGAAGGAAAACGACACAAAAATTATTTTCAGGTTTGAATGTTGCAGAGACTATCAAATGGTTGGAGATCCAGAGGAATCCAGAACGAATCGACCACAAAGACGAGCAGGGATCCTGAACGAGTACTTACCACCGAGTATCGTGGTGCTAAGCAGCTTTCCACGGCTAACTCCGAAGAGGCGCTAATTTCGAAGCGGCCGCAGAAACTGATGCTGTGTCCTTTTCAGCCCACTGTGTAGACGCCATCTTTGCGGTCGCGTCGCATCTTAGGCGTCGTTGTGCAGATTGCACGCTGAGACAGGCTGCTGCAATGTTCCGTAAGACAATGTCTGGACCGCCACGGGCGGTGTTGTGTGCTCCACAAAAGCGTTCTCTTAGCCAGTGCACCTTCACCGTCGTCGTTTGTTCGCTCTTCCCATCGTACGGTGCACTTCTTTGATTCTGTGAGAGAATTACTACATACTGATCTCGTTCAAAGATAATGGCATCGGAAAAGAACTCTCAGAAGAGTCAATCATCTTCGCACACGTCATTCCTCCTTGTCTTTGGTTTGGGGCTTCTCACCGTTCTGGTCAACTACTCTCCGATTTCTATCCAAGAGCTTCGTATCCTTGTCCCACAATATTTCGGATATGGAGAAGAGCTCAGAACGGCAGACGCATGTCATTTGATCTCACAGCAAACCTCTAACGCAACTGAGGTTCATTGGCCCGGTACGTAGAGCACCTCTGTGTGCATTTTTAGTTGTCCGTGTTTCTGACGATTTACGCAGGCTCTGATGCGTACGATGTTGATGTACATCACTGGGCCACCTCTGCCAGTACTCCGTCCGTCTGTTCAGTCACGCCTGCCACTACGGACGACCTTGGTATCATAGTACGCGTCTCCTGTTATTTTCTCGGCTTTTCTCTCGTCCTCATGAGATCGTCTTACAGCTACAAATCGTCGGATCCAGTCGTGTTCCCATTGCCGTGAGTTTCCATATACCTGTTGAAGTGAATTTCAACATTTGACACTTTCTTCCGTGAAGATCACCGGAGGCGGACATTCACTCAACCCCGGATTCTCCTCAACGCCGGGCATCCACATCGCCATGTCGCGCTTTACCCACATCCAACACAACGAAGAGGCTCAAACCATCGATCTTGGTGCTGGACTTCGGTGGGACGACGTCTTCGGCCATCTGAACCCTAAGGGATACACAGTTGCAGGTGGGAGGGTTAGCGGTGTGGGTATCGCTGGTTTCATTCTCGGTGGAGGTTCGTTTGCTCCTATTTCTCTCGATTCAACGACTGGTGCTGAGATCACCATCTTTCCGGTGTGACGCTAGGACTTTCATGGATCACAAACGAAAGGGGCTTGACGATCGATACATTGGTCAGCTGTGAGATCGTGCTGCCGAATGGGACTGTTACCGTTGCCTCTGCGGAGTCGAATCCGGATCTCTTCTTCGGACTTAAGGTAAACCTAGTCTCCATTTTGTATCGTCCAGATGCCTAATATACTCTATCCCGTTCATCAGGGAGGGTTCAACAACTTCGTGAGTACTTCTCTGTGAATCATCGATCCTAAAATCGACTCGTAGCTTATATATTTCGGTTGCTGTCCCTAGGGAATAGTGACGCGGTTCACCTTACAAGTTTTCCCTCAAGGAGATATTTGGGTATGTAGTCCGTATTTCCGCACCGTTTTTTCCCCCTTCGTTCCTGCGGAAACGTATGCCGAATGGTTGCTGACTTTTGGGCCGATAATCTCAGGGTGGAACCGTCATCGTCCCAGAGTCGTCTATTGACTACGCAAACGCCGCAATCGCCTCCTTTGCTTCGCAGCCCCGTGATGTTAAGGCGACCGTCAACATTATCTACGAATATGCAGAGGGTGCAGTGCGTATATCTATATTGATACCTATCTCTCGAGTCTTCAGTGTTTGTGCTAACTGTGCTCCGCGTTTCTCTATATATCGTCTATAGTTGAACACAATCGTGATCGTGTTCTATAACGCCCCTGAACCTCCAGCTGGTTTGTTTGATGAGATCCTTGCCATCAAAGGAGGAGCGGTCACGACCGCTTCGATGCCTTTCTTGACGTTATTGGCCGCTGGCCAACCCAGGAATACGCCCAGGAGGTACGCTCACTTCCCGAGACTGTATTGTAAGACGTGACGAGCCGTTCTGACCTTGCTATCGAACAGAATCCAAGACGAAGTGCCAATCCAAACTTGGACTCCTTCAATATTAAAACAGGTCGCAAACGAGACGAGGGTAAGAGGATTTCCTCTCCGCTCGACCTACTCGCTTCCGTCCTTACCTTCATATCGTGTCCGCTTCGACAGTACTGGGGAGAATATCTCGAGAAGCACCACTCCGGTCACTTCTTTGACTACATCGTTGAAATCTTCCGCTCAGACTATTACTCGCACTACCCTCTTTCCTCTTATTCGACCTCGCCCACGACGGCCTCCGCGTGGCCCGCCGACCGCTCCAAAGTCCACTGTCCTCTTAACATCGCGTTTGCATGGTACGACTCCGCCCACGACAAGGCGATCTATGCTGCGTTGGAGGAGACGGTGAGGAAGTTGACGGTGGATGCGATTGCCGAGGGGCAGGACTTGGAAGGAGCTTCCTCGTATCCGAACATCGTCAGGCCTGGGGTGCCTGTCGAGGAAATGTACGGGGGTAAGGAGAGGGTCAAGGAGTTGCAGAGAATCAGGGATGTGTATGATCCGAAGAGAGTCATGGATTTGGCAGGAGGATGGCATTTCTAGAGGGTTCACTTCTAGTTACGACTTGTTAGATGCGCGTACGTCGGCATGACACATTCTCAAGACCGGTTACACTTATTCCTGTACATTCGAGCACTACCTATTGCCTGCATTTTCTCTCATTGTAATACATGCCACGGGTCGTCCACACGCAATGGATAGCTTTTTTACCACTTTGCATTGCAACCCTTCGTCTTCTCGGCGGCGCGTGAGAGATATACTGTACTTTTTCGCGCACAAGTTCACGCCACCGCCCCTCGGCCGTTGCCGAGATGACATAATCCGTTCGCGTCCCGGTTCGCAAGCAGACCGGGACAAGGGACAATGTTCGTGAACATTTGGTGAACATCGACGCTTTTTCAGGAATACGACCTTTCATAACTGCTCAACAGCCATTCATCCTCTGCATTGGGGTGGAAGAGCTCACCCAGTAGTAAAATCTAGCCCAAAGTGTGCCGTGGGGGCCTTCCTGAGGTCAATTTAGGAGCCTAGAATATATTCGCATTTTCGTTAAATTTTCGTCAAATTTTGGTTTGTCCCATTTACAAGTTCAGTGCACGTCAATGGGGTGGGACTGTCCCGCGGCACAAGTTCGTTCGCGGCTCCCACGGGACACGGGACACGAACTTGTGCGCGAAAAACTACAGTATATGAAGTTATAGCTCTTGGCTATTCCGTTTCTCGTTCAGTTTGGCTAAGGCGTGGGCATACCTCCGCCGGCCTTGGACGTCTTGGACTCTGAGCGATCAAGCACTTGGCGTCTCCACTCGACGGCCACATCGAATACTTCCGACAGCTTTCGATTTCAACAAGGACAAACAAACCTTCACTGGTAAATGACGTCAGGATCGACCCGGTCCGTGACGCGGGCACAGAGCTTTCCTCAGACTGAGCCCTGGCCTCATTCTCGACTTAACTTATGTGAGTATTGCTATCCGCTATATCACTAACTACTTTCTCTGCGTGTGCAGTGAGACTTTCTTCACCATGAAATTGTAGCATCTCCACCGGGGAATGAATGAGAGGACGAAGAGCATTGTCAAAGCGCGCTGCGCTATACGAGGCTAGTAGGTTGTCTGTTGAGGCTTCATACACCCTTACTCAAGCTCAAGCTAGGTATAACGACATATCGGTTCTGCTGAATCTTGCGAGAATATCTGCGAGATGGTGCTACGGTTCTACAAAATAACCTGTGCATTTCCTGGAAGCGCGACTGTGCGCAACAACATCCTCGGTCTACTTAGAGTCGACTCACGCGAAGGGAAAACGCAAGTAGCGGTACCGTACCATTTCCCCCGGTTTCTCCTTCGTCAATCAAAGTCGTAGCTAGACCTATTTACGATACACTCAAACCAAGGTAGAAGCTTCAGAGATATTCTATTCAGGCCGGAAGGAATGGCTTTGAGCCTTTGAGGCATACTTGATATTCACTGACGGACGGCGGCCATCTGCCATCGCTCATCTGACAAAAGACCTTGAAGTATGAGGCTCGGTGTTCGTATACACTGTACGACACCGGATAGACAAGTGAGAAGAAGTCGTAATCTAGGCAACGGCTTCGACCAGCAGACGAACTCTGCGCTCGTTTGAAGAACTTGGCAGAGTCGTGGACGGCCACATTCCACGACGTCATTCTACTCTGAGCTTCCGTACAAGTCTAAATAGCCTAACACAGAGATCAACAGCGTACACCAGCCCAGCTAAGCATCTCGCAACACGAGATCGCACACAAACATCGGAATCATAGATAAACATGGTCAAAGCAATGCGATTCATTTCTATTCGTCAACCTCTGCACATACAGCGAAAAACTACTTTCAAGACAAAACAACTACAAGCTCACTCGTCGCCATCGTCGTATATTCATGAAGAAGGGGAGGGGGATATATGTTCATGAACTGCGAAAGGAGGAAAGGAAAGAGATCTACAGAGGAGGGCTGTCGATGAAAGTGTGGTCGTCGTAGCCGGCAGGGTAACGAGGAACGCCTGGCAAGTCGGCCTTCTCCGCTGCTTTCCTGAGAGCGACGACCTCCTCCTCGGTGAGCTTGACGTTGACAGCACCCAAGTTCTCGTCGAGACGCTATAGATGAGCAGAAGAATAAAAGGTCAGCAATAGAAGGGGTGAAATACGAAGAATGAACGAATGCGCACCTTGACGTTACGTGTGCCCGGGATGGGGATGACGTTTTCGCCCTGAGCCAAGAGCCAAGCGAGGGTGACCTGGGCGGGTGTTGCGCTGTGCTTCTTGCCGACGGTGTTGATGTCCTCGACGAGCTGAAGAATGTTGGGGAAGTTCTCCTCGGAGAAACGGGGCATGTATGGGCGAGTGTCGCCCTCGGGGAAGTCCTTTGGCGATTTCTGCATAAAAACAAAGACAAATGTAAGCAAGGCAAGAACCGTGTCGAAGCAGATTCGCAATTGAGAAGGAACGTACGTATTGGCCGGTAAGGACACCACGGGCGAGAGGAGAGTAGGCGACAAGGGCGATGTTCAACTCCTTGCAGGCCTGCATGATGCCGATCTTGGGGTCCTCGACATCGAGGGCGAATGGAGAGTATTCGACTTGGTAGGCGGAGATGGGGTGAACGGAGTGGGCACGGCGGAGGGCAGCGGCGGAAGCCTCAGAGACACCCAAGTACTTGACCTTGCCAGACCTAGGGAAGATTTAAAAACAGATGTCAACATTCTGAAGTCGAAATAAGGAAAGTACGGGAAGACACACTTAACAAATTCCGCCAATGCCTCAATCGATTTCTATAGAGGAAATATTGGAGTGAGTGGATAGACCAAGCAAGACAAGGTGAGGTATCTTTACCTCGATAGGCGTCTGGAGATCAGCCCTGTGGAGGTAGAGGAGGTCGATCTGGTCGACACCGAGACGGCTGAGAGACTTCTCGACGGCAGACTTGAGGTACTCTGGCTCGCCGTTGACCATGCGGTCACCGAAGACGTATCCGACCTTGGTGCTGATAAAGATCTCGTTGCGCTTTCCAGTGCGCTTGAACCTATCGATAACAAAGTCAGGCCTAGAACGAGACAAAACAAAACAAAAACAAAAACAAAAACAAAAACAAAAACCACAAACCATTGGCCGATGATCTGCTCAGATTCACCGTAGCAGTCGGCGGTATCCCACATGGTGCAACCACGCTCGTAGACCTGGTCCAGGAACTGTTGTGGTGCATTTTAGGTACATGATACCAAAAGGGGAGAGCAAAAGGACTAGACTACCTTCATGTTGTCCTTCTCGGCATCCGGAGAAGTGTACGAAAAGCCTCCGATGCCCATAGCACCGAAACCAAGGGCAGAGACATCAGTCGTACCGATCTTGCGAGTGGGGAGCTGAGCAGGCATGGTAGATAGATGAAGATGTTTGTTGTAGTTGAGTTGAGTATTGGAAGAGGGGCTGTTGTTGAGAACGAAGTTAAGATTGGACGGCAGGGTTTATATCTTCCGACAGTGAGAAGGGAAGGTCGAGGGCACGGAGAGAAGTGGATGACCGCGCCCTGCGCTGATGGAATGACGCATGTGAATGAGAACGACCGCCTGAGCAGGACATCATTGAGCCAATGTGGGCGCAGAGAAGGAGACAAGACAAGCATCCATCAGCCATCGACTGATGCTCGGAGGGCCACCCGACCCGTCCGGCCGGCTCCCGCCCAGCACGCCACACACTTCCCGGCATCCAGCGCTTGTCGCGAAGCGCTGCGACCGTCGACACGGCCTCATGTCTTAATTGATCTTGTTCCCGCCTCGTTTCGGCGCCTCTGAGCTGTCTAAGTACTGCGACCCAACGGCCGCTCGGACTGGCTTACCTTTCCCCCATCGTTTCCCGCAGACATGCCGCGCCTCTTCTCCTTTGCGCCGCAAGCAGTCTCCAAGTCTCATTTAAGACCATGCCTTCGCTAGTTCTAGGGCGGTTTCGTTTAGCTGTTTTATTAACATGACGTATCTCTCAGCGATTCTTGGTGCTGTGGTCGTCGCCGCAATCGTTCTCGTCGCCAAGTCGCGTCACTTCCGAAGGTCACTTCCTCCTGGTCCCAAAGGTCTGTTTCTCCCATCCATCTTCGAGCAAAGGGCCACATTCGAATTCATCGATTTTAAGGTCTCCCCATTGTTGGAAATATCAACGACCTTGATGGTAATGAAATCCATGTCCAGGCTCGAAAATGGAGTCAAGAATATGGTGTGTTTTATGTTCAATTTTCTGTGCTATTCGGAGATTAACTGAGACGTCCCGACGCAAAAAAAAAAAAACCAGACTCGGATATCGTCTCTATCACTACGCTCGGCCACACAACTGTCTTCCTCAACTCAGCACAGGCCATTCAGGATCTCTTCGTCTCCCGTGGTGCTATTTACTCTGACCGCCCTGACATGCCCATGTTAATCGACCTGTAAGTCTTCCGCGTAGCATCCAATTGTCTTGGTCTTGTTCCACGCTTACAAACTATGATGCGTTTCTAGTATGGGTTGGGACTGGACGTTCGCCCTCATGCGATACGGCCAGAAATGGAAGGAGCACCGACGCATCTTCCACGAACAGTTCAACAATACCATCTCGGAGCATCGTCAGATCCAAATTCCCGCCGCTTTGGAACTCTTGCAGCTACTTAACAAGTCTCCTGACCGATTCCTGGATCATCTCGAACAGTGAGATCATGTTGCCTTGTTGTCGAATCAACCCGGACTAACCGCATCTGATCGTTTGCGGTTAAAGCTATGTATCTCGAATTATCATGAAGAGAGTGTGAGTTTGCCATTATCTCTCGTCGGTACGACGAATACCGAATAGCATGTTGATACTTGTGCGTTAGGTACGGTTATGACTTTGAGGACGCCATGAAGGATCCATACGTGCTCGTTAACAAGGCCGCATCGGAATCTACTTCTACGGCTACTGTTCCAGGTACCTTCCTTGTCGATACATTCCCCATCCGTAAGTCCTTTGTGTTCGTTCATTCTTTGCTCGCGCCTGACATCATGTGGCTCCAGTCAAGTACGTACCGGAGTGGGTCCCAGGCGCTGGCTTCCAGAAGATCGCCAAGAAGTGGCGCAAACTCCAGGAGGCGGTCGTGCATGGTGCGTATGACATGGTCGTCGAGCAGCAGGTAAGCATATCAGCCGACGATCTACCGCCTTCGGCCCCAGTTCTCACTTTTCTGCGATACATCAGAAACAAGGTGCATCAAATGCGTCATTTGTGGGGACATGTCTGGAAGACCGAGCGCAAAACTTGCCAGAGGCCTTGAGCGAAGATGCTATCAAAAGTATCGCTGCCGTCGTCTACGCCGCAGGTACGTGTCTGGCCTGTGCTCATTTATCGATTCGAATGAAGTCTCATGTGAACATGGTCTTCGTATTTTAGGAAGTGACACCGTAAGCACAATCCCATACCATCCAAATAGGATGAGGTCCAGGTCTTGACGTCTGTCTGCTCCACATAGAACCTTGCCACATTGACGTGCTTCGTCCTCGCCATGGTTCTCCACACCGATGTCCAGAAACGGCTCCAAGCAGAAATCGACTCCGTGACGGACGGAGAGCGTCTCCCCACATTCGAAGACAAGGAAGAACTTCCTTACTTCATGGATGTCTTCCGTGAAGTGATGAGATGGCTTGTCGTGTGTACGTACCTTCTTCATTTGTGTTTACCTACTGGGTTAAAGCTAACAAATGTTTCTCGAACGCAGTCCCTGTTGGTGCGTATATCACCTTCGCCTCATTGCAGACGTCGTTCCTCAACGTATTCCTGGTCATGCCCTTCAGCTATTCCCCACCGTGCTACGACCGAGGACTCGTATAAGGGCTACTACATCCCGAAAGATTCCACAATCATAGGTAACTCATGGTAAGCCCGATATTTCCCCCCATCCATGTTCGCATTCATGCCCTGACGAAGTTTTCACCGACCTTCTCCTTCACAGGGCGGTATTGCATGATCCAGTCACCTATCCGGACCCAGAAACCTTCAACCCAGATCGATTTGTGAAAGACAAGAGCCTTCC
Organism: Stereum hirsutum FP-91666 SS1; assembly: GCF_000264905.1. Lineage (NCBI taxonomy): Eukaryota > Fungi > Basidiomycota > Agaricomycetes > Russulales > Stereaceae > Stereum > Stereum hirsutum. The sequence continues at coordinate 2,210,034 of NW_006763132.1, forward strand.
CGATCCTATGGATATCGCTGCCTTCGGTTACGGTAGACGGTGAGCGAGAAATTTTCCTTCGTATTCTATGCCATGTTCTCTCGAATATGGTTTGAATCGCCGACACCCCCGGCCTTTCGCGACTGGGCCCTAGTCACTGACCGAGTCCTTTTTTCACACTTCACATCATTATCGTCCCGATATAGGTCGTGCTCCGGAAAGGCCATGGCCATCGATACGGTCTGGATCGCAATGGCCACCATGCTCACCGTGTATGATATGGAGAAGCCCTTGAACAAGGAAGGGAAGCCTGTCGATCCGATAGTGGCGTTTAGGCGTGCTGCAATCAAGTGAGTTTGCTCCCGTTCGTAGTGCAAGCAAGTTGCGATGCTAATCGTGGATTGTGTCTTGTTCCGTGTCCATAGCCATCCTGCACCGTTTGACTGTCGTTTCGTCCCTCGTTCGAAGGCCAGGCTGGCACTTCTCCAGCAGGATTGAGGGATGCGAGATGTCTTATTTACTTCCGATGAAGGTGGAATCTTTTTTGTGCACATCCTATCCCACCGTCTGCATAGAGTGCCTGCGTTTTGTGTTGCTTAGTATGAGTCGTTTTCCTTGGAGCGATATTATTGTTGTACTTAATATATTTGCTGGAGTCGCTTCTCGTACGAGTGGTGGACGGGATATGTGAGGCATTAAAAGGTCTGCTTGCGCTCAAGCTGTCAACTTTGTGGCCAAGCTTTGTGGCGCTCGGCAGTATCCGGAGCACGTTCCCAATTGCGATTTTTGCTTCCGCGACTTTGTTTCCGTCCCTCTTGACTCCATCCCCGTCTGTCTCGGGCAAAATACCCTTCCTGAATGCACACTCACTCGAGAGTCAGCCTGAATGATACGTGCAAATGGTTTTCGTTAGTGTCCACGATAACGTGCACTTCAAGCGCACCCACTAGGTAAGTGATCGACTTGGTACATCAAGGCGCTGCGACATCGCTACAGGTCACGGTCAACTTGACCTTCCGACTCTATGGACTGCTTGATTGGCCTGGACATCGCTCAATGGAGTATGCTTTGATGGTACGTATTTTCATTCAAAGAAACTTACATCTTTTTTTAGCTCGCAGAACAGGCTGTTCATCCTAATTTAACATGTAACAATCCAGATACCATACCGATGCATCATCATGTCAACGTGCATGTTGTGTTTTTGCTTCCGCGTTTGACGGAGCGCCAGTCGAACATGGTCGAACATTCGTTGCATCAACTTTCCAAGCTCACATTTCGTCCACGTCGTCGTCTTGCAGGATACCTCGCGGCCGCTGAGACTCTTCCCACATGAGTCCGGTCAGCGAAAAGATCCCTCTCTCAATAGTAGGGGACCAATGCGATGGCGGTTTCAGGGAGAGAGCACCATGGAGTCGAAGAAGACCAGAAATTATTCCATAGAGCCTTGAGGTTGGGCCTTACGGCTGCGCTCCCATTTCGCCGAACGTTGTGGAGCTTGCTCGGTGCGCTACCCCTATCAGAACCTTCCAGTGCAGACACGCTCATTAGTCTATCTCTATTTGATACCATTTGGGAGACGGCTTGTTTGCGATAGAGGTGCTTCGCACAAGCAGCTTCTCCATTTAGGAGGTTTTTGTAATACCGAGCTTCTTGAGACACATGCATCTGTGTTTTTGAAAGCCGTGCATTACTAAGTACGTCTTTGTTGTCCATTTTTCTCCGACTAAGCACCCTCAGGTACTCGAAGCACTCCCCGAGCACTACTAATGGCAAACATACGACTTCAGGAACAGCTCGAACAGACGAGAAGGAAGCCCTTGAAGCCGACCTCCTATTCCGTAACAGTAGGCGTTGTCGGGAGCGATACATCGAACTCCGTGTCCTACCGGGTATCATGTTCCGTCCAAGCGTATGCTTCGTACGGGACCGTTCGAGCGGTGTAGAACTTGTTTTCAGTGGCGTAGAATCTGCAGAGCAAAAACTGTGTGGCACTCGTAAGATAATCGCCGTACCCGTAAATATTCTATGCACTCTTTTCACCATTATTTTATTTTATCCCAGGCTCACTCGCATGGGTTAGTTCCAGGAATACGTCCAAGCCTCTTCGAATGCTCGACTCGCGAACTGTTTCATCTCATTATGGCCGTTGACACTTTTGTTACTGCCACTGAAGCTCCTGCTTCTTGCTCCTGCTGTCTCTTGCTCTGCTCGACGCGCTGCTGTAGAAGAGAGGGGCATCTATCTTCCCGAGACGCTCGCTGAATGACCTTACCCTCGCGCTTTCGGACCGCAACACGATGAAGTAGAGGTATCTCAAGCATGGACCTCGAGCTTCAACACTTTTAGCCCAAAGGCCCAGCTAATCTTGAGTATGTTCTTTGTTAAAAATACACAGAGAGACCCCGCTCTGACGCTGGATGTCTAGCTGCTCTTTGAACTTAGACCTGCGCGCACTACCCGCTCGTTAGCAAACGTAAGTTTTAGCCTTTCGATTCCCGACCGCATAATGAAGCATTACAACTCAAACCCACTTCTACAACTCCAGATAGATATTGTGTAGGCTGCGACCTCATCAATCCCTTCTTCATTACCGATGAATACTCAGATATCGCCCGTTGAGGCCCGCCACCGGAAGGATATTATCAAGGCGCTCTTCGCCATTTACACGAATCATGCTCCGAGGGTGCATGTATAGGTGGTGAAATCGCACAATAGTACGTACTCCTCGTAATATCTCGCGTCTTTCTCTTTCTTCTCTCCTGCTTCGCCATCTTAGTTTGTACCTCACCCGTTGTATGACCCACTACAGATTCCGGACCAACACCGACGCCAGCGCTAAGTCGCAAAAATACTTCGTACGAGCTTTTGACGAGCGCTTCGATTCCGCCGGGCAACAGGCTGAGGACCGCTCTCAGTCGCATATCCGCGACATCACCAGCCGCATCGAAATTCGCCGTACTACGATTGGCGCCAAGCCTTCTTCGCTCTTCCTGAGCACGACGTGGACGAGGTTCTTGAACATCCTACCATCCACTCACTCTTGGCCACCATCGACATGCCCTGTCTTGGCAACTTCGAATTCTGAATGCTATGCTATGCTCACAGTTGTCCTTCCTAACTAGGACTCATCATCTTGTATAACCTTTTCGAACGAGTCTGTGTCGATGCCATCCCTAAGATCGTCACTATGGTGAACGACGAAGTCAAGCTCGATATCAAGGGTGTCCTGCCATGGGTAGGGTAGGCGACTTCCACATGCAAGTGGAGAGGCAGGTCCTCAAGGCGTCCAATAACCTTCCTAAGATGAACAACGCAGAGCTTGACGCTCAGCTGCGGTGTACTGCAATGGGTAAAGATCTGAATTCGTTCGAACGACCAGTGGAGCGTCGAGAGCGTGCGCAACTTTAGGGCAGAGAACTTGAGATCATGGAGACGAAAGCTTTTGGTGCTGATGTCTATTCAGACGATGGAGGCGTTACGACCTCAGCTTTGACTTTTGATCAAGGAATGTAGTACTTGAGCTATCTTTTTGGAGCAGAAGTACGTACGTATCGCCGTACTTCACAAGTGTCAGAGTTATCGTCTGTTACTTATTGTTGTTTCATCGTCTCCATCCTTGAGACCGGTACACGGTTCATCTATTATTGTAGCTCGGAATCGAAGTGGACTATAGTCATAATCTCGTTGCTCGATGTGTAAGGTATTCCTTCGGACATCGGGCTTTGTATCACCAGGAAGGGGATACAGTACAATACTATGACTGCATAGCCAAAGCCCCACCATTCTCTCGGGGAACGATTATTTCCGGCCACCGAACAAACCTTCAGATCTGGGGAAATGATCCAACGGGTTATTCGGCTTTTCAACTATAACCCTGAGTCGGCATCACCTACCGGTGTAGTGCACCCTTGTGGTCACGGCTGCAAGTGTCAATCCGGTTCATATGCCAAATAGATCCAAATCGTGTATTTTCAAACCAACCAGCATCTGTACCGGAGGACATTTTAAAGCGAACAATGGAGGCTTTCGGTAGCCGCGGGCGTCCAATATCCAATGGCCGGGTAGGGGCGAATGGTTGTATACACTGGTCCGATCAGCGGACTGGAACGAAGGAGTCAACCCGGTTCAGCACCCTCTACCGACCCACTCGAAATTTAGGCTTGATAAAACACCTCCAAGGGGGATTGGAGTACTTGTTATTGGCTCACTAGTTCGTACTATTTGATATCTAACTACTCCGCAACGCTCTTTTCTATTCCGTACATGCTTCTAAATGATGCCGAGACAATGTCTACGGGCAACGTGTGCTATTGATGTGCAGCCCTGTATGAACCAAGGAGCCGCGGTCAATGGCGACTGTCATGAAACCAGACCGTTATCAGTAAGGTACTGACCTGCAGTCTGGATATACGAGTAGTCAAGGATCCTTCGATCCTTCTATTAGCCGCAAAAGAATCACAAGTTCTCGCAAAGCATCAGAAAGCTCTGTCTTCCGACTCCCGACCCTTGATATTACCTGGTAGCTACATATAGTACAATGGAGAAAGGGCGTCTAGCCGATCTATGTCCGTGGGAAGGAGTGTGTACTGCAAATGCAGGGTGTCTAGGAGATGTAAACAAATAACATAATGAAATCTAATACCGTACACGAATAGACTGCCCCTCTATCGTAAAGGCCCCAACAGGCCCCAACACGCAATTGTACCTCCTCATCTACTCCTTCGGTCTTTGCGGCTGTTGTGAGAGTCGATGATTATCGCTAGCAGCCATGCTGCTGAGAACATTGCCCGCGCAAGCATGTCTCTTCAACGACTTCTTGGAGGAGAAAGGGCGTAAACAAGTGAAACAAAACCACTCCGTGAGCTGATTGTGTTTGCCAGCTTCGTGGCGTAAACGATCGTGAAGACGTGAAAACTCGGCGGAACAACCCTCGCGGCAAAGGTACCTCTTCTTGGGTAAGTGTGAGCCCATGTGCACCTATTCGTACGATGAGTAAATTCTCCTCGCCCCTAAGCTAAAGATATATGCCAATGATCACGAACCTTGCGAGTGTATTCGTTGGCAAACCGTCGTGTACAAGACGAGTCTAGGCACGGAAGGCGGCGCTTGCGACCGGTTTGATTGACATTGGGCGATGAAGACGTGCTGGAGTCGTCACTAGGCGCTACAGAGTGGACGGAAGGTGACGGAGACGGAGGGCAGGTTACTGATGATGGTGATCCCAGTTGGGGTATCGGGAATGATAGCCATTCATCGGACGTATGAGAGGACTCTGTGCCAAGTGTGCGCTGGTCGAGGGCGGGATGTGGCGTGGGTGATATGCTGTTCAAGCCCCATGATTGTCCATCAGAAGATGGAATCGTTGCCGTTGATGTCATTGCTAATGAAGGAGACGCGGACGTAGAGTCCGTTAGGGCGGGTTCTGTGGATGAAAAGGATATGTGTCGTCTTTAGTCTCTATACGGTGCGAAGCCAACATAAACTAGATGGACTTACGACTGGGACTGCCTGAATGCGACAGTGATGGCGTAAAAGGTTGCAGAGCCTCGGACGTGAGCGACTGGAAAGCCATCTGAGAAGAGACATCGATGCCTGACATGTCGTAAAAGGACATGAAACCTGGGTCGTGCGGGGTATTGTGGGCGAGCCCGTCAAGATTCTCTAAACCCATGAAAGAGACTGAACACAGTGTCAGCAACGTATCGTCCAGTCAGCACTCAATATATTGACCTGTACTATCTTGATGACTCCCGTTGAAGGGGTTGCATGCATGGAGTCCTATTTGCTCGTCTAATATAGATCAAACGATTAGTTTTTTTTTTTTTACGTTTAGCATCAACAAATGACAGACACTTACTCCGAGAATCGTGAGTAGAGCTCGTAGCCACATTTCCCAACCCGTTGGAAGGTGAACTCCGGCTACCATCTGCATCGCCAACGGAGTAAATGATGAGCGAGGGGAATATACGTAAAAGCAAGCGTAGACATGACTGCATACCATTCGAAACCGAGAGGGAACTTGTACTTGGAGAGCGCGGTGGAGGAAGTGAGGTGCGAATTTGGATGCTGTTCAGAGTTCCAGTCCTGATCAAGTCGACAGTAATATATGGGTCGGCGATGGTGGTTTCAGAGTCTTCCGTTGAACGGCGATCCAAAGTTTGAACGTTCCAGGAGAAGTCGGATGTCGTGCTGCTCTCGAGCGAGACACGCACTCTGAAGCAGTCAAGTAGTTGGAGAGGGATAGTCGTTACGGACATAGCTAGACAAGGAGGATAACAGGCAGCGTATGTTGAAACAAGCAGTGGGAAAACTATCCTCGTTCTTATAGAGCGAACGCGCTGCTCTAGCCTCCTTGGAGATAACTCGTATGGATCAACGTCGTTTCCCGTACATCCAAAGCTGTCGCGTTGATATGGGGCTGATTGGCGCCGGAAGTTGATCAGGCCCGTTTCCAGGTTTGGACCGAAAAAGTGTCCTTACCCGATCTCTGCGGTGTCTAGAGGCGCTGAGCGCTGAACGCTAGCGCCATCTCAACATGGCCTCTCCGAGTGGAAACAAAGGGCTGTAGCTTCGATTGGTTGCAACTGGGTAGTACAAGCGCGGGCTGAAAACTCCTACCCATTTTTAATTAAATTCCAGTGCATTGCTCACCGCTGTAAGAGCACAACACGCAGCTTCAGGCTCCAAACTAATTAGTCAAAATAACAGGCTGCAAGCTTCAGTTCCGAAATGGGATCTGATCAGTCGCGTTAATCATACCCGCGGTCAATTGATCTCCAATACATGCCTCCAACGGAGGGCCATCACGTAAAGCACAGTGTGCCCCCCAACGTTTTCCCACTCACTCAAAGATGCCATGGCAAAGCGGCCCAGAAAGCCTATCAAACGTCAGTTCCTCGTCCTAAATTCTATCCTTTTGTGCTATTTGTTATAGGAGGCATCCCTCCTGTAGAGTGGAACGCGCATATAGCACACTTCCCACTCGACAGCAATAGTGGGGCTTCCTGTGGCCCTGGACTTCATTCGTGATCAAATGCATCGCGACTGCGAGTACGATCGGAGTGTTTCCGGGATGCAGCCGAGCTATGGTACAATCGGGCGAAAGAGCAATCAGAGTGAAGCTTTACATCGTGGCAACGCACGGCCTCTCCGCCTAATGTGGCCATCAAACTTCGAGGGCGTCATACTCTTCGAAGCAAGCACCCGCTTCGCTGCGATAGGTTGAGATTCGATAACTTGGTCATTTCGTCTTACATGCTGCCGTGCCTATGAGCAAGAAATTACAATTATATGGGCTGAGATGGCCAACTCAGATGCGCATGCAGATCGGGAGGCATGTTGAGAAGCACGATGCTTATCATTCCAAAAGGAACATCAGGAACCTACTGAACACGACAGCATAGGTTCATAAAATGAAGGTCATACCTATACTGGTTCCCAGTGAAAGAGCGTGGTCTTCGCGGCCGAGTTCTAGTCCTTTTGCAAACACGCGTCTGGCTATGGGTCTCCATGCCGGATAAGTACATTAAAGGGTTTACTACTCACAATTTCACGATGAATGAGGTATTTCTGCTCTCGTCCCGATGTTCCCGTGGGCCCAAAATCCTGGCAGCGTACACTGGCAACCAAAAAGCCATACGTTTAGTGATGAGGTTCACAAAGACTGGATAACAAAAAGGGGGTGCTAAATAAAGAAGTTTGTTGAACTCGTAGTTGGGGAAGGCATCATGAAAACAACTTAGGAGGAAGGAAGCGTCCTTCTCTCCTATGATAAGCCGCTCTTAGAGATATAGCTCGATGCCATGTATTGTGCTGTTGTTCGCTTCGAAATCCGCAAATGGATGGAAAGTCACCTGTGAGGTCCGCTACGGAGACTTTACGCACCGTACGTGACTGCAGCAGTCCCCTAGGTAGGCACTTCGGGAAACATAATGTCATGACGTAGCAACGCAGTCACTGTCATTGATGAGCGTGATGGCTATAGCTACATAGCATGCACTGCACCCATGTTCCACGATAAAACCATAAGAGCGAGTTGTGTGGACGTTAGAGACGATGGTGAAGCAGAGGTTGAGATGCCGACGATCAAAATACTTCCCGTCGCGTGCTCTGCCGCGGCTGGCTCCGAAAGACCACGTGATTCAGAAGAATGGAGAGTAGCGTTTTTTGGAGGTTTATTTCATTTTATTTTTGGTGAAGTTCCAACCTCGCGCAGCTGCTGAAGTGCTGAAGCCAGCCCGACGAATCTACATGATTTATTTTTGGAAGAAAAAACATGATCAATACAGGAAATGTGACATATATTCGCAAGCATGCGCCCAGGATACTTACTGGACCAATATTTTCTCGCGAATTTAAGGGATATGCTGATGGCAATAGCAGCAGCAACAGAAGGTGATGCTAATCTAGCGGGACGGGGTGTCAACACAGTATTTTTGCAAAGAGTGGGGAAACAACGGATATGCACCACTTACCCCAACATCTATAAGTACGGCACATTGGATGGGCTTTCTATCAGTCGCATTGGTGAACGTACCGGAGTCAGGACAATTAGGCTTGTTGCACGTAGAACAAAGATGCTTCCTATTCTGGGGCTGAGCCTAGAGAGTGAATTCTGCTGCGTTTGTGCACGGGGCATTCCCCCTCAGCGTAAACTTGAGCACCCGCAAATCAGGCCAGAGTTCTCGCAATTAGCGCCAGCAAAGCCTGTGAGCCAGGCATGTACCTGACGGTTTGACCGTGAATGGTGGTGGCCTCGTGACTGGTGGTGGCCTCTTGAAAGTCACCGTCGGCCTCGTAGAAAAAGACCGGATTACCTGAATACAGCTGTTGGTCAACTATGTGAGTTTGGCGAAGTGCTAAGATCGTCATCATGGTCAGATCTGGAGAAGGTGGTCGATCGGAGATGTCCAACGAATGTCAAGCGTCGAGCCGGTGACGAGGCATTATATGATCCACGGAACGTAGGGAGTAGACGTACGGAGGCTTTGTGAGACCCTTGAGCGGCTAAAACAGCAAGGAGAGCAGCAACGACGGTGATGAAAGAGGGCGGAACATGATCGAGGTGAGTGGCGAGCTACTAGAGCTTAGGCGAAGACCGAGGGAAGATATAAGGAACGCATATCTCATCTCTGGTCTAGTTTGTCTTGGAAGAATGTAAGGACATTCTGCACTGACTTCTCATGACATCACATTGCTGAACTCTTAGTATAGAGATCATTCTCCCTGTGGTGGAAGTTCAGATTGTGGCGCCTGGTGAGAAAGGGCTGATCTCAATGCACGCTTCGAGTATCTCAGTGAGCGAGCCTCTTTACGACGCACCAAAGAGAACTGAACTTGAGTGGGTAGATCGAGTAACATGTGCTCATATGTGAGACGGACAGGAGATCAGCAGGCTTGGAACGCTCATCCATCGTGATCTCGAGGCGTGTTACCTGGCGTGATATCCAGGAAAGCATAGTTTTCGAAGTAATTCAGAGGCTAATTTCCCTCAAAGCTGACGGTTGCCTCCGGAGACCAGAATGTGCATGGTCAATAGAATGCCATACCGTATAACGGTAAAGTAGCGCCCACATCTCGTATCACGTGAAACAGTTGGCAGTAAGGTATATGGATTGCATGTAAACGCCAGTTCTCAGTGTTTACGTTTTTCCATGGAAGCACTGGGATGGGCGCTCGCTTGAGCTCGCAATGCAACTTTAGAATGTGCAGCTCTCGAGATTCTGGGCCTCCTCCTACCGAGCACGGCACCTGCTAAAAAATGTGCACACAGTGACTTGACCGAGCGCTCCATGACTGGATAGATGGAATGGGACGTACCAAAGCGCGGTTGTTTCACACCAAGAACTATCAATAAAACTGTCGGTATGAGACGCAAAGATAAGTATTTCAATACTCCGGATGTCGTTCAGTAACGCCGCCTCTCACGGCTTCTCTGAGGCGTGGAACATGAGTGGGTCGTAGCTCAGTGGACTACATCATTCTACTTCGCGCTGCTCGGGACGACAAAGCAGTCCTCGGCGCCAAAGAAAGAGCGACCTTGGGCGCGGCGGTCTACCAAGGTAGTTGGTAAACCGAAGGCCGAGAGTGGCCCTGAAAGAGATCGGGCAGTTGTGGTGCCGAGTCACCACCGAGTGATGGACGCGCTTAGGACACGGAGTGAGCACTCCACTAAGTCCACTCGGAGATGATTACCTCTGTGGAAGAGTGCGACTCTATTGGACTGCATATGTCAAGTCACGGTGACCGGTATCCGGAGAGTACGCTTTTAGAACTAGACGCGAGGGCCGTCTACAGCACAGCGTGCGCCGAACGGCGCGTTCGACGATGCTGTGCGCGTAGGCCTCTCTGAGCAGGCAGCTAGCGAGCTGGCCATAAACGCCATCATAGTTGTTGACAGTATGCCGCCCGACGGGCAAGAGAACGAGTGCGCCAAGTCCGTAAGGATCGGAAGTGAGTTAGGTTGCTGTGGGAGATGTCCGCGGGCTGCATACGGGGTAGAACATGTCAGATTATATCAACTTTGAAGAGGTCACAGCTCGGACGCCGCGTCTTGGAGCCTCCCATCTTCTGGAATGATGAGGCTAGGCCGCTAGTATCAGATGCGAGTGGCCGGACGTTCGGAGATACAGATCACTTGCGTGATTGCATGTTGCTCGAGGGAGGACCCTCGATTGTTTTAAGCCAGAATAATAAAAGCGCGTCTCTGACAGGAACCGAGGGAACTGGATGACGACGGCGGTTGGCTGAAGAGCACCGAAAGGTTCTCTGGGTGAGGCGGCTGATCTTGACAGTATCGAGTCCAGATCAATAGACCGTATCTGCAACTGAATTATTGACATCGCTCAAACCCAACGGGACGTCATGATTGGCCTAATCACTGTGTAAAGCCCTTTAAGCGGTTGCAGATACGGTCTAACACACTACATAAACAGAAAGCACCATCATCACGGAGAGAATCGCTGGACAACGTCACCGAGATGATCATTACGGGACAGTGTAACGACTAATGCCCGGTCTCAACTGGAGATTCGAGTAGTGCTGCTCGCATCCTAGAGCAAAGCGTCGTAATATGAGGTAGCGGAAAGCGATGCTACCGAGCGACAAGCACCCCACAATGCAGACCAGCATCAAAGCTTAATTGACGCCACAACTGTATATGCGGACGAACGAGATCGGAGGCACCGAGTCGCATCAAAAAGGGCAACGCGAGATGATCACCGTGAATAAACTTATCTTACCTTCCCGTGTTACTCGAGCTTTGAGAGACGAGAATCCATGTCACTGTGGCTGCTGCGTGAAGGTAACAAGCCGTGAATGCACCAGGTCAGAATACACGCCATACGTTGACACTTCCTTCCTGAGCAGCGTAGCCGATCATCGTATTGTCGTTTGATTAGAAAAGCAAGCAGGTTCAAAGAGATTGTTGCGAACCGTCCACGCACGATGGATGAGTCTCCATTGCTGCTAGCAAGTCAAATTCGTGTCAAAAAATAGGTAAAGGAATTATTGTTCAAATTGCTTCACCAGTAAATGCGGAGTTTGGAAGTCTAATGGAACGCTCAAGTGACGAAAGCAAGCGACCACGCACCACATACTCCACACAGAGACTCTCTTGAGTAGGCTACCTCAGGCCATAGATGGGAGGGCGATTTTGTGTATGGCACGAACGAAGGACACTTGTCGGGGCTATTTTGAGCAAGACCGGAATGATCGAGGAAAATCGGGTAAATCGTGACCGTGTGAAAATCCAATTGAGTCCTTCCGGTAGCTACCGGGTCACCGCACAGTGCTCTCTGTTCGCCGTACGAACGGTGTCTTCCGATGTTATGTTGTCGTAAAGCTCTGGTACAAGAAAGAAAATCTCCTACTTTTCTTTTCTCACTGCTTTCCTATCTTCACCCTTCTGGATATGCCCCGTCCACCTCGAGCTGCTCAGAGAAATCGTCCAGATCAGTCGGCGGCTCAAGGTTCAGACTGGACTTACGACTTTCGCAGCAGCCATCCCTCCTTGGATTCAGCCTCGGGCTCGGGCTCGGACTCTGACTCTGACCCTGTATCTTCATTGTCTTTGGCGACCGAAGACCTCACAGACGACGCGAAGCTACTCCAGGAGCTAGATCTCACTTCGCGCCAGGATACGGCACAGTACAAGCCTAATCCATGGTCGATTGCGAAGGTCAATGCGGCCTCCCGTCCGTCGATGGCAATGCTGAATACAACGGGAAGGAAAGATGAGAAAGTAGACTTAGGGACAGGAAGTGGGCAGAATAGGAAGGAGTCGAAGGGATCGATTGTCGATTTTTTTCGAAAACAGGCGAGCGACAAGCAGCAGGTGAAGAAGACCAAGCCTCCGTCCCTCATACCTCCATCACAACACCAACCCAGCCCTCATCAAGCTCCTTCCGCGATTGCGGCTCTGGAGGGTCCATTTTCGAAAGCTCACCGCCATGCTCAACATTCGTCGCGTAATCATCTTCCTCTTCCACACACTGTGAATCCCACCCCTCGTGATGTGCACTTCGCCGATACTGCACCCTCCTTTGATCACACTGCTCTGAACAGGGGAGATGCAAAACTATCTCTACAACTCTTTAAACCTAGCTCGTCTACTGATATTCCGCACGACTCTATCTTGGGCGAAAATGCGCATATATCCTCTGATACCATTACGTCTTGGTCCCCTCATTCTCCGCACAGTACTCCTGCTCTCGAAACTGCAACTATGCTCACGGCCGACAAACATACCAATATTTCTAACCTTCCTGCTCAGTATAATTCTCCGAGAGACTCTAGCCATGTACCTTTGCTTGAACTCGCTTATGCTCATCTTGATACCGACGGTACTCATGCTCACCCTTGTAATTCTCCCCCCCTTGATCCGGACACTGACTGTATCCCTCCCTTTGGGCTCCAAAACACGCATATATCCACTGATGATCCCCTTGACCCCGATCGCTCGTCGCATCCATTCACTGATCTTGCTGAACACGGCGCCTCTCTTGACCCTCTGTTAAACGAGACGCATATACCCACTCCCTTGTCTTCTGGCTCTCACCACAATTCTCACCCCCATGCAGACGGTGTATTTTACTCCTCACCACCCCGGCCTACTTCATCTCGCACTCCGTTCTACGCACACGGACAACCACCACCGCCGCGTCTTGGACTCGAAGTCGCCTATTCACCTGGCCCGCTACCAAGGAATCACGTTCGACCTTCGATGATACACTCATTCTCTTCACCGAGGCCTCCTAGGACAGGAACGTCTTCTATTTTTACAGCGAGAAGTCCACAGAACCCCTTCCCCATGTGCTCTCCCAATATGACGAACGCATCCAGACCGGCACACGTTCATGGAAAAAATATGATCTCTAGATCAGGCCCTGGATTTACGTCTGGAGACCTCGCTGGGATCCGTGGCTCGATCCGCTCCCAAACTCCGTATCCAAGCATGGGCCGAATGAACAATTTGAAGGTCGAAGGTCTGTCACATACTCTCGGATTCGGGTATACTGATGTCACGGTGATGAATGTAAGGCTAACCGAGCATTGTTACCCCCTCGTCTCATCAGAAGATGCAACCTCTCAACCTGAATTTCACGAAACCGTCCCAGACTTTACCTCGTCCGGATCCTCCGTCCAAACGCATGGAAACGAATGGTCCGCGGTCAAAGCAGGTCGGTCTGCAATTTCTCTAGTGTCCATCTATGCTTTCTGAATTTTTGCGTATATTCGGGGCGTATAGAAGACATTTCGAACTCATATCGTCTTGACCATCGGGGACAAGACTCGGAAGTTTATCGACCACCTCCGGCATTCAATGTCAAAGAAGGCAAGCTTCGCATCTCACAGTATCTCAAGTCTGAACCGAACCTGAGAGTCAGACTAACGAGTCTGCTTTAGATAACGCATATACCGACGATCATGCTCGTTCTGCCACTACCTACCAGAGCAGAGCTCAGCCGGAGGCCCACCCTCACCCTCACCACCAATATCAGCATCGCTCCCTATCACCCGTCTCTTCTCTATTTGCTCCAAATGGTCCACCACCACCAAAGCTTCCACCGCCAACTTCTGCAGACGTTAAATGGCCCGGCAAACGCTGGGATTCACGTCAATACGCACACACCACAAAGACGGAACCAAAGCCGGAACCGGTGCTGGACGACATCCATCCCTCGTCTTTTCTTCCTCCCGCGCACGCATCTCGAACGGGCCACGACACCCTTTCTGGCCCTCGCTCCACACTCAAACGTCGTCGCCCTTCTCCCTCCTCATTCGGATCTCCAACACCATCACCTCCGCCCTCTCCTACCCCGTCATCGCGCACACGCCACACCATTGCCAACATGAATCGCGCCAATGTAGATGTTCCGAAAAACAAACCCGCCACGCGCGACGCCTACGCACATCCATCCCTACAACCTACCGCCGACGAATCATGGTCCACGCTTCCCGTGCCGAAGCGGGCTCGCGGTGCAAACGCTGTGAAGACCTCGGCGAAGTTCAAGGTCCCATCTGGCCTCGTTGGTAGGACCGTTGTCAGGCGGGACGTTGATAGTGGCAGGACAGAAACGGAAGCGGGAAGTAGTGGTAGAGGAGAAGGGGGATCAGATGGGGCAGTGAAGCGGACGGTCGTGCTGTATAAACCACCACCGAGAGATACGAAGGCGGATATCGGCTCGTCCGCGGCGGACGGTAAGGGCAAACGGCAGGAGGTTTCTGAAGGCCGGCGCGCAGATAACTCGCCAACTGCAGGAATCGAACTCAGTAGCGCCTCCCGTCTCGGTCGTGACAACCTCAGACAAGAAGCGGACGACGCGACGTCCATTGACAGCGCTCCACTCTTTAAGATTGTTCATGCCTCTACATCCGTTCATCCTGGTCACCGTGACCGTGCTTCAGTATCTACTCCACGACGACCAAGCCCAACTTCCGGTGCCAACGAGCTATCCATGCATGCACTTCATTCGCAGGACGGCCAAACTCACGTCAATAATGGAAGAGGGTCCCCCGAGGTAGCGTTTCCTCCGTCTTCGCCCTCAGGTTTCGATTTCACCCACGACCATGAGACTGCCTTCCACACCCAGCCAAACTCGATGGACGTTGACGACTCAGATTCAGCTTCCTTCGATCTGGAACTGATGAGGACGCGATATCCTGAAGTCAGAAGTCGCATGCGAGAGGTAAGGACGCGCTCTCCAATTTTACTTCCTCCTTCCTCCTTCCTTCATCCTTTCTGAGTTTCTTCTTGTCTACTACTTCCGTCCGCGTGTATGATATGGCTCTACTGACCGACATCCGACATGACCGTCAGTAGCGCTGCCGTGCTCGCGCACAATTATGGGACTTGCTGAGATTGCCAAGCTGTGGCGTCGTGTGGCGCGATATTGGTCCTCAGAGCGGGACTGATCACGAGGGTGGAGGTGAAAAGGATGACGGACGCAAAGATGTAGACAGACACCCAGACGCAGATACAGAGATGAAGATCGTTCTATGGGATGGAACGGATGGTATACTGAGGGATTGTGATGTTCCTGCTCTGGTACATTATCATTCGTAACTGCTGTGGAGAGAAGTGAAGAAATGAAGTTGTTCAGATACGAAGTGGCCCTTCTGAACGAGAGTTTGTAGTTCGTGTAGCCAGCTTATGATCAGAATGTGTCGGTAACTTGGGATGTGCATATCATCAGTCTCAGTGTACACACGATTTCTGTGTACCGAGGTCACAGATGTCCATAGTGGAGACTGGGTTGGAGAACTGTGCACGGAGGCTCTCTCAGAGTTACACTTCGGCTTTTGTCCACTTTGAATTTGGTTTAGACCTCAAGGAGCCTGAATGGGATGTGGATTCCATTGAAGACAACCACGTCGCGTTAAATACTCTACGGATATTTATACAAATTGCAGTAAACAAAAACTGATGCTAGAAAGAAAAGAAAAGACCTTTGATAAACAGAAGGCAGTCCCCAATAGTGCCCAATAAATAGCTCGTGTATTCGATACAGCTATGGACGCATAACGCACGGCTAGCTTGCTAGAAAAGCGACGCGTCGCCTTCTTGCCACTTCCTCTAGACTCTTGGAGTCACTTGAATCTCCGCTTCAAGGTCGTGTTCGACATTGGCCTTCATATTAGCCGAGTCTTCCTCCGTTCTCTTCTGAAGACCGGTAGAATGACCCTCAACAGCCATGGATACGATTTCAATCGTTCCCTGTGTGCCGTACACCTATGAAGCGAGAATGTCAGTGATGGCAGTTGCCTGAGACGATGAGACGAGAAGAAGATAACCAAATAGCTTACCACCGGCACGATCTCTACTTCTCTTCCGCCTGTCTCTTCATCGCACGGTGCCGCCCCTGATAGCTCGTCAGCTGCAGATTCCTCGAGTTCCACCTCGTCGTCGTCGTCGTCAAACCATGTACGTAGTGGGGCCCCTATGTTTCCTAAAATTCGGTCATGTTGCTGCTGCCCACCCGCACCCGCAAAAGCCAGGCTGGGAATCGAACGCGATATAGTGGTGAATCCAGGTTTAGTTTTGGTGTAGGATTTGAGGTTGAGGAAGAGTCGACTCGTGAGGAGAGAGGGTAGCCTGATATACAGAAGTCGGGGGTGAGCAGAACGTTTCATGTGGAATGGTGACAGACGTTCACATGTTGAAATACGGGGTTACCAAGCTAGTCATCACTGCGTCGGGCTAGAAAATAACCATGGTCAGTGAGTAGCCTCACTTTTTACAGCGAAGAAATTGGCTGGATTGTCGCAACTTGGCTGGGATGCATCTAAGTGAAGGGCATATGTTAGAGATGACTCGGAGCGGGCATATGTTTTTTCTTTCTCGGAAAGATGCTTACAAAGGTGGAAGTAGTATCAAGGGAGCCCACGAGCAGCACGATCCTTCACAGTGAGCACTTGTCAATCATGACCCCACGCGGAATCGTCAGTAATGTCTGGTGAACTCACAAGTAGTAAATGGTGCCTGTACATAACATCAAATATGTATCAATCAAACTCCATACTAGGTCGTATGAAGAGCACGCACCATCTCGCAATATGAGCTCGAAGAGGCCTGATTTCGTCGCTCCAAACTGATGGGCTTCTCTCGCAGCGTTGTAGGTCTTTGCGACAGTCAAGAGGAAGACGAGCGCATCAAATGCCAGTGTAAGTGCGCTTATAGCGCCTTGTGCTATGAGAGGTTTAATGACCACGCTGAAGAGGTGTCATGATGGGTAACCTTACTTCTGTAATTCGTCTTATTAATCAATAATATAAGTGCAAGAGGAGAATACCATATACGAACTCATACCACCCTACCAAATCCGAGGTGCCGAGTCCGCATCTACTAAGACCGGGGCCCGTGTCCACATAAAGGATCTTGAGACATTCAACCTAAAATAACGAGCAAAGTTGAAGTAATAGGAACACGACTCGCACAGGCTGAAACATGACATACAAGGAGAACTGCCGTCCGTGCGAGGACCGGCACCAGACATATCGCGAGTATGCCTCTTCTGCGGCCGTATATAGCGTATATTCGAAGAACAAGGATATCTAAAGATACATCGCAACTGAGCACCTTGCAAATTAGAGTTCAATATTGAGCATACATTGATTGGCAAACCTAGATACTAAGCCAAATACGAAGTCGATATACAGTAAGACGTAACAGCTAGAGTATCGGGAAAGTTCAATGCACGTCCAGGTATATAGCAGTTTTTAACGAGCAAACGCGCACCTCACAATATTGGTTGTCCACGAATCCCATCGCATAGTAATAGACACTTCGGTGACCATGAAGGCAAACCATCCATAGCGGTTCACCAAAAACGTCAAGCTTGCGACGCTTGTCTCGAAGTCTTTCCACACCCCGTCCTTCTCTGTGGACAGCATGAGCAGGCAATCATAGAAATATAGTGCTGAAATATGATCGAAATAGTTGAGTATAATTCCACGAGTCAGCTTGATAAAACTCACCGGCAGCGGAGAAAAGACTGTAGTTTGCCATCCGACTGTAGATGCACACAAAGTCATCGCAGGTAATTCTATACATCATTCTGGCACTGGGTGATATGTCTGAATCTGAGCTCACTCTGAATACGCGTCATCCGTGGCCTGGCCCATTACAAGATACGTTCAAAGAGCTCGAGAAGGCGGCTGAGGACGTCGTGCTCTCTTGAAGTGGTGATTATAAAGGAAAATAAACTGCATTGTCAGTGCGTTAACGCGGCTTCTATTGAATCAACAGGAGGAAGACTGATGGAGAGTTTGATGCTCCTGCTGATGAAAGAGAGATATATACGAAAATCCTGCTAAGTTGTGCCACCGGGGGCATCGTACAGCCAATAAGCAGCAAAAGCAGTCAAAGGCAGGAAAATCATCAACTAGGGACCCGCAGTACTGTATCAGCACCTTGTCCCATTCATACGAGGGGGCCATCGCGGCTGGACCTTGCGTGGCTAGAGCTACCCGACATCTCACTCCCTGCAACTTTGGTTCAGAGTTTGCGTGACACATATTTGACTTAGCTCCATCGTGCTTACCGGCACCGATCAATTGTTCGACCTGCCGGACATGCGCAGACGCACTGTCTGAGAGCAAGCTCTCGTCATCAATCCGCAGGGCTAACGAGCCGCTCGAGAAGCTAAAGAACATGCAAAATATTTAGATGGCTTGCACGGTAGGCTGCAGAGATATTCATTAGCCTTACTCTGCATGAACAATCACAGCTGCCGACTGGAGGCCGAAGAGGTACATACCAGTAGCGCCACTCTCTATGAAACTGAGATCCTGGTGGTTCCTGTAGGATAACAAGACACCGGCCCGTCTGTTGATCGGTGATTCAGAGTAGACCCAATCTGAGAAAGACACGACATGGTAAATGAGGATTAGATTGCCCAGCTTAATGTTGTGGTCGCGGCAAAGGAAGGTGGTTCGAGGTTACCAATGAAACATGTCTCATCCGTCCAGCTATACCACGACCAAAGCACTGGCGGAGTAAATGACCCTATTGGCGGAATAAACAACCATGAACCGCAACAACACCATCCCATTACCAAAAGTTGTTCACGCCTCTGCTTTGCGCCTCCCACTCACCGGGTGGCACGGCCGTGGCGTCGCTGTCGTGCGTGTACGGCGACTCGTGTGCTCCACAATCAATCTGTCAGACTGCTGATCAAGTTTCGCCGATGGGCGGCAAAAAAACTGACAGTAACACACGGGCCGATAGCTGCTCTTGAGTCCTTGTCGATGTCGCCTTCCTCCCACTCCCTCAACCTCAACAAAGACCAAGAGGGTAAAGTCAATGTAGATGTAACTTTGATTTTGACATATACGTTGTCGATAGCTGAGACACTAATTTTGGAACGAGTGCTTGGGCGGACACTCCAGATACCAAAGGAAATTGAGGATATAGATGCTAGTACAACCCCCAACGATTTCGAGACGCCGGCCGTCTACATTGTCTGCTCTTACCAGAATTCAGTGGTCAGCGAAGGATTTTTTTGGTGACAGGGGTCTTCCTGTTCCGTTAGGACAGGTCTTGAGACGAGCTATGTCACAGCGTCACGTCACGCCTCTTCGGTGGCGGTGGCGTCTTTTTCCTGGGAGTCGTCGCTCGAGATTTTTGTTACGGTCACTCGTCCTCCATCACTCTCGGATCCCGGTCCGTCCCGGTCCTTTCGTCTCTTTCCGGTCAGTGCAGCGCTCAAATAATATGCCTGACAAGGTTGAACCAACAAATGTGGACTGATTATAGCTTACATTCTTCCACACGTGTGAGGATTCTAATGTCTCGAGCCACGGGCATGCCGTGCTGGTTCTTTCTTTGAACGGCAGGTGAACGTGCTGTGCGCTTTAAACTTTTGTGGCGTTTTCGCCACAGCAAGGGTTGCCAGTATCTTTTTTTCCCCCAAAGATCTTTGACAAGCTGGTCCAAAGATGCATTATAATCAGTCGGCCAGCGTTAGGTTAGTTCGATCTGAAGGAACAGGTCTGGCCCGGAGGGCGTGGAATGCATACCAGCCGCGAGTACTTACGATTGGGAGGCCTACGGGGTATCGACGCCGAGGAAGAGTGAAATGTGCAGTGGCGGCCTGTGGCGACTGGTGACGTGCGGTTCATGATTGACTCGCTCGGAAGGTCTCGGAAGCTGCCGCTCAACGGAACGTTCAACTGCGGCCTGTGTGGCGAGGACTTTGTCAGCATTCTGAAGTTTAGCCGTCCTTTTCTTTTTCTTTTTCTTCTTTTTTTTTGGTGAAGCTCCACCTCGCGCAGCCGCCTAATAAGCCAGCCAGACGAGGCTTCATATACATATGCTATAAGGTAGGGGTTCACACCCTACGGACTTACCTAACGCCCTGAGGAAACTAGGGAGTGCTGCCTTCGCCAGCCGGTAACCTTGCTTGGTGGGTTGACTGCTGACCTACGCAACTCACCTGCCCAAACCATTTTTCCTCGACAAAGACTTCAAGTTCAAGGTGTAATATTAATTCTTTTCCGCATTCCTTCTCCGGCACCAGATCGTGCTATAGTGTGCTTCGACGTTGTTCCAATTTCAAACACACTTCACTCCATATTTTATGGTTGTAGATAGCCAGTACTGTGTTGCTATCGTCCGCGACTCCATTAGACATTGCACCTCGAAGTTGAGACTAATATTGCTGGCACGAATGCACTGAACCAGTCGAGAGAGGAATGTAGTACCCGGGAGTGAACCGCCTTTCCACCCTCAAATAACAACGCTCCCACATATGAATATTCTTGATCTCGATCCTTACCTCGACACAAAAAGGGGCAAGAGCAAGACATCACAGAGGAGTCAAGCGACTCAACTAGCTCGCAACAGTTTACGGACGATGAACAATGCCATACATACGACACGAGCGACATGGACCTTGACGGTCATTGACCTTCCTTCTCTTCCACACCCAGAAGATAATCCAACTCCCGACCATAGTGAGATAAATGACGATCTCGCTACCAATGAACACACTGTCAGCTCGCTATCCCATTTGCGAACTGTTTGCGAACCTACATTTTCATCTGAAGACGCGACTCTAATGCCGCATTACCGCTCCTAGTCACCCGCCCTGGCACTCCCTCCTTCCACATTCTGTTTACCCGCACCATCTCAGCATTCTAACGCCCTTTCTCCACCCGCACCATCTACCACACAGTCTTCTTCTGCAGGGAGAATAATGTTTACACCATCACTAGCTTTTCAACCACGTCCTCGCGCTCATGTCCAGGCCATAGGCTTGCCCCCATGGCCACTCCGGCACCGGAAGTACCGTCCACCTCCGCTCTCTTCTGCGTACCAGCAATTTCTCCTAACTATTGCGGCTAAGGTACTATGGGATATGACGAAGAACTTGACTTTACCACACCGTTCACCAAGAAGAAATCATTCCTGATAGGAATGAACCCGGGAGTGAACCGCCTGAGACGCTGGAGAAAAGCAATGAAGTAGCACTTTTTTACAAGCCAAGTCCATTGCTCAAGTGACTAACACAAATACGTGCAAATAGAACAGGTAACATCAATTGTGATGCGCCGTAGTAGCTCGTAATACGAAGTTCGAGTGCGGGAGCGGCGAAGTAAATGTGCCAAACGGGTTGCAAACGGCCCCAGGATTCGCAAACTGAAGCGGACTACGTTCAAGGGGAGCGTAGTCTCCGCCAGCTGTCACCTCAAGACGCTACAAAATGCACACAAGAAGTGCAGTCGGGGAGTGGCCTGCTTCAAGGGAGTGAGATAAGCGCGGGAGAGAAGTGAACTTGGAGTGGCGCCCAGAGTAACAACGACTACAATTTTTGTAGTGGGACTACGCCACCTTGTTTGGCTTTGTTTGTTTTTGGCAACCTTGGCGGCTTCAATTCCGGGGGTGGGAAGGACCTAGCAAGCAAGGTAATGCGCCTGCTAGTCCTTTCGAAAGGTCTTCCTTCCCTCCCTCCCTGAAATTTCCTCGCCTCTACTTTCATCTCGTCTATTGATTTCGCAAGACATAGGGCTACTAGGATCCGGATTAAATAGCTCAAAAATGAAATCATAAAGTAAATCAGCGGCACTTCGCACTGTCTGGCACTTCGCGTCACTGAGCTCGTGCAATGTCTTTTGTTCTCACTTCTTGAACTGCCAAGTGTTGGCCAAGTGTATGGAGGATACTCATGACAGTGATCGTCGCACCTGCCAGAAGCTATACTCATGTCGAAAATGCTAACACCCTTTCCCATCTCCTCCCAATTCTTTTCAGTGACGTTGTAGAATGTCCTACTTCTTCGCTCAACTGGTCTATTTCGTTACAACCTTGTGATCTTGATTTGATGCCCTCTCACAGGCAATCAGGAGTCTGGGTCTTTTTCTTTTACTTGTAGGGTCATGATGACGCAGTCGTCGTCACCTATAACAGCCTATAACTAGAGCCACCGCGTCACAGTGTTCGTTGTTCGCCTGCAAGCCTCGCGCCTGAGCTTGACGATCCAGCTTAGTTCTTTAAACCTTGTTTTGGCGCTATACGATGCCGTTTACTCCTACAATTGGCCTCGATGCTCTGATTTTTGGCTCGGGATGTCGTTGCACCGGCGTTGGATCTCTGATGTCGTGGAGTCCTTGGCCGTGATGCGCATTCCGAACTGGTGTATACGACGATATTCGTGTGATTCGATGCATTGTTCGTTGGAGTACATAAGGGATCTCGGACGTTTGACTCTCACCCCAAGAACTGCCCATCTCCGAGATACATTTGACTTGCTCTATTCATCCACATCTCGCCACAATATCAATGGCTAGCTATAAGGTATTCTCTCTGTCCAGGGTTCCAGTTGCTAGGGGTGTCAAATTGACATGCTCATCCTACTTCAGAAAGGTGACGAGGTCGAGTACAGACCAATTGGCGGTGCCGCTGATAACGTCTCGCACTCCACTGGGACAATAACTGAGGTTGTTCAGGCAGAGGGGGTGAGTCGCACATCATTGCTGTCTATACCCGCCTCCACTGCCCCCATCGCGACTCTTCTCTGCATTTCTTCGTTCGGTGCTCATATTCATCCTGTAGGAGTACAAGTACACCATCCACAATGATAACACCGGCAAATCAACCACCTACCAGGTCTGTTTGACATGCCGATATCGATTCCAAATTTGAGAGTATCGGTGCACTGAGGCCTTCATCTTGACTTGTAGGATATGAACATTGTTGGCGTTATTCGCGCGGCTGCTGGACACCATGAGCCCTCGACCAAAAAGGCGGCCCACCAGGCCTCTACCGCTCATTCCAAGGCAAGCGAAACGGTTTCGACTACATCTTCCTCGGTCGGCTACAAGGTGTCTTGTTCTTCTTTACGTTTCGACAAGGTCCTCCAAGTTTCGTGCTCACATCTAGAACCTCTCTTCAGAAAGGTGACACGGTCGAGTATAGGCCTATCGGAGGTGCCGCTGATACCGTTTCTCACTCGACCGGGACTATCACTGATATTGTTGAAGAGGATGGAGTAAGTGACGTCCTTCTATCTTTGCTCATTTTCCTCTCACGCCCATCCTGCATTGTTCACACACAAACATGTTATTAACCAACGTCTTCCATTTGAAATTATGTACCAGGAGACGAAATACACCATCCGAAACGACAGTACCGGCAAGGAGACAACTTACCAGGTTCGCCGTCGAAACCACACATAATTACTCACATCCACTGATTCGTCGGTTACCCGTCATTTTTATTGCGTAGGAGATGAACATCGTAGGCAAGGCGGCCTAGGTAGGACGGACCTTATCCCTGTCCATGAGCGATGCGTGTACGAATATTTGCGGTAGTGCTGTCATCATATCAATTTTGTTCTGTCCCTCGTTATGCGTTGGACGTAACGCCGCACTTGAGACGGTGTGCGTGAGTAAATGGACAATTTTTTCTGTGCTGAGACCCGAGAGGAGATGGCGATTATCTCATCAAGTTCTACATAGTAATCCTCAGCGATGTCGACAGACCTGGAGGACACAGCTCCTTTCGCCAGTGATAACGCCGATTTTTTATACCTACAGTCACCGCAAATGTAATCTCGGCAACCATTGACTGTCGAATGCCGAATGACCCATACTCTCGCCCACCCTTCGCGGTGTGTCGGCTAGATGGATTATGTGCAGCAGTACGCCGAGAGCGTTGGCGTATTGCATCATTTTGAAGCCTACACTTCCTCTATTGATGGCTTCGAGAGCCGCACTCCTTCCACCTGACTTCTCTCTTCCTTAAGCCTCATATCCCACTCATCTCCTGACTTCTCGCCTTCTACGTACATACTCTCGTCACTCGGTGGTACTACGGCGGAATTTGAACGCAGTGTATGTGTCCTCGACACCGACTGTACCTCTCGTTCTCTCGTGTCTGTCGTCGTGCAGTTGTCAATCGAGCTTTCCCTAACAGGGTGCCTGGGGTTCCTGGTTGGTAGAGGAGCACGCGCAAAGTGGAGAGAACCTAGGGGAGCGGTAGGCTTGTCGAAGGGTGTAGAGCTGTGGTGTCGTTCGAGTGCGGCAAGGATGATGATGAGCGTTGGGTAGATCCCCTGTACGTGGGTCCGCAAAAGTATGAACATCAAAAATTCCCGACTTCATCGAATGGAAAACATGAAGAAGCTCACAGAGATTTGAGGAATGATGTCGATGACCACGTCTGTTGCCGGGTATTTCAGAGCTCCAAATGTGCTTATAATGAACAGGGCCTGGGATGCGTCACCATCGATGAGCGTTAGCTTTTGAGCACATAAAAGAAGAAAAACTGTATGCACCCAAAAGACGCAATACACAACTCCCGCGCAAACCAATACATTCAGAACTCTTCCTACTCTGACCCTATGGCTTGACACATCTAGTTTGGCTAGTCTGATACTTTGATAATATTGCCTTGGTGAAACATCGGATGAATATCAGTTAATGAAAGATTGATGAACGACATCAGAGCACATACCAAGTTTTACATCCGACGAGTGCTGTAGAAAGAATGTTGGTGGCCAGTACCGGGATTGTGAGTAGGAGGGACTGAGTCCCTGAACGCTGTTCACCGTCATTACGGACGTCAAGAACGAGCGTAAGGGCGAGATCGACCAGAGCAGACACTGAGGATCATCACGACGGGTTAAGTATAGTGCACATGGATGAAGAACAAAGCCTTTGTTACCGAGGTCCACGGCAAAGCATACCGCGAGCAACATCCTTGCCCGTTGGCTCTGCTTCCAGAGAACCCATGCTCTCCGGACGACGATCACATCCGACATCACAAACTAAGTATGTCGAGCGAGTTAGTCGACGTGCCAGAGACGTGTTAGACAAGCGAAAACGGAAAGCTTACGACGAGGCGGACCATGATGTTGGTGACCATATCGCAACGGATGAGTACAGCCTCGGGATAGACTGCAGATGGATCATAGAAGAGTATCTCGAGGACGGAGGTTGCAACGTCAATGAACATTGTTACAGTGGCGGCACAGAACATGACGATAGTGCAGAGAAGCAGCATCTGTCGTGCTCGGGAACCGGAGAGACCTTCTTGGCTAGATCGACACATATCAGGCCAAAGTAGGTGGTGGTAGTAGTTCTTCATTAAAACAGTGGACGCACATAAGGGCATACGTGGACATTATCATCAGAATGAAGTACACTCCTTCGGTGCGAGAAAGCGTAGGGAACTTGAGTACTTGTAGAACACGATATTTCGAGGAGTCAGACGCACCCCAGAAGCCACTCTCAACAGCGCCAGATATGATGACATGCTGAATGAAGTCAACACTGGCATCTTCCAGGCTTGAATCTCTGGTCCTGAGCGTCGACATTTCGCAAGGCAGGCGTCACAGAACCGGGCTGACAAGAACGAGGGAATGAGAGTATGACGATGCTGAGAAGAAGCACAGATGGGTATAAAAGACTTCGAGTTCACACCAAGGTACGCTCTGGCTGATCAAACGATGGCCGGTCCTCAGAAGGCAGACAACGTAATGTACAGCCTTCTTGGGCTAGTTTGCATATCCACAAAAGACGACATACGTCGAGATGGGTCTTATCGGAGAAAACATGCAACTTGGCGAGCGCCGGAAGATACAGATCGCCGTGAGTGTGGGACGTTCGAGTGAGTTGTCGTTTGGCAGGGTGCAGTTCAAGGGTCCTGCAGCGAGTACAACCTAAGGCCACGCAAATAGTTCTATGTCGAGTGCATGGAAATGTGGATAACAATATCTGCACGACCGTCAGAAGATTCTGCATCTAATACAGCGTAACTCCCCACAAGACATATAGAGTACCCGGATTTCATCGTGGAAATCTCAAGGATGCAGTACCAGCCATGAGTAGGAGGCCCCAGGGCACTGACTCGAGAGACTGTTGAGACAACGAGGACAGCCTCATGTAGTCCATGAAGAAGCCCCAGACCGAGCCTCCCCGAGGTCGTCCTCAGCTTTTTGAGGAAGTAACGCAAGCCTTCTGTAAGGCTCGAAGTGATAGCAATTGATGCATGACGAGAAGCATGATGGTGGCCAAGACCGTAAGACGTGACTAAAATCATAACTAGTATGGCGTCCTCGAAACAAGTTCGTAGTGTCGTTACACAAATGAACCTGGAGAACGAAACAGGCGACATGGCTGACAGATGATCCTTGTGTCTAGCGGTATGCCTAAAAAGTATGGGTGATGGTTAATACATGGACAGGCTTAATTACAACCTTTGTACGCAATAATAATGCACACCCCACACCTCCAGAAGTGGAGAATAGCTGGGTGCTAGCCTATCCCCCGGGAGCGCGATAAGTAGATGGTTTGAGAGAGCTTGACTTGAGGCCCTGGTGACACTTCCTACCAACCATCGACTTTTTGATGGAGATGGGATTGAGAGCGAGTAAGTAGGCGGGGTAAGCAGTTGTAGTAGAGGTGGAAGGCGTGCCACGATAGAACTCCGAAGCATTGCCGAAGCAGAGACGGGCCATCGGGTGGTGCCACTGTGGCACAAAGGATCGGCCCGGCACGCGTCGCGTCGCGTCGGGAACTCAGCACGGATGAGTAACTTTGGAATTTTGCCTGGACGATTTCCCTCACGGCCTCATAGCACTATAAAGGCACAGGCCTCTGCTTCATCCTCACAGAAATTGTGTTAAACTGTCCACAATGCACCGATATATCTCTGCCTCCCTTCGGAATCGTCGGTCACTCCCAAAGCCATCGGTTTCTATTTCCTCTTCAACGACTCTTCCTCCTTTCTCGCTTGCATGGCGACTACGAACACGGCAAGCGTCTACCTCTACGTCTGGCTTGCCTTCAGACGTAGCTGAATCTTCTGAACAAAAGCCTACAAAACCCAAGGCCTATACCCCCCTTCGCCGCACCGCTTCCGCCTCCCTTCCCATTCGCTCAAATCCAACACCCACACGCTCTCCAATTCAGCCCATAATCACGCTCGCGACCGCGGAGCGCTACATTCTTCCCCGTCTTAGCTCACGGATGACTACGCTCGGTGTACGGCCTCTGCATGAAGCGTATTGGATTCCGAAGTGGAAGTTCAGGGACGAGGAATTAGGCGAGGACAAGGAAGCCGAAATCTTCATCTTTGGGAACGGGAGCTTCGTATGTTGGGGTATGACGGAGGAGCATGCGGTGATGTTTCAGAAAGAGGTATTGAAGAGAACGGGGGCAGAGTTGGTGCCATTTAGAGAGGCAGAAACGGAGGAATTGGAGTTTGTGACGGATCCTTCAGAGTGCGTTTATTTGCCATCCTTCTCTAAGATGGGCCTTGTCCTCCAACTGACTCTGCGTGTATTATTCTTTGTAGGACCACGCGACTCCAAGGCGACATTATCATTCTAGGACGTACCCCCGCTCCTTCTTCTGAAGACACCCTGCCACCGATCCTTCCTTCATCCGCCTTCCCCGAAGACACCCTACTCGCGCGCTATGCATTCTCCCAGGCACTCTCTCGCTCAACCGCACTCTCTGCCCTTGAAGTTTCTCTGGAGAACTACCTTTCTTCAACTTCAACTCTACCCCATTCTCTCGAGACTACGGGAAAGCCAGGACTTGGGAGGAGAGCATTAATCAAAAAGCTGGGAGCACTGTTGAAGTTCAGGCAGGGTTTGATTCTTAACAGAGAGAATTTCAATGATACCCCAGATTTCTATTGGGCGGAACCGGTCCTCGAAGGTTTGCGCACACTTTCTCATTCTCTCTTCGCACAGTCGTAGCTGATTAGGAATGCCGCTATGATAGGATACTTCAACAGCCTGAGCAACGCGCTCGAAGTCCGAGCTAGAATTCGGTCTGTTAATGACAAAATTACATATGCTGCCGAGGTTTGTGGACTGTGATTTTCCGCCTTTGCTGTTATCTGATGGACGACGCTCTGTTCGCCGCGACACTCAGGTCCAATCCGTTTTGCGTCAACTTCTGACCGAGGTACGAAGTTTCATCGGCCAGTCTTCCTTTCGTGCCTCATCTAACCTTGCCTGTTATTTTTGAATAGCATTCTGCTGCCAGTATGGAACTCGTCATCATCGCTCTCATCGCCGTCGAAGTTGTCATCGTAAGCATCACCGACCACACCCTCTTCGGTCAGGCCACTCATCGTTCATTCTGCTAACTCTCCATCACGAAATAGGTCCTTATTCGTGACGTCCCGGAGCTCTGGTCGGAACGCAAGGAGCATGGAGCTCAAAGCGAGCGCGAACATCTGGCTTAAGCTCGGCGCACCCCCGCTCTTTCACCGCACAGTAGATGCCTTTTATTGCTTATGCTCGTTCGAATTATATAGTCCACCACATCTCACTAACTCATAGATCTTTGTATAATTTTCTCCCACATAATGTGCATCATCCGTCACACCACTCACCAACCTTGATTTCCAATAACTCGACAGCGTCGCTGATAGTTGTTGCTCGGGCAGTAGACGTGATGTGGGTGGGGCGATGTGCTGGTAAGCAACGTGGAGGCATACAAGGTTGCCCCTAGGCCCAAGACAGAACTCACACGTAGATCTCGGTCATAGACTCAATAGGGCACAGAAAGTCTGCGTGGACGTCAACTCTCTGATCTGCTTCAAGTGTGTGCGGCAGTATGTGACGACAGCAGTATTGTGTGATAAACAGTACCGCTACAGTATTCGACAGAATCTACTGACCGATAGTAAGTGATGGATGCTATGTAAGCTCGCTGGTATTGAGAGTAACCAAGAAGAACGTGAGGAAACGACTCATGAACGTGAACGCGCAAATTATGTGAGTACAAAGGAGGTATGGAGGGCATATATGGACATCACAGACCACGAAGCACCGAAAGCAGTCGAAGGCATGAGCATACGTGACGAATTGACAGCACGGAATTAGAAGGAACGAAGGTTATATAAAACGAGCGTAAGCACCAGCCCATGGTCCATTACCGATGAAATCGAACGAAGCGAGACATAATCTTCCATGGCTCGGGTTCATACACAGCGCACCTCCAGAAAGGAAACCGAACGGGGACACAATCCAACTCAACGCACCCCTCAGGCTGCCTCACTTGTTCCGCTCGCGATCTCAAATCCTGATAGACGGTCTCCTCCGTACAGCCCACGCTCAACACCCGGCTTCGTCCTCGATCCACATCCTTTAAACGCTGTCCAACCCTAGCGGTACCCAAAACCCAGTCGGATATGAACTTGAGAAGGGGTTCCAGTGGATAGAAGAAAGGAATGCGGCCAACGCAAAGTTGTTCGAGGTGGGGGTGATGGCGAAGTAGGGCGTCATAGATCTGCTGGTCTGGTGATATGGCGTGAATGTAAAGACGCTTAAGCGAAGGAATGGCGGATATCCAGCGCGAAATGTCTGTATTCGTGATCTCACACGCGTACAGAGAGAGCGTATGTAGCGATCGAGGTCGAGAAGCCTGAAGAAACTCCAAAATCTTGTATCCAAGAAACCTCTTGTAGGCCTCCTCCAATATAGGGTCGGCTGGACGAAGACTCTTGCAGCCCCTGGTCCAATGCAGAGAAAGCGTCTCGAGGGCGGGCAATTCCAGGTACACGAGGATCCAGGAGGATCCGAAGTGGCGCCATATGCCCGGTAACTGTTCTGCATCGTCTCGAATGGTGAGATGCTTCAGGTTATGGAGTTTCGTACGAGTGCGGGGAGGCGAAGTGCTGAGCCAAGAACTAACATCGAGCGTGACGACTTCGACGTGAAGATTCAGCGTCTCGAGCATGTGGCATCCCTTCACGGCATCGAGGATGGTGGTGATGGAGGATACCATGTGACCGTGAATGTCCAGACAGGACAACGTCGCGTATGACGAGATGAGAAGTGGGTCGTACATCGGGACGAAGCTGAGGGATAAGCGGTGGAGTACGGTGGGATCTTGAGGCTGCCACAGCTCCCAGCGGCTCTGGTAAACGGGGATATTGTGTTTGTAGGCGGGGAAGAGGTCGAATCGGAGATCTTGGATGCTATGCATCACCGACGGGTTTACAGCGATGATATTCTCGAATAAACGCACAAGGTGCGGTTTAACATTCAGGACGAGCGAGCGTATTGACCGACCGCTGGAAACTAGGTCCCTGAACATCGACAGTAAAGCGTTATCCGGAAAACGACCTTCTAACCGGAAATCATCGACGACGACGTGCAGGGGCCGATCACCAGACAGCTGCAACCATGCTCTGAGACCAATGGAAGCATCTCGTCGAGTTGGAGCTATACGGATATTTGTCCATGCCCGAGAGTAGCTGAAGATGGCTGTGCGAAAGTAGTGACAGACGTGTGATAGAATAAGGGGCGACATCCACACTGCTGAAGTCGGGGGTGGTAGATCATCACGGTCGTCGACGGGGCTGAACCCGCTGTGCACGTAGAATTCGAAGATATTGTGCATTACTTCGAGGGGGATGGTATGGATGGGTGATGGGGTGGATGATGTAGACTCGAAAGTCGAAGTGGATGGTGCGGGTGAATACGTGGGATCCTGAGCAGGAGGAGAAGGCGCGCGTGAAGAGGCTGAATAGTGGGATGTCTGCCGTCGCACAAGGCTTTCAAGCTCGCTGAGATCGACAGAGTCTGGTTCTGCAGTTTCCTTCACAGCGAGCTCGTCAGATGGAAGGTTCTCATCTGCTTCAAGTTCGTGAACATCAAGTTCATCGGATTGGTCCATGGTGGAACTGGTGGGCAGCCCAAGCTCCTTCGACTTGGTGGGATACCAGGAAGACGAATCCAGAGCGCCAACTACATATCCACAGAGGTTAGTGACCTTTATAGGGCGCCACAACAAAGGAAGCACCGTATGACTCGGTCGTGTAGTAAGTGGGTACCTGTGCAACGGTCTGCGGATCCGTGGCCCGGGTCCTGCCGAAGCGTTCACGCCACTTGAGGAGTTTGAAGTACGAACATACAGAAAATGCACAGAAAACGTAGCGATCGATAATGGCGAGGAGCTCACTTCAAAAACACAAGAGATGATGGAAAGGGGAGTATGGTATGGATATATCGTAGATCAACATCACGAATGGAAAGGTTGTTCGTTCATGTGCTGTGGCGCGAAATTCGCCGCGTTGAATAGACACAAGCATGCGCCCCGGTCGATGTCAGAATCTCGGTACCTTCGTGACACAGAAGTCGGACGGCGGTAATCATATGCGGCGAGTAGTAACCCCCGCGTCTTCTTGAGTAACTCTGGCTTCCATCGAACATGTATCACGAAGCTATGATTTGAGATTAATGTCGTGGACGAATGCGGTAATGAAAATGAATATGTATGCGTGAGTTGATATCCGAAGATGCAGATGCAGAAGCCCAAAACCCGGATGAATCCCAAAAGCGACACCCTTCTAACCACGAACGGCGAATTAACCCACTTCATAAGTAATAACGGTCACCTGTGATACATAAGAGAAGTCAGCATCAACACACATCGCTTCCGCCAACTCTCAAACGGAGAACTGACCGATTTGTCCCATCCCCGGCTCGATCGCAAACACTCTCCTCCCACCCTGTCCATCTATCCCTTCCGCGTCCCAATTTCTTCCACCAGTTCTCCCACTCCGCTGACTGTGACTATCCGAGCCCATACCCTCCAACCAAGCTTCTCTCAAGCCATCATCCACGGCTCCCGTCACGATGATGATATCTGGGAAGGCCGTCCGCAAGGAAGATATACCACCGGCACGAGAGACGAGGAAGGTCACGAAGATGATATGCCAGGCTGGGACGCCGTGATCGAGGAGGACGCGAATAGCCATGAAGGCGGCGGCACCGGTGCCAATCTGTCATGACCATCAATGCATCAGCGACCGATGAATAACCGAAGAGAAAGTAGTGAGAAACGAACTTGCGCATCGAGCAAACAGACCCATGTGTTCACTGCTTGGTGGCGCTCTCGGATGCAAGCAGGGAGCATGATGTGGAGAAGCAATGGTTCTCCTGTCTTCGAGTCTGATTGGACGAGGAGAGAGCCTATGGGCACATCGTTGACCACCCTTCTCAGACCGTTTTCCAATGGCCCACCACTTTTTTCACCTTCATCGTCAGCATCTCGGCTGAGGGACGTCAAACAGGGATGTGACTTACGCTCGAAGGATTGTTACCCCGCATAGCGACTACATACGCCAGTAAGTCTAGGTGCAGGGGAAAATAACGGTGTATGGTACGAACCTCGACATCGAGCTCCTTGCCCTTCGCTTCAACGCCGACCGGCGTGATGACCGACTTCGATTTGAATGTTAACTGTTCCATCGCTTTCTCTACCAACAATGTCGACAACCTATCGCAGAAGAATATGAAATCTTCCTTCTTCGTGGTCGCATCTCGCAGAATGGTGTAGATGCCCTACAAACGCGACAAAGCGTCGAACATCAGTAAAACGGTCGGGCATTCAGAGGCAGTGCTCTAACGAGCCTGAGGCAATGCGGTACTTACCCTCAGCTGATGGGTCTGCTCTAGAACGATCAACCCAAGATCCTCGTCTGATAATTGTTTTCGTGGACCTCGCGAGATAGATGGTTGGAGTTTCGCGGCCATCTTCTTGCGGAAATGATGCGTACGTTCCTTCAATTGGCGGCGAATGTGCGTGGCGATGAGCTCAATGGCCACGGAGTTGTCTTGTCCTGGGACTATCTATTAGGTAAAAGAGGAAATGTTAGGTTTGGAGGGAACGGAAAAAGAGGCGAGCAAGATGATGCGTACAATATCGGCGTGAGAAGAGGACGGTTGGACGAAATTGTCGAAGGAGGGCTTCACGTAGCGAAGATATCTAGGCGCAGGGAGTGAGCGTTCAGTATAGCGGATAGTAATCAGATACAGCAACAGGATGATCACTGTTCGAGGATGCCAGACACGTCTCGACCTCGCTCCTGAACATCACGGGTGATTCGGCGAGCAAGCATAAGGTCCGAGTCGGCTTGGACAAAAACCTAAGGGGCCTGCATCGATAACTTTGGCCACAAGACGCTGGTGGTGTGCATACCTTGAGATCATAAAGCTTGCGTAGTTCTGGATCATGAAGCGCCATGATGCCCTCCGCTAAGATAGATTATGAGTGGCACTGCTGACGGGCCACAGCGAATATAGACAAGAGTAGCTATACCGATGATGATGGTAGCCCCATAGAGATACTGAGTTTCCTCCAGACGTTGGTGTTTCTCAAAAGAATAGATAGGTATGTTCGTTTGCTGGAGGTTCTTGAGATCCGAGAGACACTGCGTGCACGATGTTTAGATATTGTTATACACAGAACGCAGACGAAACGTACAGCAGCAAAAAGTTCCATATCTAAAGCATCTGGATGATCAAAATCGAACCGGGACGAGAATGCACGCTTGAGCTCTTCGGGAGTCTTCTTCTTATAGAAACTATCCTAAATGATGGACGCCCAGCAGAAGCAAAAGGCGCACACGACCACACATTACTCCTCGAATATTGCAGCGTGGCGATAAGGGATGGTCTACCTGGGACATTATGACGACAGTAGGGATAGATCCAAGAGACCGAACGATCTGACGCGCGACATGGGTCTGGAAAGGAAGATGAATGCTCGTCGAAGACTACGCGAGGCAATCCATCAGACCTTGCCGCTGGCCGAGCCCCCTGTAGGACGAATGAGTACGAAGCAATACAAGGAATAACAGTTCGCGGTATTGACAGAACAAAGAGTGAACGTACCAGCAATACCAATCACAAAAGCCTGACAAATAGGCAAACCGTCCTCGCCGTACCTGCCATTGCATCCCAATCCGTTCCATCTTTTCTCCCGTGACGGCGATTACAAAAAGAAAATTGCTCACCATGGCGGGCGTCCGTGACTTTTCAGCACAGTGTTCTTCAGAGTCTTCGTAGAGAGAAGAGGGTCTGGACGAGGACTTGGGATTGGCGTAGCTTCTGGTGAGACGCTTGCACTTTGAGTACCAGGATTAGGACTCGAAACTGCTGTCGTAGAAAGGGAAGACATGATGCACACAACCAACAGAAGTAGAGCAAGGAAATCAACTAAAGCCTAAAGCCAACGAAAAACGTGTCTGGAAGAAAACGAGGGTAAAATCGAGCGGGTGAAGGAGATAGAGACCCCTCTAGATTTGCGTCGAAGTCATGGTTTAACGAGCTCGCCTTTTATGGTAATCAATGTTCCGCGTTTCTCGTGGCGGCGAAAAGCGTCCGACATCTTGTTCTCTCGCCTCCATGAGGTGGCCCATACACCGAGTCTTAGTACTCTCTTAGCCTTGCTACTATAATAATGTCTGGCTCGCCTTCGTCTGGTATCTTGGAGAGACCGAATCTCGTGTCTCTTGTGCTGCAGTCCAAGAAGGCTCTACAGCGCGGTGAAGCGCTCTGTCATCGTGCAATCACCCTCGAGAATGCATCGGCTCAGACCGCGCTAGACGTGTTGGCCCTGAATGCGAAGGTCAAGTGGATTAGCGATGCTGTATTGGAGCAACTGAAGGTGCGTGGATTCTGTGTATCAGGACGCGTCAGGGGTCATGACTGGACGCGTTGCTAGCTTGCTGCCAGTGTGGCGAAGAGCATAGAGGAGAAACGGTCTAGGTTCGAGAAGCAAACGCAGGTTTGTATACCTCCCACCTTCATCTCATACTCTATTTCTGACCGATATCGCCCATGTGCAGACTTGGGATGCACTTCGCACGGATCGTACCAATATCCTCGATGGTGTTCTTGACTCTCTCGGCGCCCAACCTGTCCCGCCAGACTTTCACGAAACTTCGTCCGACTCCTCCTTATTCGGCAGCCCACATTCAGACTCAGACGAAGGACATGAAAACGAAAACACATCGCCACACAATAGTCCCTCGCTCACCATCCGACATCCTATCATGAACGGCAGCAACGGACGAATAGGCCTAGACAAGGGTAAAGGAGCCGTGCATGGAAATGGGAAAGTCAAGGACAGGAAAGACAGAAGCCGGTGGAAGAATCTGAGGGATTTTGTGGACGAGAGGGCTATTAATGAGGCTTTGGAGACCATGGAGACTGAGAGAGCCTTGTTGGATGTTGGTCATGTCTCCATATCTCCAAATTATTCATTCGATCTTGACTTGGTATTGTTGTTCATAGGATGTGTTTGAGACGACAGCTGATTACCCGGTCACGCTTCATGACTCACTCAACGCCATTCGTGACGGTCTCCCGCCCCCACAAACCATAAACATCGAGGAAGTACTGAACTATCAAGGTCGTGTATCGAGTTCTATGGCTGGACAGCTCGAGAGCTTGACGGATCACTTGAGCTCAATAGAACATGCTGTGGAGGAGGATATCACCGAAGACGACTTTCTAGGTGGTTCTATACGTTCCTTATAAAGATTCATGATGCTGATTCGCTGCACGTGCGGATAGATATGACTAGAGATGTGGAAGAGCTGCCTGTCATACTGTCAGAGCTCGAAGAGTCTATGGGTCACATTGAAAGTAGCCAGTGTGTTGAGACTCCCGTATCATGACCTCATACTGCGGCATTGACCTTCATTATAATACTTCTACTAGTGAACAACTTGTGGCCGCGAAAGCTCTAGCTCAGCAGCACCTCGACACGCACCACATCACACTTGATGATCTCGAGGAATTAAGTGATATCATGTCCGAGATGCTACGGAAGCAGCAAGAGATCGAGGTACATCCCTGTCCTTTTTTGTCCCCGCCCTCTTCACTAGCCATTCAACCCTGTCGCTGAATTACTAGCCTGTGTACATAGGAAGACTGTACCGAGCGTCTCAATATGCTTCATCATCACCTTGTCGTGATAGACGACTTGGTAAACACCTACACATTATACCAAATGTCATTCAACAAAGTTCTAGTCGAAGTTGCAAGGCGAAGAGAATACAAGGAGGCCGCGGAGGATATCGTGAGCGGAATGATGGCGCAGCTGCAAGCTATGACTGATGGTAGGTTTTCGTTCCATGCGTGTATTGGCGATGGTGCTCCTTTGTTCTCCTGCCTACATCCGGCTGCACATCCTTCTCTTTTATGAAGCGTAAGAGCTGACGGGTGCTTCCATGTTATACAGAGGAGCGTCGAGTTCGTGAAGATTTCAACGCGCAATATGGTGCTCACATCCCTGAGGACATAGCCCTCTACCTCCATAACCCGCCCACAAAATGGGAAGTTGTTCCCTCTGGTGGTGAGGAAACAGAGGTATTGCCGGAGGTTGATCATGATCTGATAGTGCAGGTTCGTTCTATATTTCCCTGTGCTCTTCGAACATACATGTAACGTGTTCCGTCAATACAGGCATCCGAGGCGATTACACGCGAGGAGGGGCATCTTCACGGCAGCCAGAGCTTATGAGGCTTGATTCTTGGAGACCCTGATATGACGGCTTGCATTTGGTACGACCTAGCCTCCAAGTTCTGCTTGACTATGTGCTCACCGAGATGTCAGTTATCTGTACTGTATATTTGCTATCTTTTAGCTATGATCCGTGAAGCTTGAGGTTTGAACATCAAATTATGTAGCGCTTTACGAAGGCTACTCCGAGCTCAGTTGGCTTGCTGCGACTGCACACATCTCGTCGGTACTTTATGGTTCCCGATTCACTTACTCAGCAATATCTGGTGGTCCACGTCCCGACCCACACTGGTCCGATCTCGATGGGCAAATGCCTTTTCAAGCCAGTTCTGCCATGCGTCGAGCCTATTTTGGTGTCAACGATACGGCCAGTAGGCGCCCATGGGTGAACTTGAGGATAGCGTGGAAATTGATGTTGCGCCCTCGAATGGACAGTCACCCATCCTCCTCACAGTGAGCAGTTCTGCGATCAAATGGGAACTATATAAACTGCTCGACATCGGTCGACTGATCTCTCACTACAGTCCACCCAGCATACCCTGCTATACAGTGGAACGATTCCAGCGATTCATTACTTTCACCAACCATGTCTGCTGTCCCTTCAACTCAAACTGCCCTTCTCCTCTCCGCCCCCGGCACCCCCTTCACCGTCTCAACCCGTGCCGTACCTGTTCCTGGCGCAGGCCAAGTCCTCATCAAAGTCCACGCCGCTGCACTGAATCCAATTGACGCTATGATGCAAAAGGCTGGGCACTTGTTCACGGAGTGGCCCGCTGTGGCGGGGAATGATGGGGCTGGAGAAGTGGTGGCGCTTGGAGAGGGGGTGCATGAAGTGCAAGTCGGAGACCGTGTGTGAGTGATCTTGACCGAGAAGGAGGGTACATAAGACAGGATTGTTGCTGACTGGGTAAACATCGTTTAGCTTATTTCAGTGTTGGTTCACCGTGGATAGGGGAACGTTCCAGCAGTATGCCATCGCAGACGCCGCTCGGGCTATCAAGGTATGCAAACCCAGTCGCTTCTACGTCAGACACTGTAACGCGGTCGTCGACCTCTCTCTCTCACCGTCTGTCTCATTTGATCAACATCGTGTCTTCTTGGTTGCTACCGTCACAGTTCCCCAAAACCATCACCTACGACGAAGCCGCTACTATCCCGCTCTGTTTCTTTACGGCTGCCCTCGGTTATTACGGCACGTACGATGTCGCAGTCGACACTATGCAATTTCGGGGTATAGGGCTTGATATACCAGTCGGGGAAGGAGCTGGTAAGTATAAGGATGAACCCATTTTGATACCGGGTGGCGCAAGTTCGGTAGGACAGTTTGGTATGTCGTCTTCATTCCCTAAGGAATTATTTAATGATATCAAGGTCAAAATGCACACGTTCTCATACCTTTGGTTTCATAGCGATCCAGTTGGCGAAACTATCCGGCTTCAACCCCATCATAACTACCTGCTCTAAATCCAACGAGTCGTACTGTCTCTCTGCCGGTGCCACACACGTCATAGACTACAAGACCGTCCCTTACACCTCCCTTGCCTCCCACATAACCTCCAATATCACCAGCAAACCATTCAAAGTCATCTACGACGCTGTTTCCACCGAAGACTCTCAGGCTGCGTCTTGGTCCATCCTCTCGGACACCGAGGGATTGGGGAGCAAAGCTGGGACAGGAGGGAAGCTGGTGATCACTTTGCCACCTGCGAAGAGCATCGCAAGTGAACTGGACGAGAAACAGTTTGCAAAGAATGGGTCAAAGAGCGCGAGTTGGGCGTATGGGAATGGGAATGGGCAACCGACCCAGGCGGATGCTAATAAGCTTGCGAGGGCGTTGGAGGGATGGTTGATTGAGGGAAAGATTAAGGTGTGTGTCTTTCCCTGTCTCTTGGCTTTCTTCATGGAAGCCTCTTCGGTGTTCCGGAATCCATTCGCACTTGCCCATTCACCTCTTGATACTGATAAATTTTCTATCTCTACATGACTTTTTTCTCTCAACGTCTAGCCGAACAAGGTCGAGCTCCTACCAGGCGGTCTGTCCGCCGTGGACAGCAATGTGGGTAGATTTCACAGCGGCGGCACTAGTGGAGCGAAGCTTGTTGTCAGACCTTTCGAGACGATTGCACCGGCTTGAACAACTAGTAGATGGAAATTGAGCCAGGCAGATGAAGGGTCCTCGCGCTTGTTATGAACTGTTAGTACTTAGTGTGGACTTTCCCCGCGCTCGCATCATTCTTTATGGTGTATACAATGCTCAAATCAAATATAATCATGTCTAAGCTTCTAATTTATGGTCACAACTCGGACATCTATCTTGCAGTGAGTTTGAGCACGAAGGAGTTGTGGCCCGCACCCGCCCGCACGCCACACCGTTGATCACATCAATGCTTAGTCAGTGACACTCGTTCCCTTGGAGTCTATCTGACTGTCAACGCCTTTTACTTCCACTCTTGTACTCACCCGAGACTTACATGGAAGCTTGCAGTTTGAACATCATGTTCGCGTTCCAAAAAGGCTCAGTTGGCTTGCTGCGACTGCACACATCTCGTCGACACTTTACGGCTCCCGATTTACTCAACAATTATCTAGTGGTACATGTCCCGACCCACACTGGTCCGACACATCCTCCTCACAATGAGCAGTTCTAGGATCAAATAGGAACTATATAAACTGCTCGACATCGATCGACTGATCTCTCACTACAGTTCACCCAGCATACCCTGCCATACAGTGGAACGATTCCAGCGATTCGTTACTTTCACCAATCATGTCTGCTGTCCCTTCAACTCAAACTGCCCTTCTCCTCTCCGCCCCCGGCACCCCCTTCACCGTCTCAACCCGTGCCGTACCTGTTCCTGGCGCAGGCCAAGTCCTCATCAAAGTCCACGCCGCTGCACTGAATCCAATTGATGCTGTGATGCAAAAGGTTGGGCACTTGTTGACGGGGTGGCCTGCTGTGGCGGGGCATGATGGGGCTGGAGAAGTGGTGGCACTTGGAGAGGGGGTGCATGAAGTGCAGGTCGGAGACCGTGTGTGAGTAACCGAGGATGAGGGTAAGATGGGCCTGTTGCTGACTGGTTAAACCTCTTCGATGTCTAGTCTTTTTCAGTGCTGGTTCACCGTGGACAGGGGAACGTTCCAGCAGTATGCTATCGCAGACGCCGTTCGCGCTATCAAGGTATGCATGCTTCTTGCACTTTACACTCTTGTACGACAACCATAAGCCTTGACGTAGAAGCGATCCAGGGTAGGGAAGCAAACTGCTCGCCTAGAAGCGAGTATGGCCCCACGCCATAGTGGAGTAACTTCCCTACCCCAGTCGACTCTACGTGACCCTGTACCGTGAAGTGGTCGTCGACCCTTTATCTATTCTCTATCTATCTCACTGTTCTGTCTCATTGATCACATCGTCTCTTCTTGGTTGCTACCGTCACAGTTCCCTAAAACTATCACCTACGACGAAGCCGCTACTATCCCGACCTGTTTCTTTACGGCTGCCCTCGGTTATTACGGCACGTATGATGTCGCAGTCGACACTATGCAATTTCGGGGTATAGGGCTTGATATACCAGTCGGGGAAGGAGCTGGTAAGTATAAGGATGAACCCATTTTGATCTCGGGTGGCGCAAGTTCGGTAGGACAGTGCGGTATGTAGTCCTCATTCCCTAAGGTTGAGATGCCAACGTTCTCACACTCTTGGTCTCATAGCGATCCAGTTGGCGAAACTCTCTGGCTTCAACCCCATCATAACCACTTGCTCTAAATCCAATGAGCCGTACTGTCTTTCTGCCGGTGCCACGCACGTCATAGACTACAAGACCGTTCCTTACACCTCCTTAGCCTCTCACATAACCTCCAACATCACCACCAAGCCATTCAAAGTCATCTACGACGCTGTATCCACCGATGACTCTCAGGCTGCGTCTTGGTCCATCCTCTCGGACGTCGAGGGATTGGGGAGCAAAGCTGGGACGGGAGGGAAGCTGGTGATCACTTTGCCACCTGCGAAGAGCATCGCAAGTGAGCTGGACGAGAAACAGTTTGCGAAGACCGGATCAAAGAGCGCGAGTTGGGCGTATGGGAATGGGAATGGGCAACCGACCCAAGCGGATGCTAATAAGCTTGCGAGGGCGTTGGAGGGGTGGTTGATTGAAGGAAAGATCAAGGTGTGTCTCCTTTCCCGAACCATAGATCGTCAACATCTCCTGTTTCGCTTTCAACTTTACCCTATATTTTTCTCCCTATCCCAAGGTCTTTGATACTGATGACTTCTCTATTTCTGCACGACTTTTCCTCCTCAATGTGTAGCCGAACAAGGTCGAGCTCCTCCCAGGCGGCCTGTCCGCTGTAGAGGGCAATGTGGGCAGATTCCACAGCGGCGGCACTAGTGGAGCGAAGCTTGTTGTCAGGCCTTTCGAGACGATTGCACCGGCTTGACCAATCAGTAGGTGGAAGTTGAGCCAGATGAAGGCTCGTCGCGCATTATGAACTGTTAGTAGTATGCACTTTCCTCGCGCTCGCAGAGCGCATCATTGATTATGGTGAATACGATACTTAGGTCAAATTTAATCACGTTTGGCTTCTCAGTTATGGCCACAACTTGAACATTTCCCTTGGAGTAAGTTTGAGCACGAAGGAGCTGTGGCCCACGCCTGCACGCCACACCGCCGATGGTTCCGGGCATCAATGCTTAGTCAGCGACACTCGTTCAACCCCGACTGCCCTCCACTTCCAACCACGTACCCAACACGTACCTGCTTACCCTACAGTCCATGGAGGGATTCATGATCACCATCCTGCAGCTCTTTTTATCTCCTCCACTGTCACTGGATTGTGCGAGTCAATAGACCATTATAAGTAGTTGGAAAAGCCCGCTTCACCCTTGGTCTATCTCGTTTCGAATCGACATGACAGCATAACATCTTCTGGTGTATATCTTCAGTTATAATGGAATCAGCATCCTCTGAATGAGGCCAATCACTGCTATTTATGTATTGTTCCGGACCCCTGCGACAGATCAAGCTTGGATGCGTTCATAATCTGGGCGTCCCGATCCTCCGCTAACCTCCGTCCGTCCGTCTGCTTTAGTAGCCGTCTGACACCCGATCGGAGTCCTAGTTCGAGTCTTGACGCTTCGGTTGGAACTTGGAACTTGGAACTGCAGAGTCGTTCACGCCCGCCCGCTTTCTCTAGTCTACCATTGCGCTTTCTGCTGTCTTCATCCCTTACTCTCGTCCCCAGGCTAGTCCTATCTGTTTTTCGTATTCTCGTTGCACTTTTGTTTGTGAATTCAGGCCGGCCCCTTCTTTCGTTTCACCTGGGCTCCCTGGAAAAACGATCAACCCGTTGACACGATACGAACATTGTCTTCCTCGCTCATATTCCCACTCAAAATGCCCTTCCCAACGCTCTCTCTTGTAACTGCTACGCTGGTCGTAGGCTCCATCCTGTCTCCCCTTTGCCAAAATTCTGCCTACGCAGCCCTCTATGCCACGAAACCATTCAGTGCGACGAACTATACCGCTGGGCAGACGGAGTTGGTTACTTGGATGGAAGACGGGAATCAACCCAGTTTAGCCGGCATGGGAACGTTCAAGATCGATTTATGGATGGGAGGCGGAGCGGGAGAGGTATGTGTATTTGCGTTATGGGCACCTATCTCCTGGGAGACTTGTTTGTGGTGTGCTCATGTACTGGCGGGTTGGAATAGAACTACGTGACAACAGTGGCACAGAATGTCAACGCACAGGCCATGCAACAAAACATCGTAATCAACCCGTCGGTCGGTTCTGACAGCTCCTACTAGTCAGTGCCTTCACAGTCTTCCCCTCTTATGTCTGCTAACCGTCAGAACCTCAGCTACCTCCGGCTCATGTTTGACAACCCCCCGTCTATAACCTACACTTCCATGTTCACCATAACCGGCATGTCAGGTTCGGCTCCCGCCCCCACCACGGTTAGTGGTACATCCTCGGGCGTATCCGCCGCCGCCAGCGCACCATACGGCTTCGTCCACGCCGGCTCGTCTACGTCAAGCATGAACGCCACCGCCACTTCCACTTCGAACTCCTCGATGTCAGCACTGAACGCAACTGCGTCACAACCCCCATACCTCATCGCTACGACGGTCTCTGCATCACCAATTACCCGATCCTCACCAGCAGCCCCTATGGTGACAGGGACGAAGCCACCTGTGCAGGAGGAGAAGGATAAGAACGGTCTTGCGAATAGCACATCCACCGCGATGAGTGGTGCACAGAGGAAGACGAACGCAGCGGGAAGTGCGGGTATGCAGAGGCCTTCGATGGGCGGCTACGGATGGGAGAGGATGAAGTTCCAGATGGTATTCATTCTATGGCCGGCGTTGATGGGCATCACGATGGCACTATGAGATGGTCTGGCTGTTGCTTTTGCGTGTGGACACGACACAGTGGAGTTCGCACAGGACTCCGGGTTCAGAGCTTGGACTTTTGTGGCTTGACGCATGGACGCTGATGTGGCAAAGACCCTGGACCGTTGTATTTCTCGATAAAATCTTGTTGTATTATCCACTTGTTCTGTTATCACATGCTAACGAGACTCTTTTCATGCTGTACACGATCTTTTTGCGTGGTCTTGACACCAGACAGTTTTGCTCCGAGTCTGATACGCAGGTAAATTCAAAGCGTTGAGACGTGAGCAATCATATCGCTCGGATGGGGCCCTGGGGACTCGCTCGTAACAGGTCGTCGTTGGTGTACATATTACAACGGTATCGTAAGGCATAATACGAAGAGATGTATGTATTGAAATGGGACGGCGGCATAATAGGGCGACGCTTTTGCGATAGAAGACGCGAGAAAGTGGGCACGATACCGTGAGGGCGACTGGTGTGCTCGTGCAAGATGTAGCAGAAATATTCCACAAAATGATCCAGAAAGGAGAGGCAGTGCAGACCAGAAAGCGAGGGATAGCAGAAAGAATGGATGTACAAGAACTCAACATGAATACCACCAGGTACGAAAATCACCGATGAAGATCACCTCCCATGTCTATATCGCATGGAGACCATGAAAAATAATTAGAAGTGATCTCCTTTTACGACGCCGTCCGGAGCATCCGTCTCCACGTCTACTTGCACCTTCACTGAGCCG
The DNA here is from genome assembly GCF_000264905.1 of Stereum hirsutum FP-91666 SS1. Lineage (NCBI taxonomy): Eukaryota > Fungi > Basidiomycota > Agaricomycetes > Russulales > Stereaceae > Stereum > Stereum hirsutum. The sequence goes on from NW_006763132.1 coordinate 2,253,931, forward strand.
TAGTAGTGATCGTCTGCAGTCGTGTCGCTGCGAGAGAAATCGCTGAGAGGTATCGATGATGTGCCTCTTGCTGAAGGGCGGGGACGAGGGGAAACCACGGATGACCCTCCTGTGGTGGAGTTGGTGATTACATTGCGGGAAGGTGCGCGGAGATTGAGAACCAGACGGCAACATAGCACCTGTCCCAAGACCAAAGCTAGGAAAGAGTTGATGTTTTGAATGTTCGCATTGCTGTAGAAATGAGCCCTTTTGCATCAGATTGAGCACAAATTAACGAAAGAAAGAACCAAACCTTTGGAACATGAAAGCTGCGTTCAGGACGTTGACAGCGCTCACAGCCTGAAGTAGTGCAGGTTAGTTCACGGTCCGGTCCAGGTTGGAAGGAAAGAAGGAAACGCACGAGGAAGTAGAACAAACCCTCACGAATGAAAACAATCAAAAGAGGAGAGCGAATCATGGACAAGGACTTCATAGCCTGCAATCACGAAGACGAGAAGTTAATCATCGGCCTAAACGACACAAAAGAATGTCGGCTCACCTTGTATATGGTCATGACGGTACATATCAAATCAAACACCACAGGTGCCAGCCAGAAGCCCATCACGACATGCTTACATCGGATGGAACGTCAGACGATCGCCGAATTGGGCCAGAAGGCTGCAGTCACACACCTTCCCAGGAGCATCACTCGCAGTACAAGGTCCATCGAAGACAAGCTCGGTCTGGTGTACGCCAGCGATAGAGACGTAAAGCAGGTATGCTGTCTCACCGACCAGTCCGGTAATGAGGAAGATGGCGACCACATTCGACTTAGCCATGAAGGCCCACGTACGCACGGCCAGAATGGCCTCTAAGTGGGGCAAGCCGTTAACGCGGTCTCTCCAAATGACTGTGGTGAGAACGAACCTGATCCCAGTTGAGTCCACATACACGACGCCGCAATGATGTAATGTCTTTGGTATGGAGAAGTCAATCTCAAATAAAGGGAAGCACGGTTACTGATGTCAACTTACAAAGGCTTGCATTGTTCAGCTGTAAAGTTAGCGTTGAAGAGCCACAGATTGACGGCAAAACAGGCAAGACCATAGTACCGTGTCCATAGGTACAGGAACTTGACCAGCGTCCACTTTCGTTTCCATATGCGTTCCCATTCCACTGATGGCCGATCAACAATTGGTGTAGTGAACAGTGCAAGGTACACGCACTCTTAAGGCACGCCAGCCATTCCCAAACAGCAATAGCAACCTACTGGCCATGTTCAGTGAGAGCCGAGCATTGAAGATGAGCAGAAACGGACCATGCACTGACAGCAGAAAGATTATAAGTATGGGGACGCCATCATAATATACAGTTTATTCGTACATACCGAGGTGTAGACTTGGAGAACGTGAAGCAGTCCCAGAGCTGTAGCAATGGTCGCTGCCAACGTCTCATCCCCACCGCTGACCGACTCAGCGGCGATTTGATTGACCACTACCATTCCAGACATCTTGGGGAGGAGTCGGGTGACTTACGATGCGTGAAAAGAGAGATCGTAGAGTGAGGGGCAGATGTCGCAACAGGCGGGGTGACGCTAGTAATTATAAGGATGCCGTACGCAGTTCCAGGATCGGCGAGTCCCGCTCAGCGGTGATTTCGAGCCCTGGAAATACGGTTCTTCAAAAATTCTGCCCATCACTTCATAAGTTCGCATCTCGTATTTGAAATGTCGTCAGCGACCTGCCCCCGGCCTGGCTCAGAGCTTCTCTCTTTTTGCCACTCAAACTCGTCTAAGGCAAGCTTTGAAGCAACATTGACCTCAGTAATAGCCAGAAGGTAATCACAATAGACGCTCATAGACCAGAGGAGGCCGTCTAGAATACATCAACAGCTCAACCATAGCCAAGTTAGGATGCTGAAGAGAAGAATTCATGGTGATTAGATTGAGCTGTTGAAGAGAAGAATTCATGGTACACAGAGTGCGCCTGAGCGGCGACCATGCATGTGTTCTTCTAACAGAAAAGCTCCTGTCCAACATAAGTACTCCTATCCACAGTGCAGCCGAGCCTGGGCTCGAAGCTCCATGAAGCGTGTGCTCAAAATTATCGAAGGGTCTGAGGTCTTCGGAGACACGGCATGAACATCTTACCCTTTCGCGAGCGCCCATAAGCTACAAGACGGCCTCCGTCATCGATATAAAGCGGCTGGGATCGTTCATCTTAGCATGGGGCTCGGTCGGGCTTCGCAGGCAATATCGTGGTGCGCATGCGCTTTGATGCATTGATGCCCCAGCAACCCACCCAGGAGAGCATAGCAACGATTTCTGCGCCTGCGCATTTGCCCAACGGAGGATTTTGCAAGTATGTTTCGCAATGAGGAAAGTGACCAGAATAAAGACAATTTGTATTCCGTCTCGGTACATAGGAGGGAAGGAAGGAAGGAAGTTTCTGCAAGGGAAGAAATCACCGTGGCGATTGGGGTAGGGAACAACATCGTCGACATGCAACTGTTCACCGGGGAGTCACCATCATTCGATAGCCAGCAGAGACCAGACTGATCATGAACATAGTGTGGACGCACCTGGAATGGAGTTGGATAGAACAACACAGCACGGTATACATATGTATATACATGGTGGGGTTCCATGAGTTGTGTTGGGAGACCTTCAGGTTGTCCCTCGTTAACTCGGGCTGTCCATGCAAACTTGAGAAGATGACGGCTTTCTACGGCAACTCGTCGGATCAGGTCAGATTCGGACATAATCTAATCTTGTTCATCTACACAATCTAATCTAATATAATTTTCCTCGTCAGGCTTGTGATTCTTTCGGAAAACAGCTCGTCAGCGCCAATCGCGATGCTTCCGTCTCGGAACAGAAAGAAAACAATAGACGCCCACACACTCTGAATCGTACAGTAGCCTTACAAGCGTGTTTTCTATCTTCTCGACCTCAGATACACGGTTTATGGCCTCCAAGATTGTAGGCGAGGCAGCTCGGATATTGGGTGATGTGGACAGTGATGGCATATGGGGTCCTGTCACAGCGACGTTGGATTGGTGTGAGGTACGTCCAGTACTAGGCCCATACTTTGAAGAAAACATTGTGAGCTGAACACTCGGACGAATGATTCAGGCTAATTATCAATTCTCGCATTATATTGCCGAGATGGCAAACTCCCTTTCCAATCTCATCACTGTGTGGTTTGCCGTCAAAGGTGCGAGACAAACGAGCCGGTACGATCTTCCTCGACGGTATCAGTTTTACTGGGCGGTAGGATTCCCTCTCTCTTCATCAGCTTCCCGTGGTCTCACTTTATCCGTGGGCTGCCCGTTATGTTACTTTCCTGGATATAGGGTCTTCTCCTAGTAGGCCTCGGGTCATTTGCCTTTCACGCCACCCTACTCTATGGTCCCCAACTGGCAGACGAACTCCCCATGATCTATGTCGCCTCATGGAGTTGTTTCCTTCTTTACGACACGCAGCCTGGATTTAATCTGCGCAATCGACGGAGTACGACTTTATTATTCGCCATGGCTGCATTCGATATCCTCTTCACCGCGAGCTAGTACGTGCTTCTACTTCAAATACACCCTATCCATGAGCTTTTGAATTATTCTTTGATGGCTCATTGGGTACGACGGTCATGATGGTGTGGTTTTGACAGTTTCGTATACAGAAACCCTATATACCATCAGTTCATCTTCGCATGCACGATCCTCACCACGGCTGGACGCGTCACCTATCTTGTCCACAGCTCTTCAGAGCAGACGACCAAGATTCCCGCCCACACCAAACAGACTGTCTTGAAGATGTTCTGGACTGGTGAGTTCTCGGCTCTCCTTCCTCGGCTTCTGTTGCAAACGAAGTCCATCTGAATGGTCACAGGCGCGGCAATGTTCTCGCTTGCATTCATCATCTGGAACCTCGACAATGTGTTTTGCGGGACCTTGACACAATGGAAACGCAAGGTCGGATGGCCATTTGCTTTTTTACTTGAAGGTCAGTCGCGTGTACTCTCTGGGTGCTTTGTCTGAAGACTCAAGGTGTTACTCTGTGTGTGCAGGCCATTCTTGGTGGCACGCTCTAACCGTCTGTACACCTCTTTACTCCTAATTCATCGCGGATATTGACCCATGAAGGCAGGCTTCTGGAGTGTACCTCATGATGGAAGGTGTCATATGTATGTGTCATTCGTTTCGTTTTCGTTCATCTTCCCTCCAACGCAGTGGCCAGGATCTGACCGTGACGCACCTCCAAACCAGATATGACGCTATTAGTCAAGGACAATCATCAGAAGTACGGACTGGAGTATACACGGGTGGGTTGGCCTTACGTTGTACGCATTCCTTCCGGAAGCGTGGATGGAAAACCTCAAAAGAGGTAATGCCCTATTTTCGGCTCGATATACTTAGAACCTATACGGTTGGTGTGGCTTCTTGAGGAGACCTGCGAAGGCAATGGTAACACACGTACCGTGCCCATGGCAGATGAGTTGTAATCGAAGTGACTGAGATAATGTACGGGTTATATCGCTTTCCGCCCTCCAGTACATACTGTGTCTGTGCCCACGATAAGTAATTGACCCCGTGGGCGGCGTGAATGGTCCAGCCCCGTACTGTATACGAAGTCAAATCTTAGATCTTTTGTCCTCCGGGTCGTACTTATCAGATCGTGGAGTTTACCAAAACTGAACGCCGCTACGATAAGCCGGCTCTTCCCGAAATGAGCTCATTATTCACGTTGTGTGGCGCGAGAGAACTGTGGCCCTCTCTTCTCTCCAGTCCAACGCTGTCCGAGTGCTCTAGGTGTTGTATTTGAGGTACAGTATTTGGTGCGTTTATATCCATGTCGATGATGCGGCTGTGTCTTATCGGCCCACTTTTATGACTCAGACCTGGGACCTTGGACAACACAGCCTGGTAGTACTGCCTCTTCGAAACCCAATCGCTTTGAGCTTTAACCATCTGATTGTCAATAAATCTGGGCGCTGCACAGCCGCAAGTCGTTATCCTGGACATCTATAAAGAGCAGGAGTAAGAGGTAGGGGAGGGCTACCATTCGGTCCCTCGTCTCCATCATATTCCTCAGTCGACTGTAGACTGAATCGAATGGGCCATCACAGCAACAGCTCTTCCTCGTCCTCCTCGTCCTCGTCCGACTCTGACTCCGACCACGAGAAAAAGTGGTTCAAGAAAGATCGCAAGCATAAACACAAGCACGATCACACCCAAACGACGCACGCCGCCAGCTCCCACCTCAACCCCTCCTTCCCCGAAATGCGCATCCCTTCTCCATCGCACCACAGCCCCAACACCCAAGACACCTTCCAAATCCCCAGCATGCCCGAACCGACGCACATCCTCCCTCCCTCAGATAACATGAGCTCTCCCCCAGCCTACACCCCCACCTCCACCAGCACCCCTCCAAGCGGATACCGCATCCCGCTCTCCACGGGCACCGTCACATTATCCCACCACCCACAAGCCAAAGACAACGATCATTCCCAGCCGCAACACTTCCCCTACTCCCAAGCCGCCTACCCGCCCTTCTTCGACCTCGACGGCACCTCCCCCATCTACCTCGGTTCCGCCATCTTCACCTCCCCGCCCTCCGTACATCCATGCAAGATCGCCCCATCCCTCTCACCGACCGAGTGTCGCGTCGCGTATGGCGGGAGAGAATACGAGCACCAGGGACGGTACGATTTGTTGCCGTTTGTGCCGGAGATGATGGAGTGGGTGAGGACGGAGGGAGGGAGGGTGCCGAAGGGACGGAGGCCGGTGGAGGGGGGGTATGAGGAGCATGGGGGCGTTGGGAGGAAGTTGTATCATGCGGTTGCGAGGGTTGGGGGGGTTATGGTTCCGGGGAAGACGGGGGAGCATTTGGTGAGTTGTTTTCCTTTCGTTGGGTGTTTGGGAAGATTGTTTGTGCTGATGCTGTTTGGCAGGGAGGGTGCAATGTCGCGTTTAATGGAGGAGAACATGTTATTAGGGAGGGATACGATATCTTGTGCGTTCTTCTTCTTGCTAAGCTCGACTGTACGGTGGATCGAAGACTGACTGGACCATATATTATTCATGCAGATGCTGGAAGCACTGAATTTTCTACTCAAGCAGGTGATGGGCGAGCCCAAGAAGGGCCTGATATTGTAACACTACGTACCAGTCTACTCGCGACTAAATGTCCTCGATCGTTGTATATGTGTGTACTATTACGGACGAATCTATATATATGTCCATCTCGATAATCTTCCATCCGATACGTCGACAGCAAGACTGCGAGATCGTCTGCGATGCCTCGGATTCGCCCCATCAAATGGGTGTCAGACGAAAAAGAGATCAAGAAGAACACGAACGACATTCGTTGATTCCTGATCAAGAGTCTGTGGGTAGGTATTGACACGGTGCAAGAGTCTCGCAAGTCCGATACGAACAAATATCTGAGAAATCTCCCTGAACGTGAACGGAGACTGAACTAGGTAGTGGAGTACGAGTATTGATGGCGAATGTCCTTTGGTGGGATGAAACGGGTGGTATACAATGTAAGCAAGTAGGAAAGGACACAACGATCAAAAAAGACGCGAAATAGCGATCACAAACAACGAGTCAAAGCAGGTCGACTGATGTCCATAGGGATATGTACCGCACGCACGCATCCCACACAACTCCTTCTCTTCACACGCACGGGTACAGCGTACACGTTCTATCACGACATGCCCAACGCCCCCGCCATCCTCGCGAACAGCCCCATTCCACTCCCACTCCCCTCGACATCCCTCTTCCTCCTCGTCAACTCCACACTCGAATTCGTCAAACTCTGCGTCGGCAGCATATTCGGCTCTGTCGAAACGAGATAAAGCCTCGGCACCGGCGTCCCATCGAAACTCTGCAAATTCAACAACATCCCGTCCGTCGCATCCTGCACCGTATTCCAGCTCAAATACAGCTCCGTCGTGTTGAAGAAATCGATCACCGGGCTCACGGCGGCGCACGTATCCTGCACCTGCTGGTACCCGTCCCCGAACGGAATCATGGTGATGCTCCCGTTCGATTGGAGCGTGTACGTCCCGTGGGCGAAGTTCATGACGCCGGTGATGCAGTTCGGTTGGGCTGGGTTGCCTGTGAAGCGGTAGCGGGCGATTTCGTAGAAACCGTCTGAGGAGAAGGAGTACGACATCCCGGTCGTTTTGGGGAAGATGAAGGTTTGGTTGAGGGGGTTGGCGAACCCGGCGCCGGTTATGACGTTGCGCGAGCCGGAGGACCAGGTGCCGACGAGGGAGGAGGCATCTTGGGCGAGTGAGGAGGGTAGTGTGGATAGAGTGGAGAGGGCGAGGGCGAAGAGGTGGAAGAGGAACATGTTTGGTCTTTGGCCGTTAGATGATGATGTTGTGAGTTCAATTGATGTTTGGTGGGTGCTGTGAGCAATGCGAATGCGACTCGTTTCAATGAGGTGGCGCTCCGAAGAAGAAAAAAACAGCCAGAGCCGTTCCAAATCCGAACTCACAAGTTCCAAGCTCCAAGAAACCTTCGAGCCTTCAACTACGTCTGCTCAAATCCTGATAGCCCCAGAGTGTCGCCTTTCTATGCAGTGAGTAACCAAAGGAAGGATGCTCAAATGGGGACAACGACGGGCCTCGGTGATGGTGAGAGAGACAGCGAGAGGGAGTGTGGGGGTGAGAGCATGACCTCCATCAGAAACGCCGCCTGCTCCGGAAGGGGCGTCAGTTCCGTACGTAAAGCTCCCTACGAGAGCATGAATAGACACGGCGTCTCGAGCTCAAAAGTCATATGCTTGTCGGCGTCGCACATGTGCATGAGCTCAGACTTGCGAGTCAAGGCCGAACAAATAGGCTTTATCAGTGAGCTTTTCGCTTATAGACCGAGGTGAATGGGCGACAATGTTTTCAGCGAGCCGAAGATGTAGTTTGCCGCGACTTGGATTAATTTTGCGCGGATCAAGCACATCTTGGGAAGAGATGAGGATCGAATCCAAGAGCTGTGGTCGTTGGACTCCGAGATTCCGAGACGTGGGAATAGAGCATGCAGAGTGTCAAGACCATCAAGAGGTGAAACGGCAAGGACAGAGCTCAGGAAGTTACAGCGCGATGGTGGTGGCAGTGATGGTAGAGAGAAAGAAAGAGAGTGGTCTGCTGCGGGCCCGGACGTCTACTCCAGTTTTATTGGTGACCACTGACAAGGAATGGGGAAAATATTATGTAGCGTGATGTGTACTTCAAAGTGCGCAGTGTGGGGAAGGGGCTTCTCGTTCGTTATCTCTGACGGAGGTGGCAACTCTGGCACCACAGCGTCGCCGGGGACCATAATGCATTGCGCCTGAGGCAAAATGGAGAGACCGGGAAGGCCAATCGAGGGCAGTATACATACATGTTTGTAGGTTAGAATATAAAAAGAGAGAGATCTTGAGCGGGACGGATACAACATCAGAATGGTGTGCAGGATACAGCAAAAGGGGAGCGATAGCTTGGATATGATTGTATCAAAGCGATAAGAGCGGTCGTCGACCAGCATCATGAATAGTTACCCTCCCAACTTGCCTGACCTCTCTCCGTGCCACAAGCAGAGCACGCCAAATGGCCGCTCTCATTTTCTCTACCCCACCAAAACAATACCGTAAGTCTTTCGAAGACGGATTCGAGTGGAGCGTAAAAACTCACAGTGTACAAATCAAACACGCCCACTTCGCGCTTTCCCCTCCAGGCGTCGAAATAAGTCGCGATGTATCTCGCGGTGCAACGCCGCTCTCCAGTCCAGGTCCAGGTCGCTTGGTATTACCACCCAACGTCCTCCCTTCGCTCTGTTCCTTCGTCATACCCAGCGCCTCTTTCTTTCGATACTCCACCTCGTCCTGCACGATATTCCCTAATACCATCCCTCTTCCCTTCGCAGCACCCTTGCCGTTGCCTTTGACGTCCGAACCCGTGCCAACGGCGCCGCCGTCCAGAGTTCTCTGCTTCAGCCCATCACCATCTTTCTTCGCGGTTGCTCCACTCGGAACATTCGTCTCCTTCTCCTTCCCTTTGGGCTGAGAGCCAGACGAAGACGAAGAAGCCCTAGGGATGATAAATTCGTCCCAGAAATCTTCTAGTTTGCCGTTGGTACCTTTGAGCTTCGCGTTGCCCGTAGGATCCGAATCGAGCATCGCACGTCGTCGGTCTGAGTCTGTCTCGGGGACGATCTCGAAATCCGATGAGTCGGAGTCGGAGTCTTGGCCATTCTCTGACTGGGTTTCGTCTTTCGGGGCCACCGACGGCGGAGAAGCTATGCGTTGACATATCATTGACAGAGAGAGAAAGAGGAGGGAGATCAGTCAATGTTAAGTTGGTAAGATACTTGTAGAACATAGGGATCGGGGAAGGAGCCAGAGTCACGGACGTACCTTTGCCTTGTAACGCAGCGATCCGCCGCTCAAACGCCAACGCCCTCTCCTCCCTCGCCTTCTTACTATCAAAACCCAACAACAATCAGTTCACAATTAATTCTCCCTCATTAACTTCGAGATCAGCCCACCTTCCCGCCCTCTTACCAAATCCCGTGCCCACTTGACTAGCAACCTCGCTCTTGCTCTCGCCACCGTCATTCAAGGCCACGCCATCGCCTCTGAATGCACCCTTCGCTGTCAACCGACCACCAGCTTTTCGTTTCTTAGCCGTTTGGGCGCCCGTATGGGTGGAAGGACCTGCTCTTGAGGTCTCCGTGCCCGCGATCCGCCGTCGCCGACGGTTGGAGGGTCGAGAACGGGTTTGGGCGCCACCGCACTGTTCAGGGTGTAGATGGGTGCGTCAGATGGTGGGAGAAGGGGAAAGCAGGGAGGGAGATAGAATAGGAGAGCGGAGGAGATGTACCATGTATTCGGGCAGGTCGCCTGCCTCGATTCCTGAGCCTGATACTGTGGCGGAGTCTGCGAGTCGGGTCCCGGATGACCAGTAGCCTGAAAGCATGACCAAGAGTAGGTCAAACTTTGGACATAAATTCACAGAGGGTTACGAGGAGAGAATTGTGGGAGGACTGGACGAACCATCACCGTAGTAGCCTCTTTCCTGTAAAGCCCTGACTTCTTGTCGGAGTTGAGCCCAGAGCTTTTGGAAGTCTGGACCGTGGTTCATGTGCTATGTGGTACAGAGCTCAGCATTGGAGCATGAAGGAGAATAGGAACATTTCTGTTACATTAATGTGGGCTAGCTGGGTGAATGAAAGGTCAGTTATGCTCGGGCCACATGTTTACACCACACGTGCTTGTTAGGATGCTGAGAGGGCTCACCTCATGACAAAGTGTACTCATCAAATAAGAAGTAGGAACACGGCCTCCATGAGGACCACGCAGAACCAGTTCTGTTGGCGATCGAATTGTGGTCGGTTTCTTGCGTGCTTGTATGATAGCGTGAACGTACCTACGGTCTCTCCAGCATTCCAATTTCTTCCCGAGAAAACAGCGTTGAATTCGTACTAATATTACGAAGATAAATTGAGAAACGCAAGAGTATATTTCACCACGAACACACCCACCTCCTCGAAGCTGTTCACGACGAACCCATGAGCCTTCATAACAGGCTTGACCTGCGCGGCCAACGCACGGAGCAGCTGTCGTGCATGTTCCTGCTGTTGGGGATCGTGAGGAGTCGGAAGAGCAGTGATGAAATTTATGTTCGGATTCGGGTTCGTCTCGTTCTCGTTGAGCCTGTTGTGGACCATCTGAAGCTGGGCTGCGCTGTGCTGAACGTTCTGGAGGACGGTAGGAGGACGGCTCTCGGAGTCGGTCACGTTGGCGGGGCGCGTCGAGTCGCGTCGAGCTCGCCACGTGCGGTGCATGACGTCGGCGTCTACATTGCAGATTTAATCCGTCCTCCGTTGTCCGCCGCTGCTTAAATTTTCATAGCTTGCCCTTGCCCTCCATCGCCACGTCCCTCTACACAATATCCGCGTACATAGCCTTCTGTGCTCTCGGTTACTTATCCTTTCGTCTGTATTATCTACCCAAGAGGCCCCCCTTCGATATGGCCGCTAGCAAGGCTCCAGAGTCGAGCAAGCATAAAATGAGGATCGCCGTGCTCACATCAGGAGGCGACAGTGCCGGGATGAACGCCGTCGTCCGTGCCGTCGTCAAGGGCGCTATCCTAAAGTGAGTATGGACATCCCCTTCTCATCAGGCTTCATTTTCTGAATATAAATCTGTAAATTTATCGCGATGTTCCGATGGTGATATAGGGGCTGCGATGCCTTCGTCGTTCGTGAAGGCTACGAAGGTCTCGTCCTTGGAAATGCCGATGAGGCCTACGTTCCCCACGCAGAACTCGACACGACCGCGCCTGCCGAGGTCCGAGACCCATCTTTCATCCAAAATCTTCGTTTCGGAGACGGTGAGTTGCTCAGAGATGGTACGGGAGATTACCCGGGAGGAAGGAGTTTGAAGGGGAGGTATATCGTTCGTGTCGGGTGGGATGATGTTCGTGGTTGGTTCGCCGAGGTACGTTGTACGATTCATCTGTGTTTCGTTGGAGCGAAGTTCTGAATAGACAAGTCCAGGGTGGCACCTTGATTGGAACGGCTCGCTCTGCTGCGTTCAGGACTCCAGAAGGTCGTCTCACGGCTGCCTATAACCTCATCAAGGAAGGCATCGACGCTATCTGCGTTTGTGGAGGAGATGGTTCCCTCACCGGTGCTGACGTTTTCCGCGCCGAATGGCCCAAACTGATCAAAACCCTACGTGCTGAAGGTGTGTTCATCCCTCTCATAAGCATCGTTGTATAGTTTTTGACATAAAACACATTTTTGATAGGAAGGATCACCGATGAACAGCTCAACCGCTTTGGCCATCTGAAGATCGTCGGTCTCGTCGGTTCCATCGACAACGACATGTGCATGACCGATCTCACAATCGGTGCCCCGACCGCGCTGCAAAGAATTTGCGAAGCCATCGACAATATCAATTCAACCGCTATCTCTCACTCTCGTGCATTCGTACTAGAGGTCATGGGTAGGCACTGTGGTTGGCTTGCCTTGCTGGCAGGTGTCAGGTACGGTCTACCTCCTTTTAGGATCTTCACGTCGTATGGTTTCAAGAAAGACAGAATCAGCTAGCTGACGATGATATATACTTATGCATGTTATAGTGGAGGTGCAGATTTCGTCTTCATCCCTGAATCTCCGCCAAAGGGCGAATCTTGGGAAGACGAGATGTGTGCGGTCATTCATCGCGTACGATCCAATTCCCTCCTACTCTTGGATTTTCTTGGCATCTAACGTTCACTCTCTGAAAAACTACAATGACAATAGCATCGTGAGGTCGGAAAGCGCAAGACCATCGTCATCGTCGCCGAAGGTGCCCACGACAGGCAACTCAACCCCATTCACTCCGATGCTGTCCGCAAAGTCCTCGCCGAGCGTCTCGGTCTCGATACCCGTGTGACGACTTTGGGCCACACTCAGCGTGGCGGTAGACCCTGTGCTTATGACCGTATCATGGTATGTTTGTTTTGAGGTCAATTTAGGTTGAACGCTGGAGGTTGACGGTCGTTCATGGTGTATAGCCCACTTTGCAAGGCTTGGACGCTGTCGACGCTTTGCTCGAGGCCACGCCGGACAAGCCCTCGTACATGATTGGTGTCCGCGAGAACAAGATTACTCGTGTGCCGTTGATGGAGGCTGTCGCAATGGTGAAGTGGTCTGCATACAATTCACCTAGGGAATATTACTCACCACTGCACAATATTCAGACCCAAGAAGTCACCAACGCGATCAAGGCGAAGGATTTCGACAAGGCTATGGCGCTTCGTGATCCCGAGTTCCAGGAAAGTCTGGAGGGCTTCTTCATCACGTCAATGCTCCCCGATAAGCCAGTCCTGCCTCCTGCCCAACGAATCCGTGTCGCTATTATGCAGTACGTTCATCAATATTTTATACCGCTCCACTCTTCTTACATCTCGTCGACAGCATGGGTGCCCCCGCAGGTGGTATGAATGCCGCCACCCGTACTGCCGTCCGATATTGTCTCCGCGAAGGACACACCCCTCTCGCCATCCACAATGGTTTCCGCGGCCTTCTCGACGACAACCTCCACGAACTCTCCTGGCTCGGCGTCGACGGCTGGATGTCCCGCGGTGGCTCCGAACTCGGAACGAACCGCACGCTGCCCGACGTCGACCTCGGCGCCGTCGCCTCCAAATTCCAACAACACAACATCCAAGCGCTCATCATGATCGGCGGCTTCGAGGCCTTCTCTGCGCTGTTGATATTGGAGAACGGGAGGAAGTATTATCCTGCGTTCCATGTGCCGATGGTGCATCTACCGGCGACGATCAGTAATAATGTGCCGATGACGGAGTTTAGTCTTGGGAGCGATACGAGTTTGAATGCGCTGGTGGATGCGTGCGATGCGATTAAGCAGAGTGCATCGGCTAGTAGGAATAGGGTTTTCGTGGTCGAGACGCAGGGTGGGAAATGTGGGTATATTGCGACCATGGGTGCGCTCGCGGTCAGTCTCTTTCTGGCATCTTCTTCGATGGTCCATCTTTTTTGTGAAGTCGCTCATTATTTGGGGGTTGTATGTGGATAGGTCGGAGCGAGCATCGTTTACACGCCAGAGAACGGAATCGACCTCGCCACGTTGCAGGATGATGTCAAATGGCTCAAGACGCGGTACTCACTCGACTCGAAGGGAAAGAGCGAGGGTCGTGTCATACTTCGGTATGAACGTCTCCCCTCTTACAATATTCTCCAGTCGTGCCCTCGCTAATACTCACACCACCCTCCAGCAACGAAGCTTCTTCCTCCGTCTACAGCACGGAAGTGATCATGAAAATGCTCAAGGAAGAAGGCGGTTCCCTCTTCGACGCCCGCTCAGCTTCACTCGGACATACACTCCAAGGCGGAATCCCCTCTCCACTCGACCGTGCTCGTGCCGTCCGTCTCTCCCTCAAATGCATGTCCTTCATCGAGAAACAATGGAACGAACTCCAAGCGATGCCGGCGAAGGCGAGACACGCGAAGAGCGACAGCGCGGCGGTGATCACTATACAGGGGAGCGCGGTGAAGTGGGTTCCGGTGCAGGAGATGGTGGAGCATGCGGATATGAAGAATAGGAGGGGAGTGCATGCGTGGTGGGAGGGGACGAAGGTGTTGGTGGAGAGTTTGGTGGCGAGGCCGCAGTTGATTTGAGCGCTGGATCTTTCTTTGGTCTTTTGGTCTTCAAAGGGTTCCGAGAGAAGGAAATGGGATGGGAAAGAAGTAATGCATAGAATCGTCCCTCCGAATGGGTATAGAGTATGTTGAAAGAATCTGGTCTCTGCATAGCTATAGTACCGACGGCCATAGAAATTGTAGCGTACTACATAACTACTCAGTGTTGTTCCCCTTTTGTAATCCACGTATTTATTGCTCGCCGCTACAACCTAGAACAGCTGTTGAGTAGAGTTTGTTGTCATTTTTTCGTCTATTCGCCTGCTGTGAGTCGTCTAAGTTTCTTTCCTGTCCGGATCCGGATCTAAGTACACACACCGTTCTTGTCCGAGTCCGTTGGTTACCTGTCTGACCTGTTCACGAAGTTCTTGAACGAAGTGCAAGCATCAATCGCCAGGAAAAGCGTTATTGCTTCGGCGCTTCACATATCTCGTCATACTGTCCTTCGCAGGTTCCGAGCGCTCCATTTCCATGACTAACTGACCATTCGGGTTTCGCTGGTCTCCTTGCTCCTAACTTCCAAGTGCCTCGATACCCGAGCTGTATATCCTCGTCTCATACTTGTATAAGCTCAACTGTGACTGCTCCTCACCGCTCACCCTGGTATCCTCCCCCAATCTTTTCTGGGCTTCCAACTACTATTCGACAAGTTTGCTTCCCTCTCGAGTTCTGGGTCTAATTCCTTGCCAGGTTGTACATCCTTGTGAGCTGACCTTTCTCATTATGTTAACGAACACGATCTGGTGTAGCTAGGAGTCGTTGCTGGGTTTGAACCCTTTCCTATCCTGCACTACCCCTACTAATCGCAGTCGCTTTGACTGGGCCATAATAGCAGCGGGCGTCTAATTTAGATCATGGCTCCTGCCACTCGTCTTGCTGCTCTCGCTGCTCTGCTGGTAAGTACAGACCCATACTTCTCCAACTGATAAATTATCTCAGATATCAAATGCACCTGATGTACAGGGATTCTTTGTGTGGCGTAACGGACACTCCGTCAAGTTCCTCTTCCAAAGCAATGATCTTCCGATCGCCTACTTTTCCGGCGGATCTCATGAAACTGGGTGCTCAATCGTCAAGGATGAAGTACGGAACGAGCTCAGGTACTGCGAAGACGAGACGTTTTGGGACCTCGTGAATCCCCTATCTGGAACATTGGAGGACAGACTCTTGATCCTCAGTTGTGATCCGGGGAGAAAACAGTGGAACACTGTCATGGGTCCGTTGAAGAATCCGGACCCGCATGGCGCACTTTGGGTGTATCCCACGCGCAGTGCTCGTGTATCCGAGTCTAAACCCAGGAAAATCGAGTTCAAAGGATACCCTGATGGTCATGACTTTCATCCGTTGGGGGTAGAGGTCTACCCTGCGACTTCACCGAAAGACGAATCGTACATGTACGTGGTCAATCATGGGCGAGCGAAGACGACGATCGAGCAGTTCACCATGTCGTGGTCGGATCCCACCGTCGCCACACACGTCCGCACGCTATCCTCGCCCCACTTCGTCTCCCCGAACAGCATCGCACTCACCTCACCGACATCATTCTACGTGACGAACGACCATTACTTCACTCGAAGACTTCCCGGCTTCCTCGGGAAGACGCTTCCACTGATCGAGACGGTCCTCGGACTTCCACTTTCCTGGGTCGCTCATGTCTCAATCATCGGAACAGCTGAAGACTCGGCCTTCACCGTCGAACACAAAGTCGCAGCGAGCAACCTCGCATTCGCTAATGGTATCTCTATATCTTCCTCAGGCTCTACAGTCGCCGTCGCCACCACCGCTCTGGGTGAAGTCCTACTTTACACCCGCGACGTCGCCACGAACGGCCTAACCTACTCCTCCCGGATCCCTGTCCCATTCTACCCCGACAATGTCGCATTCTCGCATTCTCACTCTCGGACTCCAGCTGGAGCAGAAGACGTACCCATTATAACGGGACATCCGGACTTTCCGGCTCTTATCAGAGTGGCGGAAAGCGTTACAGGCGCCGTTGCGCCTTCCTGGGTTCTATCGCTCACCCCGACTCCTCAACCCGAGATCATATTGCCCTCTTCTCCAGGGTCAATCGTGGCGCCGAAAGAGTATGATATGGAGGCGCCGTTGTCGGCGAGTAAAAAGGCGAGGGGAGTGAGCAGTCATGTAGCGAGGACGATGTATCAAAGCAACGGAACAGGATTTAGTGGGAGTACGACAGGGCTATGGGACGCGTTGGCGGATGGGGATGGGAAGACAAAGGTGAAAGGGAAGTTGTATGTGACAGGGCTCTATCATGAGGGATTTATGATTTGTGTTGAGACTTAGTGCATTGGGTCTGAAGGCTTGGTCTGGATCATTGTTCGCCAGGTCCTATGAAGTATCTTTGTGTCTGTTCCGCGCATTTCCTATCTATCTTCTGTTATCTACCTGTACAATTTTTTGCCTCCAGTACGAAGTATTTATGACAACGTAGGGATACGGGCAAGGAAGTATCCGTAGTATGGACATTTGCGCGTGCATTCAGACTTTGATTTCGCTCGCATTTTGACATAAGTGGTCCACGAGAGCGTGGATAAAGGAGAGTTGAGCACAAACACAACGAGCGTACAAACTGGAGCGCCCCCGAAAATCTATATTCTATACGCAAAATGTAAGAAGACCCCTCTCAGTCTACCCTCCTCTGGGCCTTCGGAATCAAAGCCCACAACCCCACCATCAGGATCATCATAGATATCAACCTACATCCAAAACGTATCCATACATCGAGGTCAGCAATTAGGTGGACCACGGCATCGGACTGGGGATAGTATTTGTACTCACAACGGCTGCAGCGAGACTATTCCATACTTCGCCGCCAACAAACCTGTAACGAAGGGCAACGCCGCACTACCAGCCTGCCCAATGCCCACAATCCATCCCAAAGAGCCTGTGAGCAACCAGCGCGGGAGGACGTCCTTGGCGTAGTTTACAAGGATGGGATACATGGGGCCCAAGAGCACACCGATTAAGGAGACCGCTACGGCGTTTTCTATCAAAGAAGGAACGGCCCACACAGTTGCTTCGAGTCTAGAGCAGCGCAATAACGGTAGAAGGATGGATGAGAGGGGAATACAAAGCTTCGCATGAATTATATAGAAACGTACGCGATACAGATGACTGAGTAGATGAAGAGAGCGCGGCGTTCCCCAATCTGGATAGGGTGTGAGGGGTTATTCGTAACAAGCGAGTTCTCCACTGGCTTACCTTCTGGTTGATCCAGACTAGGCCCAATCTTCCAGCCGCCAAGCCTAGATACCACCTCAATTCAGTCACTGTGCTATTACATTTAATAGCGTAGGAGACCTACCTCCAAAGAATCCAGAGGAAATGTAGCCGGCATTTGGTCCACCCTGACGCTCGCGGATGATGAACGTGACAATCCAACCTGGCCATGGGTGGTAATGAGTCCTAATGCTTGCAATCCGAACTCCTAAGGCTGCGACCGACCTCCCACGGTGACCTCTACCCCAATGTAGATGATACTGAACATGGCCATATAATGGACGATCCTGGACGTGAAGATCTGCTTGAACTTGCTTTCGCGGGCGACTCCAGCTTGGACCACCTGGACCTCCCCGGGTTCCTCGCCTTCCTCGACCAACACCTCTGTATAAAAGGCCAAGAGACTGTTATTCAGCACGCCTATGATAATGAGGTGTCAGTATCAAACATGAAACCGACCATCGAGTAGTCTGCCCCGGAAGACGGCCACCAACACAAGAATATTCAAGATGGCGAATCCCAGAGAGATGATAAAGTGGTAGGACCAGTGGGTCGCGGTTGAGAAATAAGTAGAAGCGAGAGGAGCTGTGAAAGCGCCGATACCTACACAGGACGCCGTCGAAGGTCAATACACTTAGAAAGAAAAGCTTGTCAGGAGATTGAGGATGACCACAACATACCATAAGATCCATGCAGAAGCCCGAGCTTTTTCGCCGTGTTTTTCTTCAGACTCCCAGCATAACCATTCATACCAGCATTCTGGGATGGTATCAGTCCCCACCGTCGAGACGAAGAAGACGACGGCTGAGGCGAACCTGAATGGCGACACCAAATCCTGCGAGGAAGTAGGCGACGACCCTTACGGCAAATGGGCCTTCCGGAATTTGCATGGCGTAGGTGATAGCTTGGGCAACGGCACCTAGGGTGAGAATACATCAGACCAATAGTTGGCGATTTCCATTTACGACACCACTCACCTAGGACCATGACCTTGTAAAGGCACCACGTATCAGCTCTCTGTTCATGTCAAACAAATTCTTCAACGACTCACCTTGCCAAATCCAAGCTTGTCGCTCAGATAGACGTTTGCTGTGGCACCGAAAATGAAACCCTACGATAGCATTGGTATAATCAACTTCCCGTCAAAACAAATGTGGGCCATCTCTACTTACAAAGCAGTTCACGACGAAGATCATGGACACCACCACGAAACCAATCTACATTGATCATGAAGAAAATGCTCCGGTCAGATATATCGACCGGTGCAGGACACAGCGGGAATGACGTGGGTCGCACGTTGTAGTACTCCTGAATTCGAGGCAGCAGTGGCCCAATGGTTCCATCGTTCCAACCGTTCAGGTAGAAACACCAAGCCAAGGCCACCATGTGAATCCTTCCATACTTCCTAAACCGAGCTCTCTGCGATGCCGAAGGCTGAGCACCTTCATCCTGTTCGTATGCTAACGAAGGTGCTCTAGGCGTGGTGGCGCCAGACTGGTCCTTGTCCGCATTGTTGATACCAACCTCTACATCTTCTTTGACAAAGTTTAGTTTTTCGGCTGGAGGACGATGGAAGTCTGTAAGTTCGTAAGCATGTTGCGAGGCATGCACTTGAGGCTCTATCGGGATGGAACCATGGGAGCTAGGGCCTTGACTGGCTGATTTAGGATGAGGACGAGAAAACGCAATCTCGGAGCGTCGACGGATGCGGGTGCTTGGGGCGGAGAGGAAAGGAGGAAGGTCATATGGGCTAGCCACAGATGGCTCGTCACAGTCAAGAGCAGAATCTCTGGGGGCCGATGCTTGAGTAGTACGAGGCCGCGAAGAAGGATGGTCTTCACCATCCGACTCGACGTCGCTGACGCGGGCTTCACTGACGTCCTGCTCTGCATGAGCCTGGAAACTACTATCCACAATACTCAAGATCGTAGCCATTGCAGACGAAGCTCTGAGATATGGTAGAGAAGAGGAGCGGGGTCAGCGATAGACGATGCGACTCTGATAGGGTGAAGAAGTTTTTATACCTTACAAAGCCCACTGGCACGATGCACAAAGTATGCCAGGGTATGGCCACATGAGGCTGGATTCGTTTACGTTCCCAATACTATCATGGTGGTTTATCTGTCCGGACGTGTTCTCCTGACATCGTCTATTGCCGGGCTCCAGGGAAGAAAGGCCGTGGGCGCTGTCTTTTACGTTGTGTTCCGCTACGATGGCCCAAGCTATCTATTGGCCAGAGACCATGCCCGGGAATCGGGGAGCCAGAACACAATGGTCGCGTATGTTAGAACGCTCTACCACTGCACAGACAGACTTGTGTTCCTTGTGAGGTTTTGCGATCCGCTAGAGACAGTCAAACGAAAGGTCATTTATGTAGTAATTAGAAAGCCCAGCGGTGCAGTGTGAAACACAAAAAAATACAGAAGACTCAGACCGCAACAGAACAAAGGTGTACATAGCTTCAGGCCAGGACATACGAAATGAAAATAGTTGTTCTCTCAAACTCTGCCGCAAGATTTCCGACGGAAGAGAGGCATTTTGGTCACTATCTCTATGCACTATAGGAGGGTGCTGATGGTCTGCAGAATGCGAGAAAGCATCAGCATGATGAATCAAACGTGTGCCAATCTGTCTGGTGTGGGTACAGATGGAGAAGACTGACCTTAGGGACGATTTGGGTCCTACTACGGCCTGTGTGTCTGTTAAGTTGATCTCAGACACAGAATCGATACATTCGGGCGTATGTGGGGCATACGACGACCGATGTGCTTCCAGCATTTCCCAAGGTATGGACTCATTGTCTGCAAGCCACAGCTGCTTCTGGTCAGCGTGAGCACGGGATGACCTCCTGTTCTGTCTCTCTATCACACCACACAACTCATCAGTTCGTTCTCAGCAGATGAACCAGAAAAAATATGTACCTGTAGCCTCAGGTGAGATCCATCGAAATGCTTCTAGGATGCTCAATCTGACCTGATCACGATGCCTTTTTGAGGACCAGTGCTTAATGTACCTGGGACTGTCCCGCGAGCCTAGTTGTTCAATCAAGCTCTGCCACTCGTCTGTAGCAAGCCGAACCACCTGCCCGTACTTGGACGCACGAAGAGTTTGTATTGCTCGCATGACTGTGGGGAGAGACCAACAAAGGCATGTACAACTTGGATGGTCATTGTGTGCTTTTGCCTTTCTTCCTTGGGGTAAGTACGAGGATATCGTTGAGTTCAATGGCAGATCAGATACATCAACCTTGTTCAGCAGACTGACAAGGTCACACCAAAGTTTTAGATATAATTCGCAGTCAGTGTGTGAAGCGCGGTGAGGCTTGGTGATCATGGTGGAGATCACTATTTCACCAATTTCCTTTAACCACCTAAAATTGAGACCAAAATTTGGAAAATCGTCGACATATGCGTTCGTAGAAATGAGCCCCTTTGAATTCTGTAAACCCCCGTGGGAGCTTGGGTACACTGGTAGACGTACACTCTGGACGAGGACGCACTGGGCACCCTTGATGAGATGACAAATAGGGATACCAACCCCGCGAAGTGGGTCGTCGATAAAGTGACAACAAAATATCATCAGTATATCGGACACTCCTTCCAGGCTCGGCATCATCGGGCGGGTGAAGATAGCCTCCACCTCCCGTGGCAAGCCCGTATCGAAACCGGGTCCAGGATCATCGAGCCTTGTTTGAAGTCTCGTTTTAAAACAATATTCGTGCAAGAGCTTCTCGAAAGGCCTCAAGTACCCTCGGTCATCGCGAGCAATGTCAGCATAATCCTGTCTAATTTTGGAAGAAATGATTCTGCATGACAGTTTCACCAGTGATACGTTCAGTGCGTATAAACGAGGAGCGAGAGCTGATCCTACGGACAATCCATAGCTATCAAGAGCTAGTAGTCCGATAACGGGTTGCATTTCATGGTGGGGATATCCTAAGAGCGAGGATACCAGCGACGGCGGACATAGCAAGTTTCGCATAGAATCCAAGAACGGAGAAGCCCAGAGAATATGAGAGCATGGTTCACCAGTCATCATCAAAGAGTATCGTTGAGCAGACGAAACCAGAAGTTCGAGCATAAGCATCACATTGTAATCGTCATATCCAAGACCTGGAGGTGAGAGCCATTATAAGGTGTTCTGCGAAACGTTAGAGCAAGAGAAACGGAGGACTTACCTCGGTGGGACTTGGTCTGCTCAGAGATAAAACTTGCAGCCGTGACATTACACCTCATACTAGCTTCATGGGACAACATGTATAGAAGTGAGGAGATTCCATATCGTAGTCTGCTCTCGCGGACACCATTGCGATTGCGAGGTAAGATATCACTATGGTCACCGATAAGAGAAGGAAACGCTGCGACTGCTTGGTCTAATAAATCGTCATCATGTAACTGCTGGAGAGTGGCATGAAACGCAGCATATTCATGCGGTTCAAGTAAATTTTCCCAGCTGGAGTCATAAAAATCGAGTGGCGTTGGAGCTCCGCCAGGGCTCTGTCGGAGTTCGGTGAGGATCATGCCAGACTCTACAGCCGAACCGTCGCAAGAGCGCTTCGAGCGCCAAAAACAGAGGCCGTTGAGGTATTCAGTCATGGACGAGAGTAAGAGAGGGCCATAAACCACGATTAGTCGCGAGATGGTAGTCTGGAATGGTGAAAGCTCCGGATATGAACATCCATGGACAACCGTCCAGACAACGTAAGCACCAACGGAAACAGCAGACACAGATGACAGGACGCCTGCGACGAAGACAGCGTTGAACGGGCTGGAGAGCGGGATCGCGCTCGACAGCATGTTGTCGAGCAAACCTATCACGAAGAGGGTTACGGGCAGGATGAGCAGCTGGGGGAGCGAGTCGACGGCGGGTGCAAGTAGTCGTTTGGCTTCGTGCCAGCGACGATGAAGATCACCGAGTTTCTTGTAAGCTTGCTGGTATCGAGAACGCGTGAGCATGCTAACGTATCCTCGACACGTTACCGCGAGGGCAGCGATCGATATCTGTGATGATAGCTGTCAGTATGGTATATCCCACGAGGAAGTCGAAGTGTAGAATTGGCGCACGCTGATGACCAGGGCGATAGACCAGTACAGGTTCAGCCGGATGACGCTGGCCTCGGGTTTAAAAGGTGTGGGTTTTGCTATCTGAACCCGTGTTACATCGAGACCGCTGCCTGCAATGTAGATGTCTGTCAGATTTTGTAACAGTTCGTTAGTTCTGGAGCTCGGGTCCTGAGAAAGCCCCTCCAGCGATTGGACGAAGAAAGTCGTAACGATAGCAGAAAAGAGAGCGATCTGAAAGAATGAATGTCAGATAAACGAGGAGTACTCGATGGTGAAGTCGGAACCCACAAAGACGAGCAAGGTATCCAGGGCGCCGCGCCATCTGTCTACAGTCGGCTGTATGAGCTGCATATGCGCACGAAGGAGGGGCGACCAGGCGCTGGAACTGGTCGCTGGGACGGTTGGAATCGGTTGCTTTGAGACATCTTGTACGTATCATAAGATATCAAGTAGGGAAAAAGAAGAAAGAGATCCATACCAGCGTGTATCTGCCTCTCGAGCATCTGCTTGAGGACCTCTAAGCTTGCCGTCTGAGCCCCGGACCCTTTCTCTTGATTGATAAAGACCTTTTCGAGGAGCTCGGTCTGTTTCGTCAGCAAGCTCTCAATTCCAGCCAGCAACCTGTGCAGTAATTATCGTTCGTGAATAAGTGGACATATGATATGAAATGAGCAAAGTTTTGATGGCCAGGAGTTTAGAAGAAATACCTGTTTGACTCCGAATCTCCTGGGACAGCGACAAGGTCTACCTCGGGAGCCATTGTACCGCTAGTATTCCTCTGGTTAGCCTCGACCATGAGCAGGAAGCAGCTACACAGACGCAAAGAGGTGAGGGGAAAGGATAAGAGGAATTGCGCTGACAGTTCGGACGGGGTCACCAATCCCGCGGAGTGCAACAACTGATGTACTTGGGCTGACCCAATTCCCGGGCTCAGGTCTATCAATGTGGCGCGCCACAATGACTTGATCAACGGCGCTCACGAGGTCGCAACTTGCTGGCCCTTTCATTTCGAAGCTCTCGACCCAGTTTCTGACCCTTCAATTCAGCCCGTCGCCCATGGACGTTAGACACCCGCTTAGATACAATGACAAGAAACAAGACGAAAGCACAAAACGTAAACAGTCAAAAGGGAGAACGGCAAAACGACATCATTAAAAACATATCATCGAAGAAAGGGCATAGGACAATAAAACGTCAAAAAGAAAAGAAAAACATAAACGAGACCAAAGGGCTTAGAAACGGAAGGGGAGATTCGCCCGCAGGGCGCACCGCCACAATCTGTGGGAGGAGCAGAATGTGCCGGATAGCTCGGTGCGGGGAGGACGGTGGATGTACATAGTTTAAAGGGTAAGGGTTCAAATAGCTGGATAGATAGAAGGTGAATAGGCATGTATGTGGTAAAGTCGTCAGAAGAAAGAAGGAGTATAGTCGTTAGACGTAGAAAGAAGAAGGTAAGGGTGCTCAATCCGACAATAACATACAGACACAGACGAAGGAAATTCGACAAGGACGCTGAAAAGGTAGCAGTGGCTGATAATATAGCTCCAGGTGGCAGGGAACGATACAGCGTGTGGATCAGGTGACGCTGTATTCGTTCCGTGCGGTGAGCAGTATAGAATCACCAAGACAAAACTAGACGGGCCGGACACGGGACACAAGATATCGGCGGAGACGGAGAAAAGGCGATAAACGCAGAACCCAGATAGAGATGGTGCAGCAGCTGACAGCAAACAAGGACAGCGATATGAGGACGGCGTTTAGGATAGACATGGTGCGACTGAACAGTAGTTGGCAGGCCTTAGAACCAGGGGTTCGGGACAAAGGCTCTGCGGGAACGTGAGAACCAGAGAAGATTAGGAACATCACCCGAAGACGTATGAAGATTGCACTCACAAGAGGCCAAAGACCGTAGCGAAAGCCGCTGTGCCCCAAACAGCCGATCTCCTCTCTGGGGTCATCTCAATGAACCTCGAAACCCTCCTGTTCGACGCGATCGCCCTTTCTTCCGTCTCCGGCTCCTTGAAGTCGAACTTCAACGGCGCCTCCACCTCGTCCCTGCCTCTCTTAGTGGCACCACTCGCCTCAGCCGACGGCGCCTCGTCCTGATTCTCCGTCACCTGCAGCCTTTGTTGCTCGTCCCTTTGTTTCTTCAGATTGGCGATGAGCTCGCGCTGCTCCGCGATGTCCTGTTCGGGATCCGGGCCGGGAACATCCGGAACGTCTTCGTCCACCGCGGTCTCGTCTGAACCGCCTGAGGTGGTCGGGTCGATGGCAGTGCTGCGAGTCGCCTTGAGAGGCGATTTGGCCGGCTTCGCGACAAGTGTCTTAGGGAGGGGCGGCTGAGCGGGGCTGGCGGTACGACCTGAGCGACGGGGCGAGGCCACTGAAGAAGCGGTCGTGTTGCGCTGCGCGGGCGTAGCAGCAGGAGAAGCCTCTCTTCGCACCCTCTTCGCGGGAGTGGGTCCGGGCCCAAACGAAGGCGCGGGGGTCGGCAACTGTTGTTTGACGCCCTTGGGAGTACCTTCGGGATTGGTCATGCTAATGTTTCCTTGAGCCCTTGAAGACTTCCGGTACTCTACGGCCGGGTCGGGCATGGCGTCTGTGAGCGGTTCGAGGATGGGAGTCAGGCCGTACGCCTCTCCGATGGTGAGGGAGACCACAGGGCTGACCCAGGTTCCGGCGAAGCGAGCCTTTCCGGAGCGGTTGGTCCCTGCAGTCTCGAAGTTGGCTTTGGCCCACGCCGCCTCTGCCTTTTCGGCTTCGTCGCTGGCGGTGGGGAACGCTGCGCGGAACATGGTG
Organism: Stereum hirsutum FP-91666 SS1; assembly: GCF_000264905.1. Taxonomy (NCBI): domain Eukaryota; kingdom Fungi; phylum Basidiomycota; class Agaricomycetes; order Russulales; family Stereaceae; genus Stereum; species Stereum hirsutum. Next base: position 2,279,205 of record NW_006763132.1, read on the forward strand.
GTAAGGGATACGGCACCGGTGTCGAGGCGACGGAGAATGAAGGCATGGCCTTGGGGCTAAGAGTTATTTGTTAGCTGTGGTTGGTGAAGATGGATGAGACGGATTGAAGTCGTACTGTTTGAACCTTCATGCGTGCAACCTATAAGAATGGAGACGTTGTTAATGAGGATCGCGATCACGCGCAAAAGAAGCTAGATAAACGCACGATCGTCCTCTGATCATCTCTGACTATCTCTTGAAACTTTACGGATGGGACATTTAGGGGATTGACTGCAAAATACAACGAAATGAGCGGACTGTAATTCAACACAGATGTAACTAGGCTACGAACGTGATCTAATGTAGGGATTGAGATGTTCGAGAGGCAGCGGTGGGCGTGGGCTGCAATTCTCAATGGACTGGTAAGTCGGGGGACGGGACGGCATAGTGTATGAGCGTGCGTGCAGGATGTCAGCGGCGGGATGGGGTGAGCGGGCGAAGGCGAGGGCGAGGCCAGCGCGTGTTCGACCATCCCCACCGCCGTCAACCTTTCCCACGCTCGGCAGCCTCTCCGTTGACTCGCACGTGCTCACTGCGTACTACGCCACATAGTTTACTCGCCACCGTCTTTGACAGACAGATAGATTCCAGATAGAACCAAGATGATACAAATATACCAAAGCAGGGAGACCATGAAGTCAAGATAAACGTATACAAAGAACTGAACCAAGGGACCACGTCAAGAAAAATAAGACAAGATACGGTAAGATAAAGGAAATAGGCTGGCCAAACAACGAAACGCAAAAGAATCTACGACCGTCCAAACACAGATGCACTCGGTTTCCGTGAGCCAGATGGCATTCTGGACGTTGGTCCTGATCCCTTGATAGGCGAAATATTGACAGCATTCCAGTCAAGCTTGTTGGCGCCACTGCTATCGCCAGCTGGCTCCTGCAATCACAGGGATCGAAGATCAGCAACAGATCGGACAAGCAGTCAAGTGCAAAAAGACACACCCCAAACTTGATAGACTCCCAATCAAACGAAGTTATTGCGTTCAACTTCCTCATCTTCTTCTTCTTCTTCGGCACAGACACCACAGCCTCTTCGTCGCTCTCCACGGGTGCCACAGCTGCTGGCTTCGCTGGCCGCCCTCTCTTCTTCGGTGCTGGTGCAGGCTCCTCTGAAGCTTTCTTCTTCTTCGCCTTGGTCTTCCTGTCATCATCAGCTGGCTCGTCCGCTTTCCGCTTCCCTTTCTTATCCTTCTCCTTCTCTGTGGGTGTATCGACTGCTTTGGGTGACGAGTCTTTCTTCGCTGGTTGGGGTTTGGATTTAGGCTTGGATTTGGGTGGTGGTGTGGCTTCGGGCTCGGGTTCAGGGGAAATGTCATCGTCAGTCTCGGGTGATGGTTCGCGTGCGGGAGCTTTGCCTTTTCCCTTTCTCGTCGGCGACTTCGCTGGTGGGGCCTCCTCGATTTCGTCCTCCTCAGCGAGCTCCGTCTCAGGCTGACGCTTGGTTCGCGCTTTCGGTCGGGATGGTCGTGGTTCTTCTGAGACCGGAGGGGAGAGGAAGGCCGAGGGGTCGTCAAGATTTGAGCCTTTGGCGACCTTCTTGCTCTAAGTGGATTTGGTGTGAGTATGAGAGGATGTGAAGGAATGACTAGTCATATTTACCGAAGAGAGTTTGTCTTGGAGGTCGACGATCTGTTTCTGGGCTTTCTCGAGAGCTTTCTTCACTGCATCGGCCTCTTTCTTTTCCTTCTCTGCTTTCTCCTATTGAAAATAAATAATCAGAGCGAGACAATGGGAACAAACAAGGCAGACGACATACGACGTGTTCCGTCAATGCAGAGCTGAGTTTCTCAATCTGTTTCGCGGATTTATCTCCATCCTTACCTCCCTTCGCCACCTTCTCTTCCAATAGTGCCTCCAGCTCCTTGCATCTGCTCTCCACATCCGCTTTCTCTTGCTACATGCACAGAACAAATGATGCACGAGTGAGACCCCGTGATGATGACATATAGGAAGAAACACACCGCAAGATCTGCCACTGCCCTCTTCATCGCTTTCCTATCCTTCTTACTCTTCTCCGCGTCCTCCTGACCGTCTCTTAACTCCTCCACCTCCTTCTGCAAGGCCTTAACCTCACCCTCCAACTTTTCTCTCTTCTCCCTCTCCTTCGCCGCCTCCTTCGCCACCTTCTCGGCCTCCTTCCTCGCCTTCTCCGCTTCTTTGCCCTCCTCATTCCCTAGATTCTGCCATTTCTCGAGCTGGGACTTCACAGACGTGTAGTCCCGTTCGAGTTCGATGTGTCGGCGCTCAAGATCAGAGTGTTTGCGCTCAAGATCGTTGTATGAGGACTGAGAACCTTCGAGTTGGAGTTTGGTCTTTTCGAGGGTACGTTCGTACGATTGGGTTGATGACGCGAATTTGGACTGAAGGGCAGTGTGGTCTTTGCGGAGTTTAAATAGTTCGTCCTGTTGTTGTGCAATGAATATGGTCAATATAATGCCAACAGTGGACAGTATGCCGTCCAGCGGATAACACAGCGTGATGGAAAAGGCAAGTATGAGAGCCACGCACCTCGAATATCTCCTTGTCACCCCAGTACGTCGCAGCCTCTTCCCGCCAATTCTTACACTCAACCTCCAGCTCCTGCACTCTCGCGATCATAGCCCCAACCTCTTCCATATACCTATCCTTCACCCCGTCCAGCACCTCATCCTTCTCATCCACCTTTGCCTCCAACTCCACAACCTCCCCCCTCAACCGCGCGCTCTCAAACTCCGCCCTCATCCTCTCCACCTTCTCCTTCCTAACCTCCTCCTGCACCCTCATCCTCTCGCACCTCTCTGCTTCCAAAGTCCCCACATTGCGAAGCATAATGATCCGATGACATTCCTGTAACCTCTGCACCGCGCCTTCCCATTCTTTCCTCTGCCCGTCCAACTCCTTCTTCCTGACTTCCAACTCCTCCATCATCTTCTCCTTCTCCCCACTCATCTTCTCCCTCTCACTCCTCAGTCCACTGATCTCATTCCCCAACCTCTTCATCTCATCTTCCTTTATCCTCAACCTCGCCTGATACGTGCTCAACTCGCTCTGCAACCGACTCTCAGTAGCCTCGAGCGCATGGCTCTTCTTCACCAATTCATCGATATGAGACTGTTGAGACGCAGCGAGGGCTTCGTACGGTTTGCTCGCAGGGGCGGAACGAATGGGTTTCGGGGGTGGGAGTTTTCCTGCTGTTGTTGTTGAGTTATAGAGGGATGAGGTGGAGGCAGAAGGGAGGAAGTTTGAGCCAGAGCCGGAGGACGGGATTCTGGGTTTGGAGGGAGAGTTGAGGGTGGAGTTTGTGGCGGATGGGATTCGGGATTTGATGGGGGAGGTGGAGGGAGCACGACCGAAAGAGGGAGCGGGGAGGGTGTTGCTCGGTTGGGCGGTCGTTTGGGATGCTGGTGGTTGGGGTTTGGGAGGGGGGGTGCGGACGATCATGATGAGTTTGACTCAGGCGATAGATGTTACCGGGAGGGTGTGACGGGTGGTATGGGACTGAGAGGGTGAGTGAGCCACTTCACCACGGCTGAAGGCTAAACGGGGTATGGTAGGAACTAGAACTTGGTGAGTAGAGTGAATTAAATGCTAACAAGATGTATTTATTATAACGTACCTTGGGCACACAAGCTAAAGGGTATCCGTATGTGTAACCAGAAAACGATGAAAGACTCTCCCAAGTCGACGCCACTGTTTTGTCCAAGATGACCGCATCGATGTGCGAGTCAGTCCGGATATACTTTCAAAAACGGAGAAGCCATATAGATTTATGTGGCAGCAAAGGCTTACCTTGTGAGAGAGCTTGGGTACCTACTACTTAATAGAGGCAAGAAGAGATATAAGACGGAGACGAAGTCGAAAGGAAAGACGCAAACGGCGAAGGCGCGACGAACGAAGCGCGTCTAAATCATCACGTGACCCTGTCGTTTACCGACGACCACTTTGTGCACGAGAGGAGATGTTTTTCTTGTTTTCTACGTTGTTCTCGAGCTCAGTCTCGTTCTTCGCGTTAGTCCAAGGAGAAGACAAGTTTATGGATGGTGGTGTGTACTTATGATGGGCACCTACAGTCTGCTACTTATCTCATTGCTAGAGCAGCAGCACGTCGAGCAGATCATGGGTTTCTTGAATCTTCCTCGACGACTGAACAATTGCGCGGCACATATCATTTCAACGATATCAAGCAAAGCGGATATGGACGACGACAAGAACCGATTGTCATTGAAATAACGGCATTACAAAAAGTCTATAGCAAAGAGGAAGGAATTTCGCCACATCATGAAACTCCCATCTACGTAGGGTCTATGCATTGGGAGCGATTAAGGGGGCTTCTCGATCTGATCCACCACCTATTCACAAAGGATCAACACCGTTTCCAAGACTCAAAGACGAGCTGAACGCTGGCGTAGAGACGGGAGGTGTCGTGGTGGATGCAACGGTGAAGAAAAAAAGAGCCGCAGGAGCAGAATTTATAGGCGGCACAGTCCGGCGGAGTTTGAATGATCTTTGCCACGGCGCCACCGCTCGAATATTGGGGCGCGGTTCGCGTCCGTTGGGTTTCAGCTCGAAGTGCTTCTTGACTGCGTTCTTCCACCTTGGTTCTCTCTTTCACCTGCTTGATCTTGCTTGACGTTCTACACTCTCGTTTAGTCTCACTGCTAGGAGAGAGCTACGGTCCCTGCTTTTCGTACCTGGCTCGCCAAAGCTTCGTCACATGCTCAAGTTGACCCGCACTGCCGTCAACCACGAGAAATAATTATCCGGGATCTATTTTCCCCAAAGTGCTCCTTTTGCCATGTCCTTCTTCGTCAAGCTCCGAAATATTTTCTGTGGTGGCGCGAGCGCTCGTGACGCGAAAGATGTATACAGCAGCCAGCGCAGCATCTCCGCCACAGGTGCACTGTCCGACATGGACCTTGGACCGAATGGCAACTCGCAGACGAATCCTCTCATGGTTTGTCAATCTCGTACCAGATAGGGGAATTGTACTGATCGTTGCTGTTCGGTATACAGTTCCAGTTCTATACTTGGGACGCTATGCATCCGACCATGAGCTGGTGGGCGTATTTTGAGAGCGAGGTGCCACACCTCGCACAACTTGGAGTAACGCAAGTATGGCTACCGCCACCTAATAAAGCCACTCACAAGGTTGCGATCTACCTTGATGTCAACTCATACGGCGTACTGATATCGGTGTTCTATCTCGGTCAGCTGGGACAAGGCTATGATGCATACGATCTTGTAGGACCTTTCGTTCTGTCCCCTCGAACCTCGAAACGATGATAGCCTTGCACAGTGGGACCTCGGCGAGTTCGACCAAAAGGGCACTAAAGCCACGCGCTGGGGAACGAAAGAAGAGCTTCAGCAGGCCGTCTCGACTGCGAAAGCCCACGGCATCGACGTGATCATAGATGCTGTACTAAACGTATGTAACTACTCCTAACTCATCTCTTTCCGAGTCTGACCGAAAAGTAATGCTTCTCATTTTAGCATAAAATTGGAGCAGATCGGACAGAAGTGTTCAAAGCCGTTCCAGTGAACGAGAAGAACAGGCATCAAGAGGCTGGGCCACCGAGAGAGATCGAGGTTTGTGGCGCTATATGTTCTGCCATTTCGCAGGCAGAAACTGATACACCCTCAAGGGATGGACAGCTTACGATTTCAAAGGCCGTGGTGGCAAGGTGATTTATGACCATTGCATGCCATGTTCTCACCATCTCATTCTCTCTACAGTACAGCTCGATGCGCTGGACACATGAACATTTCACCGGCAAGTGAAAAACCACATCGTCACGACCATTCCAACTAATCATATCATTGAACATAGGCCTTGACTGGGATCACCGCTCCAAGAAAAATGCTATCTACCGTATCGCTCACAAGCCTTGGTCTCCCAACGTCGATCAGGAAAATGGGAACTACGATTATCTTCTGGGTATAGACGTGGGTATGCATTCTAAACCAACCTGTGAACTTGTAACTCAGCCGTAGCATCGTCGATGTGGATATAGATTGACCTGCAGCACCCTGAGGTGAAGGAGGACCTCAAGCGGTGGGGTACGTGGGTTCTAGACGTGAGTTATTGAATGTTTTCTATTGGAAGTGTGTGCGAGGTCGAGGCTGATATCGTGTTGCAGACTATTGGCGCGTCTGGTTTCCGTCTCGACGCGATCAAACATATGGACCATAAATTCTTGTTAGAGTGGGTACGTGGACACTCTTGAATGGTGGCCGATCCCTTCTTCGGCTTACCCCCTTGTTTCGACAGATTCATAGCGTGAGGAAACAACCGAACCGGTCGCGAACGTTTGCGGTCGGAGAGTACTGGTCCGGAGAGTAGGTTCACACTTCGTTGAACATCAGCTTTACTCCAAACATCAGCTCGTTGCTCATACGTCTTACAGTGGAAAGAGTCTTCTGAACTACGTGAAAAACTTCAAAGGACAGGTAACGTCCCATCTGCTACCGCCTCCATTCATATTCCACACTCTTACCCGATAACTTGTAGCTGTCATTCTTCGACGTACCATTACATTATCGGTTCCATGAAACGAGTAAGGCCGGAGCTACCTATGATCTTCGAACCATCATGAACGATACAGTCCTATGGCACCAACCACACGATGCTGTCACTTTCGTGGATAATCATGAGTATGTCCCCTCGCAGCCTGGATCACGAGGTCTAACGTACTAACATTAAATGTGTAGCTCGGTAATGGCTTTCCATGTACCTTTAATCCGGAAGGGAAAACGGTAGCTCATTGATGTATAGCAAATCGGACAAACTCTTGAGAGTTGGGTGAGTCCATGTTCTCACTACCATTAAGGAATTATCGTATTCGCTAATGATGTATGGACAGGTCTACAATGCTTTCAAGCTCCAAGCATACGCTCTAATCCTCCTCCGCGGTGAAGGGCACCCGTATGTTTTTCTGTCTTTTCTCTGCGGTCCACCACCGAACTGATCATCATCCCCATAGATGTGTATTCTACGGCGACCTCTACGCCAACAAAGAATGTGATACCTCCGCCATCGCCCCAATTCTCCGCAAACTCATGGGACTGCGTAAAGCGCATGCACACGGTCCCGTGAATGATTACTTCCACGACAGGAACTGTATCGGCTTCGTCAGAATGGGTGAGAAAGATCGTGCAGGGTGTGTGGTAGTCATCTCGAATGCGGATAAAGAAGGGAAAGCGCAGTACGTCTCTATCTCATTATCCGCGATACGAACAGACGCATGATAAACACTCATCGATTTCATGTAACCAGAAATGCTGCAGCGACACATACAATCCCGATGTTCGTTGGCAAAGTGCGTGATTTCCACTCTTCTTGTTTGCTGCACCTCACGCATTCTGTTGCCACCTTCAGCACAACGCCAAGAAGGTGTATACTGCCTCTCTTGGGTCCTCGGAACGAGTGCAGGTCTCTGCCAAAGGTTGGGCCCACTTTGCGTGTCCGCCGGGAGGCTTGCAAGTCTGGGTGCCTACCCTATAGAGCGTCGAACTCTGCACTAAGATTGGGATAGCAATCGACTGCTTTCATCACGTATATATGTATATATCCTATCGTCATATAATCGCCTCTGAACGCAAGCATATAGTACATTCCCTACAAAGCCCGCAGAATCAAACCTGATCAGGCCATGACTGTTCGGTGAATTCTATGGCCTGGCCGACAAGTCTCAAAAGACGCGGAAAGACACGGTGGTTCCCGTATCCGCTGAAGATCTTGTGGTCAGTATGGAGGGACGAGGTATTAGGACAGTAATAATACTCACGATAACAGTTGTTTTGCCCAGGACGTTCGTACTGAGTCCCTTCGACATATAACTGCAACCCCTGCCCCTTAAAGTCTTCGAGCACAGTCTTCACCATAATCTGCTCACGCCGACCATCTTGAACGTCTAACACAACCCTCCAAAAACAAGGGTTCAACCTCAGGACGCGCAAGTTCTGCCAAGCTGGACGGTTATAACGAATGATGCTGAAGAGAAATGGGGGAGTGTGCCGCGCGATGGTCAAGGGCTGCTGATGCGTATTGAGAAGGACTAGCTCTTCCAGCAGGGGCGGTGTTTGGCTTAGGGCCAGAGGCACTACCCACCCCTGACGATTGATATTCGCGAGAGCGAGATATTTTAGGTTTGGGACGGCTCCAAATATAAGGCGGTAGTCGTACATGCCAGGTATGGTGAGAGCCCGCAGGGTGGCAGAATGGCGCGTAAGGAAATCTAGGACCATCGCATCGTTGAGATGGATATTATGAGGGTGGTTATTAAGAGCACTAAACGTGTCGATTATAGGACACGATATGTTCCCCAGCAATGTTACGAGCGTGCCCCTCGACTTGCTATCAAGCCAAGATATCGAGAATGACCGGAGGTGTGGCATATTGACCCCAGGACGATACCCGGGATAATCACCATCGCCACGATTTTTGCGAAGAGTAATGGAGAGATTGACAAGTTTGCGACATTGCTCCAACACGTCCAAGACCGGTCCGCAGTTCACAAGCGAATGAAGACCGTTGTGAATAACTCCCTCGTCGATGGTGAGGTCCGTCAAGTATGACCAGGGGAGCGTGGTAGAAGGCAAAAGGGTCACCCCATCTTGTGTTGGAACAAGTTCTGGGAGTATCAAAGCCACCGAACGAATGGTCTGAGAAGATGCCGCAGACAAGAATGGTAATATGTCTGCAGAGCTCCATATGGAGTCAGTGCGTATCGTTAAGTTGCGAAGAACGCCTGAACATGCGAGTGGCGACCCGTGTCGAAAGGGAGAGGGTGTGTGGCGTATGTGGATGCTGAGGTCGCGTATACGTGCGGAGTGTTGCAACAGCGCCTGGAAATAAAGGCCACAGAACGCATCCGATACGTCTTCTTCCCGCGAGTTGTATAAACGCGAGGGACTGGTCAGAGAGATCGTGAGCGGTGCAGAACGGGACCGCTCTAACCAATGCTGGAAGAAGAAGAATGCTTGCGATCGTGATGATGGGTTGCATCCGATGTCCTCAGGGACTCGGACTTCGAGCCTATTCCATAGTAGAGGAGATGATGTAGCGACTTCACGCCAGCGATGGCATACGTGTGTCAAGAGCATCGGAAAGTCTTTCGGTCTCATACGGGGCAAGTCCTCGCACTTGAGAAGAATGAAGATCTCGAAGAGGATGTCAGCGGGACATCGAAGCGATGCAAAACCAGTCGAGTGAGTGAGTTCCATGCTAGAATAAAAAACCAATGTAGATTTATTTCGGGTCCAGAGAGCCTAAGCCCATGGTCAGAGACGTCAGACAAAGGGAGTCGGACGACATATTACTTACTGCTGACGTGGATGTGTTCTTGGGATAGTCGTTCGATCTTGGGATGCCTTTGAAGTCGAGGTCCAGGTAGAAAGGACTCGAAAGTCTTTTGACGTGATGACAGTGGTGTGTGTGACAGTTGAGCAGCAGCCTGCTGCCTGAGGGCCGGATATTTATGCTCGGTGCCTCCGGCTACTCCCGGTCCAGGAAGAGCTGTCCTTTGTGACTTACCCTCAAGCCGTCATTCACCGTCATTCAGTTCACCGCGCTTCATATTGGGTCGAGTTCTAAACATCCCTGGGCTCAACAAAATAAATCACTCACAGCCTGTACTGCTACTTAGATATCTCGTTTTGCGCTTGTGCTGTCGAAGCTCGGATACTCTACTACTTAGTCTATTGTCTTGTGTGCTGGCGACCCGGAACGTCAGATGCTGCTGCTCGACCATGCTCGGAGAATATCTAGACCATCCATATCATCTACCTTGACTCCCAGTAAAACTCTCTCATTGATACAACCTCGTCGACCTCGAGTAATTCGTCTTCTTCACACGAAGACAGACACACGCCCATTCAATGTCCTCTTCTTCGGCCGTGACGAGTTTTCATGCACTGTACTGAAACAGCTCCATCATGCCAAAGGTCGGTACAGTATCCTCCAAATCACTGTCTGGATTAAAGTGATTCCAATGTTGTAGATGACCAGATATTTGGCAAAGCTTGACTCTGGTGACACACCCGGACGAGTATGTCGGTCGGCGAAGGTCCCAACTTTCGGTTTGTGCGTACGAATGACTATCATCCTATGCAATCGTGGTAATAACCACTAAATTTATTCTTACTATGCGATGCTAGCGCCACTCAAGTCGCTGGGTGATGAACTAGGGCTTACTGTCGCCACCATCCCGCACCACAGACCAGACTTCAGGACCTGGAACGTATGACCTTTTCCCCCTCTCTTATCATAACCGCTCAATAATTAAATTTACTTGTGATTTAGCCTCCAGAACCCTTCACCGTCCCCTCTGGTGATCAGCTACCTTCGAACCACGTCCTCATTACCGCCTCCTTCGGACGCATCCTCCGAAAGTCCCTCCTGAACACATTTCATCCACATCGCCGTCTGAACGTCCATCCATCTTTGCTTCCCGCATATCGAGGGGCTGCGCCGATACAGCACGCATTGTTAAATGGAGAGAAGGAGACAGGGGTTTCTGTGATAAGTATGTTGGAGATGAAGGAGGGTATCGATACGGGAGATATCTGGGGAAGCAGGAAGATGGTAAGTAGCAGTGAGAGTAATATCATCCGAAGGGAGCCTGAAGACACTGTGAATTTATTCAGATGATACCGGAAGATGCGACATTCCAGTCACTTCGCGACTCTCTAGCTGTCGAAGGCGGGGATCTTCTGGTCTCTGTCCTTCGCGACATGCGTTTTGGAAAGGTACTCGACTGCATTCTTTCCCTTTGTCTATCCGCAAGCCATCCTGATCACTTTTATATGCTCTCCAGGCATCATCAACGGCGCAGTCATCATTGCTCTCTCCCGACTCGGAACCTCCAATTGCCCCACTCATCGCTCCTTCACAGTCCTTCATCTCCTTCACTGCCCAGACGGCGCAATCCATCCTCCGTCACTACCGTGCCATTTCTCACCACAAGCCACTCACAATATACACCAAAACTGGACGCTCAGTCCAACTGCACGACATCTCAGAGGCCTCCACCTCCGCATCTGCTTCCCCAGACGGACGAACTCAAGAACAACGCTGGAGACTACCACAGATCCCCGGGGCAGCGAAATACGTCCCGTACGAAGATGCGGTGTTAGTGAGGTGTAAAGACATGGAGCTGGTGAAGGTGAAGCAGTTGAAGACGCAGGATAGGAATTTGTTGGGAGCAAAGGCTTGGTGGAATGGAATTTTGCCGGAGTGGAGGGAGGGCGAGAGGAGGGATTATGTGATGTTTCTCAGTGAGGCAGAGCTCAGGCAACCTGATGATGTTACTGAAAAATAAACACTGACTCGGATTCGTGTTGAGCGTTGAATGATACACGGACTTGTGGTGGTATCTGGTAGATAGCACTTCGTGTCGATGGTTCCTGCAATCCTGACCTTTGGTCAAAAAAAAAATGCCAGCGTACACTCTCATGGTGCTCAAGATTGTTGATGAAGACATGCCCATTGGGCGAACACGAAGAGTACTCTCCCACCCATTCCTTCTTGTCGCTCAGGCGCTACCCACGCCACAGTCGCCACGTCGCCAGTGACAAAGCACTTCTAACGCCACACCTCTCAAAGCCACTCCACGTCACTTTCTCGCAGGTTACATTCCCTCCCAACCACAACCACGACCACATAATCCCCCTTCCCTCCTTCCTTTATCCCGACCATAATTTCTGACTGACCTCCGAATCACTTTGGTTAAATCTGTACGCTGAGCACGACAATGAAGTTCGCAACTCGCTCTCTGTTCGCACTCGCGTTCGCGACTGTGGGCGCGCTCGCGTCAAATGTGCTTGAGCTCACCCCGGATAACTTCGATGAGGTTATTGGACAGGGGAAGCCTGGTTTGGTCGAGTTGTACGTTTGATATTCCTCCATTATGCGTGATATGGTCCGTGTACTCTGTATAGGACCGGGTCATTCGTGGATATAAGTGTATGTTGGGCTGATGAGTTGTTCTCTCGTGCTCTGAATTATACAGCTTCGCTCCATGGTGGTACGTTGCTTCGTTAACTGTGAGATTCGTTGGCAGAAATGAATGTGTAAGCTTACTACGGCGGTGTGGATATTAGTGGACACTGCAAGGTACGCTTCTCGTTCTCTTGCCACTCGGTCTCAATGCCTAAACTCATCGGTCTGAATGAATACATTTAGAACCTCGCGCCTGTATATGAACAGCTCGCCGATGCATACGCACACGTAAAAAACAAGGTCGTTGTTGCTAAAGTTGACGCAGATGGCGCCGGAAAGCCTCTGGGCCAAAAGTATGGTGTTACGGGCTACCCAAGTACGTTACCAGCCCTTAACCCCCCGTGTTCTCCAGTTCCTCTATCGTTGACATGCGAAATTGTCGGACAAGACGGTCGTTACTGATTTCTAATATGATGTGTTACAGCACTAAAGTGGTTCAACGCGGATGGGACGTATGAACCTTATGAGGGTGCGAGGGACTTGGATGCGCTCGCGTCTTTGTGCGTATCTCTTTGGTTACGTTGGTTCGAGCTCATTGCTGACAAGATTTGTAGCATCACCCAGAAGTCGAATGTCAAGTCAAAGATTAAGCCTCCCCCTCCTTCCGCCGTTCAAATCTTGGACGTCAACTCGTTTGATGATGTTGTCCTTGTATGCCACGTCCCCACTCCTCTCATGCTCTAGACTAAGTATTGCACACTAGAACGGCGAGAACGACGCGCTTGTCACCTTCACCGTATGTCCTGCTACTCCAGTGCTTCTCAAATAGCGTAGCTGACCATGGAATGTGGCATAGGCTCCATGGTGCGGTCACTGTAAGACCTTGAAGCCTACATATGAGAAGGTTGCCCAAGATTTCCTCCGTGAATCCAACGTACGCGCCTCATCAACTCCTTCTTTGTACACTGAATCTTATCATCGTATTTCGTGCAGTGTGTTGTCGCCAACGTCGACGCAGACTCCGCTGTGAACGCTCCTCTCAAGGAGAAGTATGGCGTCAGCGGTTTCCCCACGATCAAGTTCTTCCCCAAGGGTGCTTCTGAGCCCATCGCGTACGAGGGTGCCAGAAGCGAGGAGGCATTTGTTGACTACCTGAACGAGAAGTGCGGTACTTTCCGTGCCGTCGGCGGTGCTCTCAACGAGAAGGTTCGTGGCCCAGCCCTTGCTCATTGAACTTCCTTCCTTCGACATTAACTGAGACTAATTATCCGTTCGCAGGCCGGCCGTGTTGCTCAGCTCGACGACCTCGCCTCCCAGTTTTTCGTGGCTGCGGCCGATGCACGCGCCGATATCTACAAGGAGGCCTCCCAGCTTGCTGCGGAGGTGGGCCCAGCAGCGAAGCATTACGTGCGCGTGATGGAGAAAGTCGTGAATGGTACTGAGGACTATGTCTCGAAAGAGTCGAAACGGTGCGTATTTCCTGGATCCATTCCACCTCGCGTGCCATACTATTTTTACCCTGGGGACACGCGCCCCAACTCATATATGATGGGCTGTCCCCGCCGTTGTTCCGGTACTATTATCGGAACGCATGCTAATCATGACTTCCTCAATTCAGTCTTGCGTCGATCCTTGACAAGAGGTCGCTCGCGGAAGCAAAGCTAGACGAGATCAAGATGAAGGCGAACGTCCTTGCTGCGTTCACGGCGAAGAAGGTCGCGGATGCTGAGGCGAAGGTGGAGGATACGATCGAGCGGGCTACTGAGGAGCTGTGAAGTTTCTGAGGATCGTTTGAGTCTGGCTTTCTGGTGGATCGGCTGTGTGTGATTGCTGGCTATGCCTTATTTCTGTTTTTGACATAAGATATAACCTGACCGACACTTCTGGACCCGTTCAACTCTTCGAGTAGATAATCTTTCTGCTACTGATGCTGTCATGACTGGGCGAATGACCTCAACGGGCTTGTCAGGTCCGGCGGGGCATGGCGAGCGTGGCGAGGAGCAGGCACGGGCCCCGGCTGCGGATCGGAGTGCGACCGAAGCGGCCGGAAGAGGCCGGGTCAGGAGAACGTGTTTGGCGCGGGTAAACAAAGCTGAGGTATTTATTGCAGCGGTCGTTCGACTCCCACACGCCTTCACCGCCGCTTTTTTCCCTTTCCCAAAGCCGTGTTCACATACCCACAGCGTTCATCGTTCCCCACGTCCGCCACAATGAAGTCCGTTATTTTCGCCACCGCACTCTTCGTCGCCGCCGCCTCTGCGCAGTTCACCGTCAACACCCCGTAAGTCGTCCGAATTGTGCACGCACGTCCCCAGGAATTTCCCTGACCTGCGTCGTCGTCTTAGCTCGAACGTCGTCGAGTGCCAGCCTCTTCAAATTGTCTGGACCGGTGGCTCTGGTGCGTCACTTTTATTCTTTCCCGGTTATCAGTGACTGTTGACTGATCCTGTCGTCGCCTTCACTATATAGGTGACACCTACCTTGTTCGTATCAACCGTTGCCCAGCTTTTCCTTGATTGCATGTGCTGACATACACCGTCCGTCTCGCGCATATTGTATTTGATAGAGGTGAGTTAGTTTATGATGGTTCATCAATGCAATCGTTGACGGCAACCCGTAGCGTTCTCCCTGGTGATGATCCCACCGGTACCGCTGTCGTTGACTTCGGCCAGCAGACCTCTCCTTACACCTGGACTGCCGTGAACGTTACTTCCGGTACGATTGTCTCCACTCCTAAACCATCGAGTCGAAATTCATCGTCCATTTTCAGGCACTTCTCTCGGTATCACCGTCCGTGACTCTACCGGTGCTCTTGCCCAGACCGCTGCGTTCACCGTCAACTCCGGCAGTACGTCTATGCCAAACCTCATACTTGTCCCTTCGTGTTAACGGTGGTTATCTTCAGGCGACTCCAGCTGCTTGACCTCGTCCGGTTCCTCGACCACCGCCTCCGCTGCCTCCAGCGCCTCTGGATCCAGCTCCAGTTCGTCGACAGCCTCTGCTTCTTCTACCTCCGCCGCCGCCACGTCCTCATCAGTTTCATCCGCCTCATCTTCCTCTTCAGCTTCAGCCGCCAGCGGATCGTCCTCCGCTTCCAAGAGCACCGGCTCCAGCAGCTCCGGCTCGTACGTGCTCTTGTCATACTTTCGACTCCTGTTTCAGTGCTGAGATAAGGTTGCTTTCGTTTAGGTCCACTGCCACCTCTGCGGCTTCGAGCTCTTCCAGCTCCTCCGCTGCCGCCCCGACTCTCGCCGCTCAATACGGTGCTGCCGGTGTCCTCGGTGCCCTCGCCGCTGCCGTCCTCCTCTAAATTCCTCTCTTTCGCATTTAGCGAAAAGTGCGGTGGACAGGATGCGGTTCAATGCGGTTATTGGTTCTCATTTTTAGGCTTTTGGTCGGGACAACGACTCATGGTGGTTAGGTTACGTTCATAAAGTCTGTGCGCGCGAGATTGATTGAACAGATGGACCCGAGTTCGCGATACCTCGTTCATTTTATACAGCTCGTCCTTCTCTGTCTCTTTCTCTCTTCCCCAAACAAACTATTCCTCGGTCTCTGTGTCCATACTCCTATCTGACAGTTTCCACGGCGCGGGCCAAGTCTACACTTTCTATCTCTGAATTTGGAAGTGTGCATTTGGTGACTTTATTGTTCATGGCCTACCGTGTCCGTTGTCCTTCATTTTGTACAGCATCGGCGTTGGATGAACACTTTCTCAGTCCGTCTGGCGTCCGTTTTTCATAGGTACCTTCGCACCCCCCTCCATTATCCGTTTGTGTTTGGCTTTTCTTACCTTACAGAGCCTTTCCTTGTTTGTACTTCCCTCATGGCCTCACGTCCCGGTTAATGCATGGTTATGCCCTTCCCCAATATTGGAGTCTGCAGTCGCTGGAATCCCGTATGGAGCGTGAGTGATATGGAATGGATGCCAGTCGTGATGGAGATCTGCCATGGCGCCAAGTGCAGAGTTGCAAATTCTTTCTGGTGGTTGCCTGGTGTGCTCTTGGCTACAAGTGGATCTCAGCGGCCCGGTTGATGATCATGAACATATCTGCAGATGCTTGTTTCTAGACGACGTCGACCGTCTTCACTTGCTTGAACGCTGTAACTATCTTAGAGCGTCCTGTCTAGCCAATGGACAGAACATTCGACGTCTACCTTGCTACAACTTGAACTTGTTTACGACTCGATAGGCTGTACGAACTGGGGGACCCTTTCCTGGGCCACTATCACCAGTCTTGCTTCAGTTTCGATCGAACTTCCCCCTCCTCCTGACAAGTTCATCGCCGTCTATATCTCGTGCTCTATCCAGTTCACCGTTAGTTACGTCGATAGCATTGGCCACCAAGCCCACGGCATCGCTTGGCGCCAGAGCCTGCTGCCATCCTCACGCCACGCCGTGGAAACCCAAGCAGCTGCTATATATCTATTCTTGGGCCTTCTCGAGGTTTCTGGCCGTTTCATGGATCATGACCTCCGTGCGATGCTCCGATGCGGCTCTTTCGTGGGCATAACCCACGGACCGCCCGGGTCTCGTCCAGGCTAAAAAGCCTGCCTTGCCTTGCCCTCACGCAAGCCGTGTGAGAACTTCCCCCAGCGTTCAGCGTTTCATTCCCCAACGTCCATCACAATGAAGTCTGCCCTCTTCGCCACCGCGCTCTTCGTCGTCGCCGCCTCTGCTCAGTTCCAGGTCAACACCCCGTGAGTCTCGTCGTGGTCCTGCTCTTGAGGAGTCAGCATTGTGTGCGGTTTTCTCACTGACCGATGGGGTCGTGTGTTGTGCAGCGCGAATGTCGTCGAATGCCAGCCCCTTCAGATTGTCTGGAACGGCGGTAGTGGTGCGTCACTCTCACTCATATCCTGCTGTAGCGCATGACTGATCCCGTCGTCGTCGTCGTCGTCGTTATGTAGGCAGCACCTTCCTCGTTCGTCCATTATCGATTTTATTTCTCCCTGATAGCACATGCTGACATACGTCACACACGTCATCCACATCCGTCCTCAGAGGTGAGTAAAGTCCATGATGCCCCGCTCGCCGACACCCTTACCAACGCACAATCCCTATAGCGTTCTCCCCGGAAGTGACCCCACCGGGACGGCCATCATCGACTTTGGCCAGCAGACCTCGCCCTTCACCTGGCCTGCCGTGAACGTCACTGCCGGTACGTATACGTTCTTCAGTCAGCCTCAGTTCCCACTCACGCCGTTCTGTGCCCGATGGACCATGGGGTTGCCCGACTCTGATCGTTCGTTCCCTCGTTCCCAGGCACTTCGCTCGGTCTCACCGTCCGTGATTCCACCGGTGCGCTCGCCCAGAGTGCGGCCTTCACCGTCAACGGCGGAAGTACGTCCGTCCGCTCAATCGCCCCTGACCTGCTCACATTACTAATCGCTTCACCCTATTCTGTTCTGCTCTGTTTGTGTTGTGGTTAACACACCTTCAGGTGACACGAGCTGCTTGACCGGCGGCGGCTCTTCTTCCTCCGCCTCGGCCGCCTCTAGCGCCTCTGGTTCCAGCTCCAGTTCGTCGGCAGCTTCTTCCCTCTCCGCTTCTTCCGCTTCCGCTTCCACCTCCTCTTCCGCCGCCGCCAGCTCGTCCTCATCAGCTTCCTCTGCATCTTCAGCCGCCACCGGTGCGTCTACCACCGCCTCCAGGACGACTGGCGCATCTAGCAGCTCTGGCTCGTACGTCTCTTCTCTCCCGTTCTTATCTTGTGGATGTGTGAGTGCTGAGAGATATGATGCGATGGTGTGATGGTGTGCAGGTCTACCGCGACGTCGGCCGCTTCGAGCTCCTCGAGCGGTAGCAGTTCTGCTGCAGGCCCGACTTTGGCGGCTCAGTACGGTGCCGCTGGGGTCTTTGGGGCTCTTGCTGCTGCTGTTCTGCTCTAAACCCAAATTCTGAGAGAGGGGGGTGACCTCTAAATTCTGAGAGGGGATGACCTCTATATTCTGAGAGGGGGATGACCTCTATATTCTGAGAGATGAGGTCGGAGAAAATGTGTCGCGTGGGGGCGTGATACGATACAGGCGGCGGTTTGTGGTTGTGGTTGTGGTTTTGTTGCTGTTTGTTTTGTGTGAGCTTGTGCTTGTGCTTGTGTTTCTGGTTCGGGACAACAGCCTGCGCGCGAGATCGGGTGGATGGATGGAGCTCGAGCGTTGAACCTCGGTCACTTTATTCATGGCTCGAGTTTCTTTCTCTGAAGTCATGCCGTGGGACATTCTGCTTTTTCTCTTTTCCTGCCGTCACCCTTACATACATACATATACCTTTTGATTTTGTGTACGCTTTTTCATTGGCTTTGTTTTTAACTTTTCGGAGACTTTATGTTCGTATCGTTTCGTTTCGTAATACGTGACCTACCTTCTCCGGTGTTCCTCTAAGTCTAGAGCGTCGGGATGGGATGGACTTCTTTTCGGCTTTTTGACTTCGTGTCCTGTTTCCTGTCCTGTGCTTTGAATGTCGGTTGCTGTTGAATCTTTTTGTTTGTTTGTTTGTAGTGTTCTGCCTTTCTGTCTGATTTTTGTCCCAGCCATATCAACATCATGACTCCGAGTCTTCCCCCGCTCTTCAAGACGGTGTGATGGGCTATATTCACGATGCGGTTCGATTGTGAGTCCTTGAGAGCTTGAGACGACGCATTGACAACGGGATGTTCGATCCCGGTGGCGTTGACGAGGTATGTTCTATCGGTCTGTTACATCCCAATCTAAGTATGGTATCTGCATCCACATCGGTGTATCGTATGGTCTCGGCCTCAGCCTCAGTAAGTAAGCATGGAGTCATCCCGAACGCGAATTCGAAACCCCAGACGAAGAGACGGAGGGAAAGAAGAGAAGAGAAAGTGAGAAGAAAAGGTGCTACAGTGTACAGTGATTTATGGATGATGATACACAGCGTACTGGACTTATCCCAGATCCAAGAATCGAGAACGAGAACGAGAGGATGAGGAGAGTGAGAGTGAGAGCATGAGAGCACAAAGAAAATCAAAGCATGACAGAATGAGAAAGATAGAGACTGAAGAGAGCAAGGACTGTCCAGCCGCTGACCAGCCTCAAGCCGTGATCAACTCGAGCTTGAACGCGTACGCGTAACAACAATTTAGAAAAGCGAGCGCTTCTAGCGCGATACAATAAGTAACTTGGTAATGCTGAATCGTGACCTGGTTCTAGCAGGAGTCAGAGAGAGGGTATCGGCAGTGGAGGCTGCAGTTGACGGACTCACAACAGGATACTAATGGCAGCAGGAAGCAGGAAGAGGAGAGAAACCGTATACTAATGACATGCACTCTTTACACCATATCACATCACATCACACCACATCATATGTCATGTCTCGCCCTCGGACTCGCCAGTCTGATCCTCTCTCCGAACTATACCAACGAGTCAGCACGGCGCACACTCCTGACCTTTCTGAAGGGGACGGGGAAAGGGGACCAAGCTAACCTTATAAAGCACAAACGGAATCGGAATAAAAAGGATGGCCAAACACCCGAGCAGCGTGCTAGCCCAGCCGACCCCGAGCTTATGATACATCTGCGTCGCGAAGAGGGGGAAGACGGCTCCGAAGGTGGAGCGCATGAAGTCGTTCCCTGCGAGCACGGAGGCGGCGTAAGAGGGGTAGGCGTCGCCCAGGTAGTTCAGCACCGCCATCTGCCAATCGTCGCATTGTCAAACTCAGATCTAGCAAGAGTGGACGAGGAAGGTGGAGGGGGGGGAGAATACGCACGAAGAGTAATAACGCGCCCATGATGAATATCGAACTGCCGATGATAGGCACTATCCACGGTATACTCTCCCTACTTGTCCATCCAAACAGGAACAACGAGATCGGGATCAAAAACGCCCCGACGAACGCAAACGGCAACCTCTCCTCCGGCTTCAACTCCCCCTTCTCATTGAACTTCGGCTCGATCACATAGTACGAATACGCGCAATACGGCGGAAGCACAATGATCGCGCCCACCAAAATGCCCGTGAAGCTCACGCCCTCGATCGGGAGCGAAAACTTGTAGATCTCGCCAAAGACGACGGCGAAAGACTCGAACCAGGCGTAGATGAGGCCGTAGATGAGACACGTGTAGATATTGAGGAAGAAGACGATCGGTTCTTGGAAGTTGAGTGCGAAGCCGCGCGCGGTCGAGAGTGCGATGTCGTGGATGAGGTGATTGTTCTGCTCGTTGAGGAATTCGGATTCGCACCGGAGGTTGGGCCGGCCGGTGAGTTTGCGGAGACGACGGGCGCGCCGGTGCAGGATGTTGGCGTGGCTTGTTTCGGGGAGGAAGAAGAAGAGGACGATGAGGCTGAAGCCGGAGAGCCAGCAGAGTTCCCATATTGTCCATGTCCAGCCCTTAGCCGTCGCGGCGAATCCTCCGACGACAGGTCCTGATTTAAACGATAATAGAAGCCCGGTCAGTATAAATAGAAGGCACAGACGCAACGGTGCAATGCTCACCGAGAACGGGTCCGCAAACGGCTACGGCGCCCCAGAGGACGATCGGGTATGCGCGTTTTCGAGCAGAGAACATGTACGATATCGACGCGCCGCCGTTGGCGAGGACCGGAGAGCCAAAGAAGCCGGACAGGAATCGGAAAGCGAGGAGCATGCCGAGGTTGACGGACAGTGCGGTAGGAACCTGGAGGATGACGAATATGACAAGGGTGGTGATGTAGATCGAGTTGAAGCCTATTTGAGGAACTTCGCTCATTGGACCCCACAGCATAGGACCGAGTCCGTAGCCTCTAAGCACGATGAGCAACATGTCAGATAATCCGGAAGGAAAGTAATAATGTGATACTCACAAGATAAAAAGCGTGAGCCCGAGTGTGGCTGCCGTTTGGCTGATTCCGAACACGATCATAACGTCTGGTATACCAGGAGAATAAATTGCACTGCCGATGTAGATCGAAATCGTCAACAGAGCGATTAGGCCCGTGACGCAACACCTCTTGCGTAAAGACCAGTTGAAAGGATTCTGCAATAAACCCATCAGCCTTGAAACTTAGACATTGCGAGGACTCGGATACGTACTGCTGGGTCATTTTCTGCCCAACCAATAAGGAGCGCATCCTTCTCATAATTTATCTCCTTCTTCTCGCTCTTCCTATTCTGTTCGTACGGATCGACCTGAGTTGCTAGTGTGTCCCTCGACTCATTTCCAGGTAGTGGAGGTCGAGGAGCGATCAACTCATCCAGCGGTACCTCGTCGACCTGTGCATGCGACGCTGAGTGGTGCGCCTGTGTAATGAAAGGCGGCGGGGCGACGTCGGCTGGGTCCGGGTTTATAGTTCCGTAGAGAGCTAAATTGCTGGATTTGACGGTGTCGATGTAGGAATACCAGACCTCTATATCCTTTTCCTCTGGGTATTGGAAGACGCGGTTGCTGGTGAGTAGACGGACGACTTGTCCGAAAGGAGCCTCGCGGACGGTATCCCAGACCATGACGGCGATCTGTGAATATCGGCAGCGGAGGTTAGTCTTAGCAAGTCTGGAAGGGGGAGGACGCGTACTGTCGAGGGATGACCGCGGACCTTAAGTATAGTGGTTCAGACGAGGACTGGACGGACGGAGATGAGGAATGCAATCGTGCGGTCGGGCGCCGCGCTGAGGAGCTGCAGTGATTGGTGCTATACACGCCGCGACGATACAGTGTTTGGCCCACATCTCGTCCGAACATGAGAGCGCTGTATTTAGACTGTCAAACGCACATCTCGTAGGTCGATTCCCTGTTCTGTGCAACGATCATCCCACGGGGCTGCCAGTACCCTATCGCGCTGCCCACCGGAGAAGAAAGGGCATAAACCATCATGGTTCTCCGACATCATGAAGAGCTTAGTGAGCAGGCGCCCGACAGCAAGAGTAGTCGCCAGTCGAGATTTGCGATGCAGGTCATTCATGCGGAGTCCTGCCACAAGCAGGATCGAACAAGAGAGGTCTGACCTCGAAACGGAACGGCGTAGTGTCCTTTGCGGCCTTCACATTCAGATAAAGGTAGCCTCCCGCGGACGTCGGGATCCACACGTACAAAGCGAGGTGTCAAGCGCGCCTCCTTCCCCCATTCCGTCGATAGAAGGGGACAAGGTTGGGCTGGATGATGAATGAAGTGGTGTCACAGCCCCTCGCTCTAACTCCTAACACCGATGGCCTGAAGCGCTCGAAGGGAGTAGAGCATGGTGATAGATTATACAGGTATTCAGTTCAAAAATAGCATACTGGCGGACGTAGAGGTATGTGGATGGGCGCGCCACGAAGCCTGAGGTTCGGGATCGAGATCATTGTGGTTCTATTGCATTCGAGAGTGACCACGCAGAAAGTGAAGGACAGGAATCAAGCGTGGCT
The DNA here is from genome assembly GCF_000264905.1 of Stereum hirsutum FP-91666 SS1. Lineage (NCBI taxonomy): Eukaryota > Fungi > Basidiomycota > Agaricomycetes > Russulales > Stereaceae > Stereum > Stereum hirsutum. The sequence continues at coordinate 2,301,514 of NW_006763132.1, forward strand.
CTAAGTAGGTGTTTGCATGTAGGAGTCGACGGGCGGGGGCGGTAGTAGAAACGATAACACCATGATTACAGTCGTGCGGTGGCAAGATGTTAAAATTGTCCAGCGAGGTTCAAATTTCCTAGAATTCAGCATAAAGTTATCCAGGCAGCGAAAGAAACCAGCCACGGATATCTTGGTCCAAGTGAGCGTCATCGGCGATAGGTAAGTAAACAATCTGATCTCCAGTCAAGCTCGGAGAAGAAAAGCAGAACAGAAAAGCGTCAAGAGAGGCCCGATCACAGATCCGTTGGTGTCGGTTGAGTCCACGGCGTTGGCGCGTCGGTCATTGCCGGGTCCCCACATATGTAACTTATCGGCATCCCCGCTCGTTTCGAGATCTGACTGTGTCTTTGACTTACATCTCAAATCGGAACTGGGCTCGAAGTCTGGATGGAGAAAAGCTAATCATCCTTGGTGATTATTCAATATAACATTGGTAAGATCTGATATAGCGTTCCATGTCCTCCGAAAGGTATGTCCTCCGATGCTCCTTCTATTGTTTTCTTTCCGCTGGTAGTGCTACTAGTACACATATCTACGTTCGGTGGCACGACGTTCCATGCGCATCCTAACCAGCTCCCGCGCCCTTTCCAGACGCTCTTCCAATGCCCGCTCCTTCTCTAAACACTCTTCCAGCGCCACGTCCGAGTCTGTGGTGGAATCTTTCCTGACGAGATCGCCATTCGCGTTCCAGTAATACTCGAATGTCTGCACTTCAAGCTCGGCGGAGTCTGCGACTTGTCCACCACTGTCGACAGATCCATCCATGCTGGAGTCGCTGTCGAACGCACTACCAGTGGTAATCAAACCACCGCCAGCAAGCCCAGACCCAGACTCAATCCCAGTGCCAGTAATCCCCAAAACCTCATCAATCCGCCGCTCACAATTATCCAACACCGACACCAGATCAGCCAGCCGATTCACAGACGCCGCGATCATCCCCTCTCTTACATATCCTGACCTCGACTTGTTGGATTTGGAAGAGGCCGTCGTGATGGAGGTGGGTCGACGAGGCCGAGCCAAACCTGAGGGAAGGATGACGGCTTCTATGGTGATGAATGAGGGAAGAGGATCGGCGACGGCTACGCAACGGGTGGGGAGCGAAAGACGACGAGATGGAGGGGGCGGGGAACGGCGGGGGGCAGGAAGGGAAGTTCGGCGAGTTGGGGGGAGGCCCTTGGGCGATGAGCATAGTACAAAACTGGGACAAGGTGATCTAGTGAGCGAGTTGTACGAGCCGGGCTGAGGTATGTCTTGAGAGAGACGAGTTTGTGTTTCCGGAGAAGTGGAGACAGTAGTCGTAAACACGTCTGGGGACAGGACGGTGTCCACGCGATTGAAGCCATATTTTCTGGGAGATGAGGTGGGTTTGGAGGTGGGAGTATATGGGTAGACGAATATCTTAGAAGCACCGGGGGTGTTGACTTGATACCCTGCGTCCGACTTCGTAGTCGCCTTGACCGGGGTAACTTGGCTGGCAGGAGAAACCGTGACTGTGTCCAGACAATATGATCAGGAATGAGCAAGTATTTCCCTCGACAAATGGACCGGACGTACCGTTAGAGATGGTACGAAGCGCAATCCTCGCATTTCGCGTCGACTTTGACTCCGATATATCCGATGCAGAGTTGCCAGCTTGTGCGACGTCTCGGACGACGCGGGGGGACGCCTTGGAGTTGATGGGATGGATGTTCTCCTTTGTGACTGAGCGAGCCAGAGCAGAATTTCTCCCGCGAGTAGCGGAGCGGAGAGAGCCTGAGCCTGAGGTGCGTTGTGTGTTGGCGAGGGGCGAGAGGTGGTTGGCAGGCATGGTTTGAGTCGTTGAGTGGCGTGTCGATGTTGATGTTGTTGCTGCTGTTGTTGTCTTGAGCGGAATAGAAAGAAGCGCAGAGTCCTAGATTATGAGCCACTGAGGTATAAGAGGCGATTGCGAGAGAGCCTGGTGGTGAAGAATAATGCCAGCGGCCGAGACATAGTAGGCAGACTGGTGGGCGAGTGACTGCCAGTGAGTGACCGCATGTCGCTCAGTCCTTCCCATAGCCAGCGCCATGCATCAGTCAGCACGCCAATGCATAAGTTCATTCTTGGTTCGGTAGGTAGAGCACATAACCGGGAGCGAGCTGATAGATGCTGCCATGGACCGGGATGAGATGAGACAGGTGAAAGTCGTTCAGAGTAGTGACGGAGGCAAACTTAAAATAGTCTATACGGATGACGCTGGTCGACAAGCTTATATCTACAGAACAAGCATAACATTTCTCTCCAGAAAGAGTGCTAGAAGAACCAGTACTGTTGCCTGAGGCCGCAGACTCGATGTAGAACGCGGGAGAGTCGATAAAGCAAACGCGCCGCCCATCGTGGCCCCTACCGGCAATCTCCGTCGGACTTTGCAAACATACCGAATCGAACCACTTCAATGTTCTGCCACGACCAGTATGACATCCCAATACTAGTGCTCCCCTCGCTCAGTAACCACAAAGGTTTGAGATTAGTAACGATCATACGATATAGGTGAGCACCTCCACCTTGATTACCGAGGAGGGTTTAATAACACGCATATCTATCTCCCTCAAGCCTGCCCACACTGGACGGGTGCCGATATTACAAGACACACATTTGATCTGTTACGACCTTTCTCCATTGAGAACTTGTTCATTCTACATACTATCAATGGGGAAAGCTACTAGCTTGAGGATTCAAGAGACTCAGTCTACTGTCGCAACGCCGTCCGAAAGGTCGATAGAGCCTTCAGCGGGCCAAATCGACATGTCTCCTAATAATGCTGCGAACAATAATGTCACTGAACACGAAGATACGTTCGCGGACCAGGCGGAACACACGCATCCTGACCCGGAGTTGGACGTGCAGTCGCATCTCGATTCAACAGGGGTGTGGCTTCTCGCAGCGCAACATCTGTCCAGGTAACCTCTTTCGGAGCATGCTGCTCTGCTCTACTGACTATCAGACATTCTCGTTGCAGTACTTGGGGAGATCGCACGGCTGAATTCGCCTTTCCGCTTTATCTGTAAGGCACAAGACACTAAACAACTGGAACTGTACTAACGGACACGACAGTATCGAATTGTTCGTGAATACTCTTTTGCCTGCGTCCATCTACGGGTTCGTCATTACCGGGGCTGGTATTTTCCTCTCAGGGTGTGTTCTGAAAATTCGTGATGGTGCAATTCTGGCTCTCTGACTGGCTGTATGTTCCTTTCAGGAGTGTAGGCTCGATGATCGATAAATTTACTCGACTGAAGGCCGTTCGCATCTCCATCTTAATGCAGAAACTCTCAGCTTCCATCTCCTACGCCCTCTTCATCATCCTATTCTCGAAATTCCCAAACATCAACATATCCGACGCACGATCCATGTGGCTCATCTTCGTCGCCATCACCGCAAATGGGTGTGTCCTCAAGCTCGCGACGGTCGGGATGAACGTCTGTATCGAGAGAGACTGGGTCATGACTATAGCGGCCTCTAACGACCGGTCTCTCCTGCGGCTGAACACTGTCATGCGTCGGATCGACTTGCTCTGCAAGCTCCTTGCGCCGCTTTTCGTCAGTTTGCTCACCTCGACCATCGGGTATCCGTTATCGGCCATCGTGTTGCTTGCTATCGGGATTCTCACAATGGTGTTCGAGTTCTTGTTCGTCAAAATCGTGTATAGGAAGTTTTCGGTACTAGGAAGCCCGAGACTATCTAGGCGCGTCCCCGAGACAAGCGAATTAGAGGACGTTGCGCCTAATCAGCCGGAGATCAAGTCATACGACTGGCGTCGCTGGCCAGGGATTTCACAAGCATGGCTCGGGCAACAACTCCAGGACTGGAAGGAATTTGTGCATCACCCAATATTCATCAGTACGTCTTTTCCGTCGTTGAGTAGTATCAGTATTGATGGCAGGCTCTCCTATCTTTTCAGGCTCATTGTCGATATCTCTTCTCTACCTAACTGTTCTGTCGTTTGACTCGACGTTTTTGGCTTATCTGAAGAGTCAGACAGACTACTCAGACCCGTTCATTGCAGGCATGCGAGGTCTTTGCGTTGTCACCGGTGAGTTCGCCTCGGTGTTCTATCGCTTCAAAAGTTAGGTAGCTTGTCTTACTCTTCGTTATTAGGGTTGATCGGAACCTTTGCTATGCCGTGGCTGGAAAAGTCTCTGGGGTACGTCATTGACTAAGGCGGGGTTTCTTGAATCTTGCTAAGGGCTTACCATGTTTTCACAGTCTGGTCCGTGCAGGATCATGGTCGCTATGGTATACAATTTTGTCGAATACTTCATGCGTACGCCAATTGACCAATCGCTTGTGTACTCCGCAGGTCGCAGGTCCTCTCGCTCATCCCAGCGGCCTTGAGCTTCTACATTGGAGCCCACGGCCAAGATAGAGCTGCCTGGAACTCAGCCATGCTTTTTGGTGGTGGGCTCCTTCAGCTCTACTCTCGTACAATTCGCTGAGGAGTTCTGCCTAAACGCATGTCAGGCCTCGCGCTCTCACGCATTGGACTGTGGTCATTTGACCTCGTGCAACTTACCCAACTACAAAAAGCTCTTGCAAACCATCCGCGACAAAACACGCTCACAGCGCTGCAGTTCTCGCTGCAGAACATATTCGACTTGGCGCATTACGGACTGACGTTAGGATGGAATAAACCGGACCAATTCAAGTTTGCTGCCGCGGTACGTGCCACATCTCACATCTCACATCGCTTTCTTTGTTGGTGGGTTGTATGATTATTCATGAGCACGTTTTTTTACTACAATAGGTGTCAATGGCCTCCGTGTTTATGGCCGCAGTGGTGTATGTTTGGGGTTACGCTCGGCCACTGAGAGGACATGTTTTCCATACTGGCAAATTGGTTTCCAGGTTGAGTGTTCTTGTTCGTAGAATGCGGTGATAAGCCGTGGATTTTGAACGTCGGTTCCGAAAATATTCGGAACCTGGAACGCACTAGAAAATCAAGACCTCTGTCTATCTCTGTCTCTGAAGAGCGTGGTGTGTGTGAACTGGAGCATATTCATCAAATGTGGCCCATGCCACAGAGCCAACGAACACGAGCACGTGATTTTGTCGCGTCGACAACGCGAAACTAGCCAAATAAGGCACAGTTCACTTCTTCAACGCCCACCGCCCCTCAAGGCTTGCTCCTCAAGACCGTTATGCCACCTATACCCTCTTCGTCTTCCTCATCACGGTCTCAAATGCCCGACCATCTTACAGCAGGAACCGTTCGCCGGCGAGCTGCAATTCAGAATCAAGTCGACGACGACGTCGAAGATCCCCTTGCAGTGTACGACCAATATGTTCAATGGACCCTCTCCAACTACCCACCAGAGTTTATCGGGCTCAGTGGATTGCTCGAGACTCTGGAGGAGGCTACAAGGAAGTTTAAGGGAGATGAAGCTATCAAGGCCGATCGACGTTACCTGAAGATGTGGTTCCTCTACGGGTCTCTCGTCGACCGGCCCAGTGTCGTATTCAAACATTTGCTTACTCGAGGGATTGGCCTTGGATCTGCTCAGCTTTACCTGGATTATTCTCTGATACTAGAAAGGGCTGGAAGGTGCGTAACCCTTGCACACGCTTATGACAGCATGTAGCTGAGATGCTCCAGACGAGACGCAGCGGACGAGGTCTACCGTGCTGGTATTCAGCGCAAGGCACGGCCTGTCAGCAGCATCAAGCAGCAATACGAAGAGTTCAAGAAAAGGAGTACATCCAAGCCTCCCACTAAACCTCCTGCCGCGACGCTTCGTCTTCCCAAGTCTCGATGTACACCCGAAGCTGCTATTCTTCGTCAAGATCCCTTGAAATACCATGGCGCTGCCGATGGGCACCACACCAGCACTACCGCTGCCTCGAACACGAATGCCTCTGCTTCATCATCGTCAAAACCGATACAGACCGTCCATATGATCAGCTTACAATCCGACAAAACCCTGAAGCCGGGTGACTTGAAAGGCGTCGTTGGCACATATTCTCACAACCGATACGCTGCCATGCTCAATCCTGTTGCTGGAAAGAAGGCGGAGAAGTACTGCTTCAACATGAAGCTCTTATTCACTCAGGAACACGGCGAATACTGCATTCAAGAAGCTCGTGCTCGTTCTATGGGTCTCCTCGGGAAGAAGTGGGGACCGCCGCCACCCTCAGAACTCACCCGACGTACCGAGAGTGAACAACGACCGGGACAACAAGGCACTGGGAATATCGCCAAAATCAACTTCAACGATGACGGAGCGAAGACGAGCAAGGGTTACACCTCGACAGGGAGGAAGAGTCTGTTGGGCGGTCCAGAGCCGACCGTTACCATCAATACGAAGGAAGCGTTGGCGGACGTGTATGGGATGTATAACTCACCCACAAGGACGATGAAAGGGCCAGGTAGCAAGCATGCGCCTGTCAAGAAGGTCGAACCTATAACCCCTATGGCTTCCCTCGCCTCTCCTCCTCCAAGACCACAAGTCTCTGATGAAAATGCAATAGCTCGCGCGAAGCCGCTACCTGGTAAGCTCCTTCTTTCTTCATGTTGTCGTATGATTCCCAACTGATAGGCATCCACCATCTTATCTCTCTGCGCTGCAGCATTCAAACCGTTTGTTGATGAAAACGCGGACCGGAGAGAGACATCGCCAAGTCTGGCCCCAGCTAAGGTAATTCAACAAATATTACACTCCTGGCAAGTAATGAACTTACATCTGTGCTTTATTTCGCCTCTACAGTTCAAGCCCTTCGTCGACGCCGAGCCCACACCGAAGAAAACGACCTTGAACCCCAATCCCAGTCGAAAGGCTCTCGCGGCTAAGGATACCACTCCTGCCTCGGCTCTCAGATCGAAATCTCCCCCTACCGATGCAGACGAGAACGCATCTGCTAGCAATTCGTCACTCCCCAAGGTCTTTAGCCCGGTGTCGTCGGCAGCTGTCTTCCAGAGCATCCCAACGAAGTCGCTTCTCGGTGCGGTGTTCGTTGACTCACCAAAGCAGAACGACCGCGACCCACCAACGTCGTCTACCAGGGGTCAGAAGGGCGTGAATGCCGATAGGCTAGAGGATGCAAAGGGTGCACCGTTCAAGCCGTTTGTGGACTCGAAGGCTCCATCGACGGTTTTCAGTGTCCCCGAGCATTCACGGGCACAACCATCCCAGAATGACAATGCTGCTTCTGCACGATCTGCATTCATGCCCTTCGTCGATCCCGAGAACGCCCGTCCTTCAGGGTCCGCGCCCGCTCGCACTCCTCTCGCCACCCGCCAGCCTCTTCGCGCGTTCGCCCCTGTGCAACACCATCATATTGAAGAGGAGCACGACGAGGACGATTACGACGATTCTTACGAGGATTATGAAGACGAACGGTATCATGATCAGGATGCAGAGATGGGAGATCCACGATACGAGGATCAGGACGTCGAGATGCCTCATACGCCACAGGAGGAGTACCGCGAATTCGATGACTACGATGGCTACAATCGTGAAGCGAACATGGGCGGACGGTATGGGCAGGTCGACCTTCTGACACCAATAACGGAAAGGACGTTCGAGTTTACGACGACCATGAGCCGAGCATCTTTCAATGACCTAGCCGGGTCTATCGGGCCCGGTGGGGAGAAGGATAAGGCCTTATTGGAACAGGAGGCGGTGGAGGCAGCAGAAAGACTTGCGGCGGAGCTGAAGGAGCAGAGTCTGACCACCGCGAGCCCAGGCGATTATTCTGCATCGCCACGAGGTGCAGCTGTTGAGGACAGTGGGAGCGGGAGTGATCCGGATGGGATGGTGGTAGTTGATGCAGAGGATGCGGGATTCTCGTCGTCTTCATCTCCAAAACTCGTTACTTCTCGTGGTAGAAAGGAGAGCGCGGGCATGGTGGCCGTTACAGAGTTCCTCGAGGAGAAGACTGGCCACTTGAGTCTTCAAGACTCTATTGCCCTCGCTGCCTCGTTCCGACCGCCAAACCCTTGTAATCCCTTCGACCCACCCATCGTGTCGACGCTATTGTCGCTCATGCCGGACGACCCCGCGTATTTCGACCTAAGATCGCAGGAGGCCAATTCACTGGAGGGTTTGCAGAAGTTTGCGAAGAAGCAGGGGCGGAAGAGCGGAGACGCACCTCATTTCTTCCCTGTTCATATTGGCACCAATCGTTTCAAAGTCTACTACAAACTCGGCGAGGGAGGTTTTGGCGCTGTGTTCGCTGCCAAGGACGTGACCTCCAAGAGTGACGTTTCCGACGATGAGGATGAGGACGATGAGGATGATGAGGACGACGAAGACGAAGATGGTGCCACACATCGTGTGGCGCTTAAGGTTGTGAAGCCTCGCAATCTTTGGGAATTCCACATTCTCCGAAAGATTCACAAGAATCTTCCAGCACATCTTCGCTCGTCTATCATCCGCCCGCATGCCCTCCACGCCTTCCGGGACGAGAGTTACCTCATTTTGGACCTCTGTACCCAAGGCTCTCTCCTCGACGTGGTCAACCGCGCCGGTCAGGCAGGTATCTCACAACAAGGAGCCTGCCTCGACGAACTCCTAGTGATGTTCTTCACCATCGAGCTCATGCGTTTACTCGAAGGTCTCCACGATGCAGGCTTCATTCACGGCGACCTCAAGATCGATAATTGCATGCTTCGACTCGAGGACGTACCTGGCGGCGCGTCGGCATGGTCTGCTACTTACTCGCCAATAGGTGAAGGAGGGTGGGCCAGCAAGGGAATCAAGCTGATCGACTTCGGACGGACGATCGACACACACCCATTCCCTAATGGTCAAACATTCATCGCAGAATGGCCCACCGACGCTCGAGACTGTTTTGAGATGAGGGAGGATCAGCCATGGACGTACCAGGCAGACTACTTCGGCCTCGCGGGCATTATCTACTGCATGCTCTACGGCAAGTACATCGAGGCCTCTTCCGTTGCGCTCGTCTCAGGAGCAGACGAGCCGCCACGCCACAAAATCGCGACGCCTTTCAAGAGGTATTGGCAGTCGGACTTGTGGATGAAGCTGTTCGACGTTCTGTTGAACCCTTGTCTTGTGAAGGAGGGGAAGTTACCGGTCTCGGGAGAGCTGAGGGATCTCAGGGCGGAGATGGAAGGGTGGTTGCAGGCGAATTGCGGTCGGAGCAGTGGAACGTTGAAAGGGCTGCTGAAGAAGGTCGAACTTTCTGTTATGAGAGCTGATTGATCGCTGGGGATTTGAGCACGCCGGTTCGGAATGTACTCGGTTGAATTTTGCACGACTGTTGTATGCCCTTTGTTATATATCATCTATGACTATGCCTTGTACTCTCTCCAAGCTTCTCCCGATAGACACCAGGATAGATCGCACGAACTCCAGCCCTCCAACTTGCCGCCCTCACTCCTTCGAATAACATCGCTGACCCCGGGTCAGACAGTGGTGTCAGGTTCTGAGTATCAGACCGGTCATAGTTGCGGAGAGCGATCCACGACGATGGACAGGAAATTCAATCCTTTAGATCTACCACGGGGAGAATCTTGTGAATGGCCTTTCTTCTTTCGGTCGCCACTTCCCTTTTTCATACTCCATGGATCGATGTATACTACTCAGTGAATACATATCTCAGAGGCAAAATTTCCTACAGCCTGTCTCCATCTTGATTGCTCGGCTCTATTATGCCCCTGCCTTCATGATCACACTCTCCTGTATTCTCCCAAAATGTAACTCCTAGTTGTACTCGATGTATCAGCCTGCTTGACTGATATATCACTCAACGGCTACTTGATCAGGATAGTAAATATTGCTAGCCGCCACACGGCCTGAGATGCGCCACCCGTACCGCAAATAATACATGCGCTCGGTCTCATGCATTTTCTCCGCGACCGTCATTGACGTTGCGGTCCAGTCTCGAAATCCAGACTCAAATATCGAGGAAGACAATCAATTCGCTATTAACCTTAGCACGACGCCATGCCCGTCCTTTATTCTGGCCAGTACTCCTTGTCGTTTGTTTTGGGTGGCCACACTGCCTTTCGGAGGCTCATACAAAGAGCACAACGACTGCCCGTGCATGGGACCTGTATCGAAGATACCAATTTGGAAGATAATGCGCATAGTATGGTATGTGCTTTGGGGAGACTTGGACGTGACCAAGACGTGACGTGAAGAATTGCGAACAGAGGGAGCAGCTCGGCCCCAAATTCAACATCTAATGCTCGCACATGTCGAATTCCAATCCCTGCGTATCCTCCTCGTACCTCTTTACAAACGCACTCCTTTCTGCCATTAATCTTTTCCTGAATTTGTTTGCCTCCTTTCGACTCATCGGACCTGGGATCTCCTCCGCAATCATCTCTCTCAGCTCCACCGGCAGCCTTGCCAATCTCGAAGTAGATTGGGGAGTAACGACCTCCTTCTCGAACCATTCTCGCTGTTGCGGAGGTACAGTCGATGTGGACGGTATCTGTCGATTGGGGTCCACAAGGAAGAAAGCCAGGATCTTGCGATGTCCAGGTTTCGTAGGATCGGTAAGATGAAAAGGGGAAACACGGTGTTGATAGATGTTGGGGAAAGCGAGGGCGCGTCCGTTACATGTATTGACAGACCCTCGGTCTTGCACAAGAGACGTGTTTCTGTTATTTACATGACGCGAGGTCAAGTGAGAAATCGTTGGATGACTGGGTAAACATATTCATCGCTCACCGGGTGATACCGTAGAGGATATCCATGCAATCATAGTCGTCCTGTTGGTGGTACATGGGAGGTCGTACGCATACCCGGAAAGCAAGCTCAGATTCGGATATATTTTCGGAATCGTAGTACTGTGAAAGACGTTAAAAAAAAATAAGATACGAAGATGAGATAGTACTTTGAGGCCACGGAATAGATGATGATCACGCACGTATATCCCAGTGGCGACAATGGCCTCATTGATCATTCCTACGAGATGGTCACTGTTAGTAGTCATGTATTGCATGTAAGCTCGTATACGACACAGATATGACACCCACCTTCGACATGCCAGCTCCCTCCCGTATATTTCGGCTGCTCTGGCGTCAGCTGAATATTTGCAAGCTTCACAATGACTTGGACGGTGATTCCCTTCAGCTCCATGATTGGGAAGACTTCTTCGAGACTCGCCGTCACTTCAAACCTCTCCCGAGAGTCCGGCAGTGTTATTCCCTGCGTTCTCAACCAGCCGCGTCGCCTCTCATCCTGAGTCTCGCCTTCAAACCCCTCATAGTCCATCTCCCGGTAGCCTTCCTCAGTGTTCCACCAATGGCTATTTATCTGCTCATAATATGGCTTTGTCCGCCCCCGTATGAACTTTGGTTCCGTTTTCTCTAGCACGCAATGAGGTACAGGCATGCGCATGCTGTGCCGCGCAACGTCGGCATGCCAGTTGTCAATATAGGGTTTACGCTCCTCAGGCTCCTCTGATTCTCGTAGAGCCTGTCCTCGAGCATAAGGCGCGTTTGAGAACACTCGGCTGGCTGCCGAGCCCAATACTTTCTCCCACATCGGTATGAACCTCCCGAGTATGCTCTCAATAGCCAGGTAAAGATCCTTCTTGTCCGGATGGATGTTGTTGATGTACGGAGAGACCAATGTGACCCTCTTTCCGTCACCACTAACCTCGAAATCTGACGGCAGCCACGCCGTTCGTTTGGAGAAATAGACTGCAGCCTCAGCCTCATCTTCGCTGAGAGATGGCTGTAGAGGAGTGTAGTTGGTAGTGTCGCCCGAGCGGGCGAGGGTTCGGTTGTAGACAACACAGTAAAGCGAAGGATGGACGATATCGAGGACCTGGCCGTTTGAACCTGGGTGCCAGTCTTTTTGGGACTCGGGCACGTTTTCGAAGATGGAGACCTCGTGCTTCAGTGTGTCGCGTAGTTCGCCGCTCATGAGCGTATCAGAAATAAAGACAGAGTCGTCGCAAGCGTGCTAAGTGCATAGACCGGGTGAAAATCGGGACAGGTCTCAAAACCCAAGAATGAAAGGACAGTAGTCTCGTCGCGGTGCGACTCAGACGCACCTGAATCCCGTCTTCGTTTACGAGCGCAGCATAGGCCTCCAGCTCCGTCAGTACATAATTTATCTTTGCACCGTAGTCAAGTTTTACAATCGCATGCCACTTATATCAGCGACTCAGGGGCTCTAAGTTTAAAATCGAAAGACACTCACCATATTTGCAGTCATCTTATGCTCCAGAACGACTTCTTTCTGCTTTTCAGTCGCCTCTCTTCTCCACTTTTCCATGATGATTGGATCCTTGATCTTCGCCCTCCAACCAGTCTTGGACCGAATTGCCCATGACATGGCTATCATCCGCATCTCTGCCCGCTGAGTTTTATAGAGCAGCCACAAGAGTCTCAGTGTCGCAACCAACCGTCGTACTGGAGAACGTACCGTCCGCATAGGTTGCTCATACGGTAACGGTATGTCCTCGTAGTCGATGTTGATGTCGCGGAAATACTCCCCGCCGTCGGACCTTCCTCGCCAACAAAACGGATGAGGGATTACCATACGGGTGTTGTTCATATCTCCAGTCGCGCCATCTTGGTTCGTCGTCGCCTGCGGTTCATTGTAATCTTTCGTTGTCTCCATAGCGTTGAGCTTGGGCGTATCGGTATTCCCAGCAGCACTAAGTACTAAGTAATTATTCGGCGTTGTAAACCAGGTGACCGTCGCAAGGATGTTGCACGCTAGAGGCAGCTGTAGATGCCGCGGCCCTGGAGTCAAAAAAATCCAGTTACCCAAGCTTTGAGAGTTGAAGTTCTGAAGAGAGGAGGACGGATAACAAGATGGAAAGCAACACGCTCACATCGAGGTCACTCAGTCAACGGACAACTTTGAACTAACTCCACCGGCCCAATAAGCGCTCTCCGCTAATTTCCGAATAGACCCTAACCCCAGCCTGACCCCTCCTTGTGATCGGTGCCACCCAGATCATGATGAACGGTGACCGCCATGTTTACTGTGCCATTGTGAGCTATGGTGGGAATCGAATCTCTCCTCTCCGTCGCACCGATAAATTCAACGATGTCCATCACGAGAACATCCTCTGCCAGAGCGCAACAAATTCATAACTTGTCGACCTCAAAGTGCGAGTCAAGCACATCACGTTGACGTGTGCCAGTGTACTTATCGGAGACCAATATTGAGATCCATAACCGGATGTACTACTAATACACACAAAAAAAAAGAGACCGAAAATGATGAAGCGAAAACCAAAGCCTGAGCCTGAGCCCGAGCCCGACCATACAGGCCAATATGTCCCTATCCCACATGAAAAAAAAAATCCACCCACTGCAACGTACTATACACAGTCTACACCGATCCGTCCCCCCTCCCTCCCCTCCCCTCCCCTCCCGTATAACAGTAACCGAACTCACGCCTTACTATGCCCCGTAACCTCACTCCTGCTCTCGTGCGCCTTACCCTCTAGGTCCGGGGAGGAGGCATGGCCGATGGTAGGCAGGCCGGCGTGGGACGTCACGGTGGACGTACCGTTCGGGTACATGTGCGTGTTCTCGACGTGCTCGAGGTGGGCTTTGTGGCCTTCTAGCCATGCTCTGTTGGGGCCGGGGACGACTGTCAATGTATGCGATACACACACGGTCAAAAGTCAGTACTTTGGTCTCGATACAGATACGAAGGAGGTTGGAGGAGAAAGAGGTAGAGGTAGAGGAATACGGGAACGGAACAGAGCGGTGGAGATCATGGGTTCAAGTTGTGATGACCGTGAAACCGAAGGGGAAGGAAGGGAGAGAGAATAGCGAATAACAGAGACGAAGGTCCGACAACGCACCTCGACTAGAATCCACGAACATAAACTCATAACACAAGAACGAACACACCGTCGCCGGGATAGACGTCAGTCCCGCTATAGCGGCATACCGTCCGCCTGAGGCTTTCAGGCCCCAGATCGTGATGGCCATTAGACGGGCACCGATGTCGCGTGCGGGGTTGGCGGCGACTGGGAGTTTGAACGTTCGTGATTAGTATTAGTACAGGTCGAATAGGAGGAAGGAAGGAAGGAGACGATGAGGGAGGGAGGGGGTGTGGAAGGGGACGGGGACGGGGAAGAAGACTTACGACCGACGGGGGAGTAGCCCCAGACCGCGATAGCACTATCAACGAGTACCGGGACACACATCAGATACATGCGAGGGAATACAATGCACGGAAGAAAAATGATGGACGATGGAGATGGATAGAGAGGGACTTACTAGACGAAAGCGATAACCCAAGGTGCAGCAGCGGGCGGACAGAAAAAGTTGGTAGGATCGAGGCAGGCAAAGATCGTCAGGCCGATCACGAAATCCTATAAGTAAACAGTAGTCGTGAGTCCAACGTCCGAGCGAAAACGAAACCCATGTAGTCCAATGGCAGTGAACGCGATCCGAAGAGGAAACGAAACCGAGAAACTTACGACGACGAACTCATTAATGAGTATCAATCCCAGACTCGAGCCCGTAGTAGCGTAGAGCGCGAAGATGCCGGCGGGGCCTGTGGGTTGGAACATGACGGTGTCGAAGGTCCCGCTGGCGATGAGTGCGTCTTCGACTGTCTGAAAACCGCCAACGACGAGGGTGAGTAAGAGAAGAAGTGGAATGATGGAAAGAGAAGAAAGGGAATGATGGAAAGAGAGGAGCGAGGATGGGATAGTACAGTACCACGATGATATGTTTCCATTGGAGATAGATGATCAGACATGCGACGTACGCGCCTAGGATTTGCGCGATTATGTATCTATGTCGAGAGTAATCCGCAGTGAACACCAAGTCCTACACATGAGGAGAGAAAGAAGGAGAAATACTGACCTGACAGCCTTCAACGGCGGGAACCCCTTAAAGAGCGTCATCACGATCGTAATAGCAGGATGCAGATGCCCACCACTCGTCGCGCTACAGATGACGAGTGCGAGGACGATACCGATCGCGTACGCGAAGCCCACGGTGAACAGGGCTGTATGATGTACGTTCAAGTTCATCATGCGGGGGAAGTCATTATGCGAGGCAAGACAGTCAGTCCTGAGTAAGTATAGCACGCTGGGATGGAGGAGTAGGAGATGGAGGAGATGGAGGAGTAGGAGATGGGGAGGACGTACAGCCGAGCTCTTCACCGACAAAACCTCCAAGGATCCAGGCTGCTGTGGATCCGATACCTGGGTACGCAGAAACGAGAGTGCATTCACATTAGCGTGCTAAGCTAATGGAGGATGTGTCCAACATACTACATACCAGCATAACAATATAAAAATACCCCAAGCTACAAATAAAAAAGTGGGTGCGGAAGTCGAGTTACCAAGTGCGGATAACAATGGAATGAGCATGAATGATGAGCATGCGATCACGAAATCCCATAGTAAAAAAAGTCGGGGTTGGAGATGGAGATGGACATACAAATTCAGCAAAACACTCCACGAACCAATGCGCCCCGCGGTGCCTCGTCCTCTCCCAACGAGTTAAGAACGCAGGCCGACGCTGCATATCCGCCAGATGCAGCGTCTCATGCCGTGGTGTATACTGATGTTGATGGTCCGTGCCCGACATGTTGAACCGTCTCGGTTGCACGTATAATAATGAAAATGGAAGGAGCGGTGATGCGCTGCTGGGTCTTGTGTTCGTAGAGATCGGGAGCGGCTAGCGAAGGTTGATGTCGTCAAAGATCAGGATCACAGAGGAGAGGCGCCTGAGGTAGTAGGTAGACAGACAGCAATGGTCAGAGGTCAGAGGGCGCGAACTTGAGCGTTCACGAAGGGAAGGAAAGCCCCTACCTACGCAAGGGGGAAGCACACGCACACACCTCCCTCCCTCCTACTTATACCCTATCCCACAAGCTACTTACATATCCCCACTCCCCCCTCACCTGCCACCCGCATCACCTGCAACGGGACCTATCCCCATCCCTATCCCGAACAGCTGAATTCTAATTGAAGATTGCAGACTGAGACTGCTGACCCACGACCCACGCACGATAAAAACCCACAGACAAGATCTGGAGATCGGGATTCCAAGTACGGAGAGCTGAGCGCCTGGTGATGCGAGGTCAGGTGGGAGGGGAGCGAGAGTCTGGTTTGGGAAATGGTGCTTGGGGGGTGTGTTCCTCGTATGGAGGAGGTGACGGCAGGGGGATTGGCTGGGTCAGGAGGAAGTGTTCACATGACTTTGAGATGCGACGGAAGGGCGGTGGATGACGAGGATATGTTGACCGTGACGGTCGATGGGCGATGGTCATGGATGCCGGGTGTGAGACGAAGAGCGAGACGCGTCGATACGGCTGGACGATACCAACCAACCAATAGTGCGCGGTTGATTGTTGAACGTTGAATAGTTGATCCATTCGTCGAATGTGTGAGTCTGTTCCTCGAGCTCGATGGGGTTGTGTCGCGGTCTCGCTCTTGTTTGATTCAATCGTACAACAACTTGAATACCGAATGTCGCGGATATCTGCGATCGGCGTAGGTCACCGGTCGCGGAGGCGAGATCACACCGAGAGGGGAAATATCGTTCCAAGAACTTCCGCCGCCTTGGGGGACGAGGAGGGAGAGGGGGGAATAAGCAATGGACCACTGGAACGATCAGTCGGAGGCAAAACTGGACAACTGGCATACATAGGGGCAAACCAGTCGACGATAGAGTCTGGATACATACGATAGACCCATTGCGATGAGGAGTCGTGCCTGGACGTCAGTGCCACTGTGTCAGTATTGGAATGAAATCAGCCGAGAGCAACAACTCGAACTTGCCAGTGTCCAATTTAAATGTCCATGAAGTTTAAAAGCTGAACTGCTGACACCCTCCCCGCATCCCGTGGTCTCCCCGTCCGACTTTTTACCCCGCACTACCCCGCATTAACGAGTCCGTCGGAACCTTTGCTATGTTTCACTTGGTGAGGGAAGGAAGGTCAGGAGAGCGTCTAACGAGGTCTTGGTGGGAAGCAATCGACTTTGTTAGGCAAGACTGGCGTTGTGGTAATCTGGCAGATAGAGCCTGTTCGTCAAGCCGCGGGATCGCGCGATGCGGAAGGTTTGACACGATGGTGATTCGTCAGAATTACGCCGGCGGGACTCGAGTAAGGTACTGTGCTTGGGATTTTTGAGGTCCCATGAACGGAGGATGGGATGGATGTCTGGTGACTTGTGTGCTTGAAGTTGGTCGAGACTCGAAAGATGACGTGCACGATATGGACACTGACAGAGTGAGTGGTAGCTGCTGGGTCACTGTGATTTGCCAAGGGATATCAAGCCGTGCTCTTGTCCGACTACGTACTGTGTAGAGTATGTCGTATCAACCAACAACGAAATATGCGCAGAAAACGATACAGGACGAGAACATAGGGACATACGATGACAGTGACAGGATTCCCGGACGCGCACGGTCTGCATGAGTATTCGAACACAATATGCAACTTGAAGCGGTCAACGTGCAACGAGTCACCAACCCCAACACGCCCGGAATCAAGCACAGTGGCATGCGACTCGATACACGTAGAGTAGAACCTTCGCTCGTTCCAGTTTCGTTCCGTATTGAAACTCCAAGTCGGACGAAGCTCACAGTGTACATGCATTCTTTGCTTCAACTTCAAGGGACGATACCTCACGAGCATAGCTGTTCTTTGTCCATACAAAACCTGGAATCTCCAGTTGAGGCAATCTACTATGACATTTGCGTGGACGATCTCGCATGCGGGATGTGAGCACATATGACGCTGAGATTGAAAAGCTACATCAATATAACCATATAGACGAGTAGCCTCAGAATGAGAACACATACGCACTTTTGAAAGAGCTACATCAGCTGCATGCGTTTTCTAGTCATGTAGGAATGAGCGGACTCTGAGCGTAGGTCAACTCCCGGTCTCTACGACACAATGAAGAGCGCCCTCGTCGATGACTGCTCCCAGCCTTCGAGCGATTTACTTATACTGTACAGGGCGGAGAGGACGCCACTCATCAAGATATTGAGGAATGCCAGAGACAACATCGGGTCCAAAATAAACAAGCAAGGTTCATGCTGTATATATCGGCGATCATTTATAGAAGCGGCCGTACGCTTTGAATGCCATCCTTGCTGAAAACACGAGAGCCTTGGAACGTGAAGTTTCAATTTGAGTGGGGCAACTTGGTTGTGATGATGGCGAACGAGACGGTGAAGGTAACGGCCTACGTGAGTGGCGATAGAATACAGCCTGAGCCCAGCTTGATCAATCTGGAAGAATCGAGGGTTGTGAACGGGAAGGGTGAGAAAAAGAGGCAGTCGTTGCGGAGAACTCGTTTGGCGAACGAACACGCGTCGGGACCCCGGATGCTGGTGCTCTGCACGGACCAAGCGAATGAGAAGAGCAGACACGGCGACTGTCCGTAGCCATCCTATTTTCTGAGTGACCCAGAAAATGCACAGGATACCAAATAGACGCCAGAAAATATGTCGCAATTTTAATGAAGATAATTGGGGGAATGGAGAGGCCAAGGCTGGGCGTGGGCGGGAGACCCCGGAAGGGGCTGCGAAGGTTTGAGAGCGCGGCTGCTGTTCGCATATAATTCCACTTGTACCCCCTCGTCGTCGTCGTCGCCGTCGCCGCCGCCGTCGCTGCCCAGCGTCCGCCTCGCCCTTCCCGCCTTTTCCTTCATTACGCCCGGCGTCCCACACGAACGATCCAGCATCGTCCCCTTCAACGCGCGCGCCTTTTACACTTCACGCGTCCCGCCTTATCTTCTCACCACTCATCGTTCTCTGCAACAGCCGACTGACTGACTGACGACCGAACGCATTTCCGCCTTGACATTCGCCTGACTGAATTTTCTTTTTTTCTTTCGCTTCCTCTTTCTCATATTACTTCTTCAATGTCTACCGTCAGACAGCCAAAAGCGACGAGGAAGGGCGTCAACGACAACGCTCCTTCAGCTCGGTCCGTCCTACTACTTTGCCCTCTATTTCTACCGACTAGCGCACTCATAGCATGTTCAGTCGCCCAGCATGGTCCAACGCTGCACGTCCCTCGCCCACATTCTCCCCGGGCCCGAACAGCTCTCGTCTCCCTAACGGTCCCCCCGCAGCCCCCTCCGCTTTCCCTCCTCTCAACGGCACCCCTCGCCCCGAAGCTCAACACGACAAGACCCTCCAAGCTCTCTCTGGCTTGACGGTGCGTTTTCGGTCTCTTCGTATCCCAAGCAAAAAATGTGTAGATTAGGGCTTTATTACTTGGGTGGCCCGTCTCTTCCACGCGCATCATGGGCATTCCGCGGGAATAAGTTGACAGCTCAATCTGTGTTTCTGTTTCGTCTGTTGCTGTTGCATGGTATGATCTGTTGTTGCTGCAGATGCTGCCGTTTGAGCAAGCAATGCGTTCCCTTGTGGCGGTGTGTTTATGCCTGATGCACGTACGGGCGAGAGCGCTTTCTATCTCACTGTGGCGGCCCACAGACCGCTTCTCCCGCTCTTCGAAAGCCCCTGTGCATGCATTGCCGTTTTTCCCACCTACCGTCCTGTCCGGGCGCCACATTCCCCTCCCCTTCCTTCTCTTTACACCTATCTTGCCTCCACCCATCCCTTCTCCTTCTCCTACTCATTCATCTCTTCTCTCCCCTTCCTCTCTCCCTCCCTCGAACAACAAACAGGGCACGACCATAACCCTCTCCACCAAGACCTCCATCCGCTACGAAGGCGTCGTCCTCTCCACCAACGGCGAAGGCGACACCACCGGCGTCACCCTCAAGGACGTCAAGGATATCTCGAACCCCGGCGCGCCCCTTAAGGACCAGATCTTTATCGCCTCGACGAATATCGAGGGGTGGCAGTCGGGCCCGGCGGACGCGAAGGCGCCGGTGGGGAATGGGGATTGTATGTTTGACTCTTCTTGTCTTCGTCTTTCTTTCTTTCTTCGTTTGATGTGTTGTTTGTTGACGGTTTGCTCTCCCTTTCCACCTTGTACCCTTCTCGCGCGCGCACCAACCCACCAACCCACCATCACGATCACGCACACGCACACACAAACAGCCTTCAAAACCGACACCGATATCTCCACCAAAGCTCCGCCCCGACGCGAACGCGAACTGAAAGCATGGGCGGACGACATCCCAGGGCCCGGCACACCCCCTTACGGCTCCGACGAACTCACCTTCGGCGAACTCTCCTTCGCCTCCGGGCCCGGCTCCGCCTCGCACAACGCCGCCTCCAACAACCTCAACGGCTCCACCGGTCCCGTCGGCATCGGCATCGGAGGAGGTCCAGGTGGGGGAAGTGGTGGGGGAGGAGGAGGAGGAGGAGGAGGAGGAGGGGGCCAAGGATCGAGACATGTGGACGAACTGACGTTCGGGCCGGGCGCGACGACGGGCGGAGGCCAGAATTGGGACCAGTTCGCTGCGAACGAGAAGTTGTTCGGGGTGCGGACGCAGTTTGATGAGGATGCGTATACGACGAAGATTGATCGGAATGCGGCGGATTATAAGGAAAGGGAGAGGAGGGCGCAGGTGTTGGCGAATGAGATTCAGACGGTGCGTTTTTTTCCCCTCCCCCCTGTTTTCCTTTTTTTGTTTTGTTTTGCTCGGTGAAGGTTTTTCGGGGACGGTTTGGTGTGGGTTTTGTGAAAGGGAGAGGGGGGGTGGCGTTTTCTTGATTTGTTTTATTGTTTTGGGTGGTGGTCGTGAGGGTTGTTTATTTGTGGCGTCGTTGCCGCGTGGGGTTGGCGGAGATGAACGGGGCTGACTTTGTATGCTTCTCTTTTCGTTTCCTTTCGTTGCTGTTCGGGATGCCTTTTGGACCGGGTCGGGGTATGATACGGCCGACACAGTCCTCGTCGAACAACCCTCACATCGCCGAAGAACGCCAGATGAACAACGTCGACGATAGCGGGATCAACGAGGAAGACAAGTACGTTCCTCCTTCTCTTCTCTTCTCACGCGCCACACATACCCCACTCCCCCCACTCTCCTCCTCCTCCTCCCTCCTCTCTTCTTCTTCCTCCTCTTCCTCTTCTTTCTCCTCCCCCTCCCCCTCCCTCTCTCCGACTCAAAACTCACAAATCTCCGCTCCAACTCTACACTACACAGATACGGCGCCGTCGTCCGCGGCACAAACGCCTACATCCCCCCCGGCGCACGCAGAGGCGGACTCTCCACCGGTCCCGGTCCCTCTCCGTCTCCCAAGCCCCCCATCAACGGGAATGGGAATGGGAAGGTGGAGGTGCCGAAGGTGTCGATCAATGCGCCGGACGGGACCGCGGTGCAGCCGCCTCCGAGTGCGAGCGAGGGGAATTCGAAGGGGGCGTCGCCTGGGCCTGCGGGGAATAAGGTCCGTTCTTTGCTTTCACTCTTGATTTATCTTGCTGTTTCATTTCCCCTCGACTCCTTTTTTGTGGGAGGAGGTGGGATGTGTGATGTTGGGTGTTCGTCGTGCTGATTGGTTCCGTTTCTCGAATTGTTGTTGTTGTTGGTGGTGAATGTGTGGATATGCGGTGAATGTGTGGATGGCGATTAACAGCAGCCTGCGGACGCCCTGCCCGCCTTCCGCGATTTCGTGACGAACGAGAAGGTGAGGTTGACGCAGAAGAGGCAGACGATCATGAAGAACGAGCGGGATAAGCGTATGGCGGACTTGCTCAAGTTTTCGCAGTCGTTCAAGGTGCGTCGTTGTCATTATTCTTTGTGTGATGTGCGCTAATGATTATCCTGCCCTACCCCACTGATTCAAACAGCTCAACAAACCCATCCCGGACGATCTTGTCACCATCCTCGCCAAGGACGAGGAGAAACAGCGTGCGATCCGTCAGAAATCCGCAGAAGACGCCGCGTCCGCCCAAGCGCGCACCATCGGCGTTTCAATCGTCACCACCGGCCCCATCGCCTCCGCCTCCGCCAACAAACTCGCCGCCGCCGCTGGAGGTGCCGCTCCCCAACACCAAGCCGCCTCCGCCGCGAAGAAAGCTCCTGGTGCTGGTGGTGCTACACCCGCCAAGTCCGCCGTCGATGCCGCTAAAGCGGCCGCGAAGCCTGCGAGGTTCAGCATGGTCATTCAACCGATTCCGCCGTTCAAGGGGTCTGGGAAGAAACCTACTGGGGGTGCTGGTGCGCCTGCTTCGGCGACCGGACAGGGGCCGACGACGAGCAAGTCTGGGCCTGCGATCGCGATGCCTTCGTCTGCTTCGCCTGCGCAGACGCAGAACCAGATGCAGAGCCCGACGACGGCGAACCGGTTGAATGTGAACGCTTCGTCGTTCAGGCCGAATCCGAAGGCGGTGGCGTTTACGCCTGTGAGCGTGAGTGTTCTTTTTATTATTATTGATGGTTTGTTTGGAATTGGAAGGGTGTGGTGGGCTGATTCGTTGTGGTGTGTCCGTGTAGGCTTCGCCAAGTACTGCTAGTCCCTCTGCTGCTCAATCCCCGAAAGTCAAGGCCGCGGTAAGGGACTTTGTCCGTTTCCTGCTCGCTGTGGATACTGATACTGGTGCCCGCATTTCCATAGCCTGCCCATGAAGCCCCCTCCACCCCCAACCCCTTCTTCGGCACCAAACCACTCAAGAAGACGCCCGTGCACGTCAAAGACGACTTCAACCCATTCAAATACGCCAAAGTCGCGGACGCGACCGCCGTCGCCGCACTCTGGCCTTACCAAGGCAAGCGCTACATGCAACTCTTCCCGCCCATCTCCGCGCCACCCCAGCAACAGCAGCAGCAGCAACAGCAGCCGCCGCATCAACCGCCCCAACCGCAACAGTCGCCACATATGGGCATGGCGATGGCGCCGATGATCCCGCCTGGGCCTCCGCCGCCGCAGTTGCCCCCACCGCCGCCTTATGAGGAGGAGAATCCGGCGCAGGCTGCGGCTGCTGTTCAGCAGCAACAACAGGCCCAACAGCAGCAGCAGCAGCAGCAGCAGCAGCAGGCTCAGCAGCAACAACAGCAGCAACAACAACAGGCCCAGCAACAACAGCAACAACAGCAGGCTGCGGCGGTTGCGCAGAGGGGAGGTTATGTTTATGCTTATCCTCCTTATGCCCATTACGGCCAGGTGCGTTTTCGGTGTTTTGGTCTTGGTTTCGGAGTATGGGAGATGAGCTGAATGTGTCGTTGGCAGATGATGCCTGGTATGGCACCTCCACCCCCGGGCGCATTCATCCCTGGTCCTTATATGCAACACATGCCCTACCCACCCACCATGCCTCCTCCAAACGGTCAATTCCCAGGTGCGTAGCATCCGACTTTCTGTCGATCTCCGTCCACGACTATGTTTCCTTACATCATACCTCTCCTTCCTCCCCTAAAAACCCCCAACTAATACAGGTTATCCAGCCATGTACCCATCTCCACAAATGGGACAAATGCCTCGTAAGTCCATTTCTCCTCCAGTCTCAAGCATTTTTTGTCCCGGATCCGGTCGTGACAGTATTTGTTTTCTTTTTCTTTTTCCTTTCTTTTTTCGCGGTGCATTTTTGCATTCCTCCTTTTTTAAAATAAAGCCTTTTTAGCGCCCGGTGCATATGCCATGCCGCCCCCGCCGCCTGGAGCGCAGTATCCGCCACCGCCTAATGGAGCTGGGGGACCGAGACCTTCGATGCCGCCTACGCCTATCCCGACTCACGCACACCCATACTACACCCAGTCTCCTCAACGTGAGTAGTCGCTTCCTCCTGTTCACCACTACTTCCTTTCCATTTTCGATGTGAGTTTGCTAAACTATTGTGGATGTTTGGCAGTACAACACGCAGTGCCGTACCCGATGATGATGCCCCCCACTGGACCACCAAACGTCCCGCCACACGGATATGAACAGGGTCCGCCACAGCCGATGGGTGGCGTGCCACACGCTTGAAAGCTTCGTTCGCATTCATGAGCGCCAGGCGTTTTCGTGCGCCCTTGTTGTTCGTTTTTCTTAGGCTGTTCTGTTGTTCTGTTTCGATACGCTTTGATATGCTACGCTGTGAGGGATGTGAACACTTCATTTGCGCGATTAGGTTGGGTGCACTAGGAGGGTCGTGGGTACGGATATGATGGGCGTTGGGCATGAAGGGCATAGCATGGAGCTGGAAGAGAGAAGCAGAGTCGGCGGGCGGGTGGAGCGGAATGTTGGGTCCAGTCAGAGCCCTTCTTTCGCCATCATTGGTGGTTTGGAGATTACTGGAGGCTGGGAGGTGCTACGGGGGGTATTGCACGGCGATGGAGGCCTTTCCTTCTTCTCTTCTTCTTTTTGATTTTTTAGTCGTGTGTTCTCGTTCTTTTCAGTTCTGAGTTCTCCCTTCACTTTCTTTCCTTTTCACCTCTTTCTTTTCTATTCCTCATTTCAAGTCTGCTATCTGTTGTTTTCACAGTGGAGCCTTCTTTTCTATACGTGTGGAGGTGGTTCTGTCCCGTCGTATTCTTCGATGGGCTGTTCTATCGTTGCTGTCGTTGCTGTCGTCGTCATCATCATCATCTTCATCTCTTTTTCTTCCTTCTTTCTTTACCTTTGTTTCGTCGCCTTCTCTTTTCTTGTTCTCGTCCCTCCAACTACCTATCAGTGAGGTACGCGGCTCAGGACGAGCAGCACATTCTTTCTTCTACTACTTCAACTGTCTCTGTTTGAGAACTTGGCGAGAGGGCGCGCTGCGGTGTGGTGTGGCGTAGTATGGTGTGGTGTTGTGCGGTGTGGGTGTGTGGGTGTGTGGCATGGTGTGGATGGAGAGCGACTACTTGGATTGGAGGCCCTGCCCTTGCTCTGCCTTGCCCTGTACCTACCTTCACTTTCCTTGTGCATCCGATCATTGATTGTTCACGGCTCGAGTCGGTGGGTGTAGATGTTGGCACCGAATTGAACCTTCAAGCGATAGAGTCTAAGGTCAGCGCCAAGATGCTGGGAAGTGGCGACCGAAAGAAGAAGGGCCATTCACAAGGTGTGCTCTTTGTGTGAGCTTCCCAAACATCAAGTACTGGTAACTGGCCAGAATAAAGGACGAGCATGAAGTATCTCGTCAAATAATTCAGGTCAAGAGCAGAAACACAGTGCGACATGTCTGTCTAGGTCTAAGGTTAGGGTCTGTGGGAGGACGGATCGGACTTGGGTTAGGTTGAGCCACCCTCCTCTTTGAGGACTTTTTTCTCCTTGTGCACAGTACTGGTGCACCATCAGGCTCTGGATCAATCATGGCAGCCATTATCGATCAATCGCTGGTCCAGCAATGCAATGGAACTGCACCATCATAGTGCAAGCTGAGCGCAGACTTGCGTGTCCTCCCGACGGAAATTGCTTGATCATCCTACAGCATCCACCTCCGATTCGGCGTTGCGTTAGTAAGTTCAACTTGTACACCCTTCAAAAGCGAAGAATACAGAGCTCTTTGTTTTACCGTCTCCTCTGTCTGTGTATCATCTATCTTGGCGCCATGTCGACCTCCTTCGAACCCGTAATCCCCAAAGGCTCTACTGTCCTTGTAACGGGTGCAAACGGTTACATTGGTTCTCATGTCGTAGATCAGCTTTTGCTCGCAGGCTACAAGGTCCGCGGTACAGTTCGTGATGCAACTAAAGCAAAATGGGCACAGGATCTATTCGAGAAGAGGTATGGGCCAGGAAAGTTTGAGAGTGTTGTCGTTCCGGACATGACCGTCGATGGAGCATACGATGAAGCTGCCAAAGGTATGTAGCTCGTTCTTATGCTCTAATACACATTCAACTTGTCCATGATGCTCGATTAATCTCATTAAAACATCGGATTTATGATACATGACCCACCAGGTGTCAGCGCCGTCGCCCACGTCGCCGCTAACCTCACCTTCTCTACCGACCCCAAAATTGTAATCCCAGAAACCGTTAACGGTGCCCTCAACGCCCTCCGCGCCGCCGTCAAATATCCCACCATCAAACGCGTCGTCGTCACCTCCTCATCCGCCGCCACCTGCTTCCCCAAACCTAACGTCCCTTTTACTATCACATCAGACATGTACAACGACGAGGCCGTCAAGCTCACGCGGGAGGGCGCCAGTACGAAAGCGGGGACGAATGACTTTATGTATGGATACGCTGTATATGCAGCATCGAAGACGGAGGCTGAGAAGGCGTGTTGGAAGTTCGTGGAGGAGGAGAAGCCGAGCTTTGAGTTGAGCACTGTGTTGCCGAATACAAATTTTGGACCGGTGTTTGATACGACAGTGCCGGTGTCGACGGGGACGTGGGCTGGGATGATCCTGAGGGGGGAAGCCGGACCACTGGCGAAGAGCGTTACGCCTCGTGAGTCTTTCATTCACCCTTCCCTTTTGCTCCATTTTGTCAGATTTTCACTTTCTCATAACCACTGTTTTGATATGGACATTGCAGAGTGGTTCGTCGATGTCCGAGACACCGCCCGTCTCCACGTCGCTGCTCTGATCAACCCGGCAGTCAAATCCGAACGTATCTTCGCCTTCGGAGAACCTTTCAACTGGACCACCATGTTCTCAATTATGCGCAAAGCCTTCCCTGACCGCGCTGATAAGATTCCTGACGATATCCCGAACGAGGGGAAGGATCTCAGTATTGTGCAGACGAAGGCGAGAAGCGAGGAGTTGTTGAGGGCGTTTGGTCAGGATGGTTTCATCAGTCTGGAGGAGAGTCTCAAGGCGAATGCGCAGGCGTATCTTTAGTGAGGCCATTAAGGGCCTTTCCCTCATAATTCTAGGGATAAAGAAGAGGAAAGCATGACAAATAATTGAAGCTGTTGTACCACAAGAACCTGCATGATCGAAGTGTCTGTATCATAATCGTTCGGGTAGATTCGGGGCTGGTGGTGGTTCCAGCAGACTGTTCTTTGATAAACGTTCTCATCTTACTAGAGCTCGGATACATCTCAGACTCCATTGTTTCTCAAAGCTGAGGTGATTATTATCCATTTCCCATTGCTCCAATGGCACGGGTGGCCAGACGACGGGGTTGTTCCGGCGCATCACCGTTATGATATGTAATGCAAGTCGGAGATTTACGGCTCTCTATCTGTGCACCATCATCATGCACCATCACCGGACAACACCTCATCGTTCGGCTTGCCTCTTGCACTTGTTCAGAAGGGGACGCGGGCGTAACATGTCCTTCTTAAATAGCTATGACTACAATGGGACCTGACGACAATTTGACTAGACTCTTGAGCTCTCTCTGACCTCGACTTCCATCTTACTTAGAGTGGCCATCGCTGCTCAACAACTTACTTGCTGGGGACTAGTGATCGTCCATCCACAACTAATACGTTCGTAGGTGTGTTTTTCTGAACATCTACATCCGACATGGTGAAATTGACACCTCCGTGAAGCCTCAAAGGCTCTGAAGCGAAATTGCGCATCGATGGCCCCGAAACTCAACATTCTCGCCGGTACAATAGCTTTGGTCGTGAGTTTATTATCTTAAGAGTGTCATTGCACAAATTTCTAGTACTCAAATTGCATCTTTTGCTCTGGGTAGGGCATACTGTTATGGCGTAGCGGACGTGCCTTCAACAGCTTCCTCCTGCCTACGCATGATTTCCCTATCGCCTACTTCTCTGGAGGACTGCACGATTCTCAATGCACCACACTTAGGGACCCTGACGAGAGACAAAACGAACTGAAGTACTGTGAGGACGCCACGTTTTGGGACCTTGTGCACTCCGAGTCCGGAGAACTACAGGATAGACTGGTGATCGCCAGTTGCGAACCGGGAAGGAAGGCATGGCACCTCGTAAACGGACCGCTAAGGGATGCAGAGCCGAGAGGTGCGCTCTGGGTGTTTCCCGCGCGGGGTCCTGAGGTAAGGAAGCCCAAGAAGATCCAGCTCGAGGGATATCCGGAAGGCCATTACTTCCATCCTATGGGTCTCCAAGTCTACCCTGCTCATTCTTCTCAAGACGACTCCTTCATGTACGTCGTCAATCACGCGAAGAACGGAGGTTACATCACTACCATCGAACAGTTCTCCATATCATGGTCCGATCCCACCATCGCTACGCATATCCGAACACTGTCTTCTCCACATTTCGTCTCTCTTAACGCCTTGGCCCTCACATCCCCGACATCGTTCTACGTCACGAACGATCATTATCTCGTACCAGAGTACTACGGCTTCCTCGATGAGGCACTATACATGGTCGAGACATTGCTCGGCCTACCACTCTCCTGGGTCAGCCACGTCTCCCTTCACCCCAACGAAGAAACCTCCTCCGTGAATGTCGAACATGAGGTGGTCGCGCGCGGCATTGCATTTGCCAATGGAATATCTCTGTCATCGTCTGGGGAGACCGTGGCCGTCGCTTCGAGTTCCCTCGCAGAAGTCCTTTTGTTCAACCGCGACCCATCAAGCAACGCCTTGTCATTCTCATCTCGTATCCCACTACCATTCGCGCCGGATAACCTTGCGTTCTATCACCGCGATGGTCACGGAGACGCTGAATCACTGATAGTCGCGGGCCACCCTCATTTTCCCTCGCTGGGCTCAGTTGCTCAGAACGTACCAGGCGCCATCGCCCCATCTTGGGTTCTCTCACTCACCCCTCGACCACCGTCGAACGACACCTCCACGTCTTTCTTCAGCTCATCCAACACATCAAGCGAGTCACGGTATGATACGGAGGCGCCAGTGTCAGCCAGTAGGAAAGCGGGTGCAGTGGAGAGCCACGAGGCGAAAACACTGTATCAGAGCGACGGAAGGGCGTTCGGAACTAGTGCGAGTGGTCTTTGGGATGCAGATGGGGATAGAGCAGGGAAGGGGGTCTTGTACGTTGCAGGAATCTTCGAGGAGGGTTTGTTGATGTGTAGCGAGGCTTGAAAGGCGATTGCAAGTGCGGCGTGTCCGTAATGAGTTCGGCACGATCCATACGTCAGAATATAGACGGTATTCCAGAAGTATGTATATATAATGAAGTCATGATTTTCGGCCGGTTCCTGGACACTTATATCTGCCAATGTGGTCTATGTATGCTGGACTGATGTTCTATAAATCTTGCAGTCGATTAGTATGTGCAGAGGGAGAAGCGCTGAATTTTGTATTTGTATGTTCATATACTGTTGATCATTGGCTTGTTCGAGGCATATCTCGTCAAGTTCCTGAAACCGCCACGTATACAATCGGCAGAATCCAGGGATCAGTCAAATAGAGGTTCCCAGCTGTAAACGCTGGTTGTATCACCAAGAACAGGACTAGCTATCGATACAACGCACAACTTCAGTATTTATACACTTTGAGTGTCCATGCGGACCTGCAATGGTAGCGCTGTGCGCGTATGACGCCGGCGCCCTGAAACCCTCTTCCTCTTGTGCACCTTGTCCGCCTCCCATTCTGTTTTAATCTGCTCATCATACCGCAAGTCTTAGATCTCCTAAGCGAGCTCCGCCTTCCTCACCCTCACACCGGCCTTACCCTTACCCTTCGCAGGGGTCGTCACAGGCGGCGGCGGTGGCATCTCCATCGTCTCCCACATATCCGAATCCGGAGGGGGCATGTCGAACGCTGGCGGCAACTGACCCTTCCGCTGCTTTTGCATCGTTCCAGGCGTTTTTGGCGCTGTCTCTATTCCTGGTGCTCGGAAATGTGCTTCTGCGAGAGGGGTTGGGGCAGTGGCTTTGGTATGAGAACGAGTAGAACGTCGGACAGGTGTTTGGGGCGCTCGTGGTGCGGCGGCGACTTGTCGAGTGGGTGGCGGTAATGGGGCTGGGGCGTGATCTTCGTATTCGTGTGTGGACGTTTCGGATTCGGGTTCGGGTTCGGGCTCTTGGACGGGAGATTCGGGGCCTGGGCTGGGGATGGGAGATAGTGGTGCTTCGAGGCGGACTGAGACTGCTTCTGAAGGCTCGCTGACGGGGTGGTATTCGTACTGGGCAGCTGGCTTCGGATCAGGTTCGATAGCAAGAGGCGCAGGTTGAGCTTGTGAAGCATGGGACAAAGCCCTGCAGTGAATGAATTAATCCAATAGGCGTAAAAGGATGTTTGGATGAAGGCAGACGGAGAGACTGATGGATATTTACCTGATCTCGGCCCGTCGCATGTTACGCCATTCCTTGCAGCTGTCTTTGAACTGCATGAGGATACCCGCGAGGTCGTTGTAGAACTGAGATAGAAACGTTAGCGCTGCGGGAACGTGTAAAATGGAGTCGCTTACCTTCAATCCCTCGTCGAGATGCCTCACGATCTCCTTGTACTTATGGTAGGCCAGATCCAGAGACTGTAAAGCATGCTCTCGCTCTTTCACTGCCGGATCATCTTTCCTGGACAACAAGAATGCCTCATTCGTTGTCTATCGAGACGACCCCAACGAATTAGCCCGATCGCTCGATCAAGATGGTGCGTCAGATCGCAAAACAGAACGTACCTCCAGCTCTCCAAGACAACCCTCCTGCTCGGCCCCGCTCTCGTTAATGCCGGCCCCGAACTTCTCGAATTTAGCCAACTCTTCCTCCAGTTCACCTTCCAACATTTCCGGCTTGACCTCCACCCACCCACCGGCCCCGTTCGTCTGACCTGTCTCCTTAAGTACATTCTCCATCTTCGCCGCCTCCTTCAAAATCCGTGGCGTTATATCGTCTGCATCGGCGAGGCGTTCAGCGCGTTTCACGAGATCACGACGCGTACGTTGCAAGTCGTCGAGTCGTTCGAGAAGACGACGTAGATGACGGGAGTGTTTTTGAGTCGTAGAGTTTGTCGTGCGGCTTGAGTTCGTCGGAGAGATCGTAGACGAAGGGATGGCTTGTTCGAGTTCGTCCTATGGGCTGGATCAGACGACAAACAACAAGCGTGTTTGACTGAGACTAACCTCGTCCCAAGTAAGTTGCACGATATTCTTCTCCCAATCCATCCACCTTACTCTGATGACCTCATCGCTGTCCGCTGCCTGGGTCAGTATCCCCCTGTACCTCTTCGCCTTCTCTGTTAACTCCACATTGGCTTCAATTGAGGGCTTGCGGACAGATGGCATCGACGCTTGAAAGTCTTCGTCCTCTTCGGCTTCGTCGTCTAGAATGTCCATGGCCTATCCGCCACAGAAGGTATATCATGAGTGCAAATAATATTGGTCGGCAGAAGTTACGTACATCCTCCAAAAGGTCCGCATCACGCTTCGCCAAGGCGCCCACATCCTCAATCTCCTTCATCACTTTCTGTGGTCCGTTCTCCGATCTCACTTCTTCCGCTTTCTGTAGAAGACTGGGCGGCAGTCCGATTGGCTTCTCGAGGGCATCGAGGGCAGCAGGGAGGTTGAGATTGCGAAGAGTTCTATAACTCAATTTTCATCAGAGTCAGCCACCGGTGTGAAAGAAAGGAGAAACCTACACATTCGCCTGATCGTCGAGCTCTTGCGCCCGACCCTTGATCTCATCTTTGATGTAATCCTTCCTCCTCTCTTGGTATATCTCTGCGCCGTCCAAAATATCTGGATCAATGATCGGCTACTTCCACAATAGGCATAAATACATACCGATAGCTGTCCTGGCACCCCAACCAAGCAGGTCCTCGAAGACGACCTTCTGGCCGGATATCGCGTTCTTCGGCGCCTGCAGCTCCACTGGAATGGTGCTCTTTGCAATGGCCGATCGTCCCACAGCTGGAAGAGCAGCAATTGAGGGCACGTCTTTATGGTAGATTAGGTCATTATCGCGTTCGGCGCGGGCGACCTCTTTGTCGAGACGGTCCAGGAGAGCCTGATTATGTGATATGTCAGCGAGTCTGCAAATGAGTTAGAGACCATGCGAGAGCGAGCAAGGAGCCTACCTTGATGTCCTGCAAGACAGCTTGAAGGACCTTATTCCGTCGAGCAATATCGTAACCCTTCTTCGCAGCAGTTTGCGCGGCAGTGAGACGAGCAATCTCTTCCCCGTACCTGCAAGGTGCCGCAAAATTGTGTGAATCAGATGACCCCCAGCTAAGGACAAACCAAGAAACATACTTGGCCTTCTCTCGATCGTCGCAACTTTGCCGATAGAGGGAAGCTGCTTCGAAGTGGAGAGCTTTGGTTTCAATGTGTGGCAGCCAATCCTACAAGCGGAGAAGTTATGATATAAGTCTTAGTGACAGACAATGATTTGCTTCGAATCGACAAACGGAGGGTAGGATGTGCTTTATTGATGGGTATGAGTCTCGGATTGTCGATAGCGCATTTTTGTACAGGTGCGAAACCTGGTCCCTGGCGTCAGCGTCCAGCGCCACAATTACCAACCTGAACATACCTCGGCTGCAAGTTTCCCAACGAGTAAATCACGGTACTTGTCTACAGAGTTTGAGGGTAGATGTGAGATAAATCAAAGGCAGTGAGAGTACACGTACCTACGTACCGTGCACTGCTCGTTGCCACACGCACTCCTGCGCCTGCGCCAGCATCAGCCACTCGAACCCGCTGAGTAACGCCTCCGACAAATCCTCAGGATATTCTTCCGTACTCAGAGATCCACGCAGTTTTGGTAGTGCGGTAGAGGCCAGATATGACAATGTACCGGCAGCATTCTGCATCAAGTGTCACCCATCAACACACCGCACACGAAACCTCCTCAGACGACGAAAGAGAGCCAAAACTCGCCTGTGAGTATGCAATCGCGCGTTTCATTCCTTCGGGACTATCCCGATTCTCCAATGAAGAGAGTTGAGAGTAGAGGGCAGCGAGGTTGAGGAGGACACAACACCGCTCATAGTTCAGATCATTGAGGTTGACGGGGAGGGCGGAAGGTGAAAACAGTGGCGCGTAGGCGACTTCAACACCAATCTGAAAGTCGGCATTGGATCAAATTAGTGCATTTTATATCGCTTCGAAAAGGTGACACACGAACATCCGCAGGTAACTTCGTCAAGATGAAGACGAGTTGGGCATGGTAGCTAGACGCGCAATCAGATACAAGTCAGTTGCAAGGGAAAATAAGCGTACGTGAGTAAAGCCTTCACACGGTCGATATTGATTGCACTGTTGAGCATTGCATCTCTCCTCAACGTCTCCCATTGACCGACATCCCACTTGAACTCGTCCGGATGAATGCCAGGGTGCCGTGCCTGGATGTGCGCATTGACGGGCTGCCGTAGAGTGAGGGCGTACGTTTTCTTGAAGGGAATCGCAAGCAGATTGGGCATGGTATGTATCGGGAAATTTCTCTTACTCCGGCAGAGAATGAGACAAACAGATGAATTCT
Source organism: Stereum hirsutum FP-91666 SS1 (assembly GCF_000264905.1). Classification (NCBI taxonomy): domain Eukaryota; kingdom Fungi; phylum Basidiomycota; class Agaricomycetes; order Russulales; family Stereaceae; genus Stereum; species Stereum hirsutum. The sequence continues at coordinate 2,334,588 of NW_006763132.1, forward strand.
TTGGGAAAGATGAGGGTTTGTGTCAAGGACTCATAAAGAGACAGTCCGAAATGACGGAATGAGCGATCGCGCAGCGGACATCTCCGGAGAGAACGTGGCTCTCGCGTGACTCCGTTTGCGGGGATATTTGTTTCCCAGTGCAGACATCCTCAGGCTGTTCGACCTCACTCTCAAAACATATGATGCAATGGCTAGCAAAGACCTTCTACACCGTATCGCCGCAAGCATCAATATCTGACGACGTAACCGAGAAGTTCTCATACCGTATATTCTAGAAGCCAACATCGAATTCAAGGAACCCATCTGCAATGTGCGTGCGCTCGGTGATTTGCAACTTCCCGACTGGGCGATACCTTTGTGGACAACTCGCTACCCTGGCCGTCCCCCTGACGGCATTGGCCAGATGCTGCCCTTTTCTTGGACAGCTTCAGTCACTTATCAGCGTTTCCATCGCCCATCATGCATGCATTACTCAGGGTCACCGCGTCCGCAATCGAGCTGGTGAATTTTTCTTCCTTGGACTTCATTAAACTCTGCTACTCGCCTCGAGGGTTGACATGCAGATACAGAACCCTCATTGTTCCGCCACCGATAGACCCTTGCAGGTGAAGCGTTCCCGTCGACAACTGTCCGAGCTTACGTGCTGGGTTGGTGTCCTTTTTCTCCGTTCGTGTCTTCCAGCCTATAAAAGCTTGCGCATTCTCCGCCAAGGTCCACCCTGTCCCATACCACTCGCCCTCTACCATTCCGCCCTCTCATAGCCTTACACACGCTTCCGCACCTATCACTACCTCGTACCTCGTCGACATGTTCAAGCATACGAAGCCTTCTATTCAAGGCGCTCAGCGCCAACGAGGTCCATCTCCCTCTTACCCAGAGCGCCAATCCCTTCCTCCTACCCGCGACTCTGTCCCGAATAATTACGTGCCGAGCGTCAGGAAAACGTCGGCTGCGGCTCCGTCTGCCCAGTCCCAACCTCCACTGTACCATCCCTCCCAATATGACTTGCCATCCCAGACGAACTACGCGCTTGCACGTACTGGGGCTAGCGTGCCGGCTGCCATGAGTCCCTTCGCTGCCGCCAAAAATTTTGTGAGTCGGGGCGATACACTCCCTTCTACTGTGAAGCTATTACTGACAAAGTATTTGTTCCTGTCCCGGTCAACGCAGTTCTTGGTGTGCTTCGTCTCGTCCCCCCTAGTTTTCGCAACGTTATATTTTCATCGCTCATGTCATTGTCTTTCTAGAATCAGCGAGTTAAAGTTTGCATCAGCTTCGACACCGGCCACTGGGTCGCCGGCATCATCGTCGGCGCCGTCCAATGGATCAGCTCCGTGAGTCCTTCGACGCTTCCTCCCTTCCCACACCGATCGCCCAGTTCCGCTCCTCCGTCACCCGCCACCTGTTGATCAACACGCTAAACTATCTCCCTTCGGCATGGTGTCTTTCACCTATGGCTGTCGCATTGCTTTGATTGCGCCCTCAATGCATAATTTCCCGTCTGCCGCCCATGATGACCTTCAAACCGAGTAGTTCCCAGTTACTCGCGCGGCTGGCCTTGGTTGCGAGGTCAGGTACCGAGACCCGTTTACTACTGCGGAGGCTACGAGGCCTTTCCCGGTCGAGCACGTCCAGCCTATGCCTATGTAGTGGAGCTACTGGGTCTTCGGAATGGGTCTCTGTCAAACCGTGTAGGATTGTATACTGTCTCTGATGTCTGTGTGTGTCTGTACGAGTAGGTCGAACGTTGGTGAAGATCTTTTTCTGAGTGTCGATGAGCTGCCTTTTCTCGTGCCTTCTAGCCTCGAAATAATACGTGTCGTGGACACTCCCCTTTTTCTTCATTGATCGTGTGACCCGCGAGTATAGAGCGGGAAGTCCATCCAGTGGGTGGAAGCGCTGACAGGCACATTTGGCTTCCATGAACTCTATAAAAAACCCCACTGTCATGTTGCCACTGGGAGACACCGCCGCCCATCACGTCGCGATGTAAGGGCGCTTCGAATCGTACAGCTGTAGGCTGCTGTATGCCTTCCGAGCCCACATCTGTCCACATACGCCGTCTTCCTGAATTCGAAGTCGTTTCCCTGCGATCGCCATCTTTTCGAAGGTGTTTGCTCCGGATTCGAACTGCAGCCATTGCCACTGGTGGTCTCAGATTAACGGGCAATGACGTGAAAATGAACTTTATAAACTCCCCATGGGGGATAGACTTCCTTGGGTCCGTCACCCGCCTCGATACAGCACTTATTTCTTATCGATAGATAGCTCACTAGCACTAGACTGGCAGCAGGATAAAACATCCATTCCCACTCCCACTCCCTCTCGTCCTCATGTCTGAATCAGCACGGCGTTTCACTGCCATGATGAATGAACTGGTATTTTGCAATTCATATTATGCTCATATGGCTATGTCCTTCCGGGATCGAACCAGTTACACGTCATGCATGGGTGAGCGCAAGCTCCGCGAACCGAGCTGTACTTCACTGGTAATATAACCTCTCATGTTTCGCGCGATGTCGCGGACTCAGGCCGCCAGTGTTTCAAGGACTGACCTTCGCGAGTGTGGATGTTCTTACTTCGGAGAAGATGAGGACAACAACTAGCTGGGCTTGTGCGCTTAGTAGTATATCATATTGTCGATGATCATTAAGGCCAGCTGTATACAGTCCCTTGCTTCCTGAAGCTTTTCAAATCGTCCTTAATAACTGATTATAAGTATACTGACCTCGACTCGGACTCGATCCCTCGAGGCTCAAGCATACACACTGGTCCACAACTCATGATTTCATGATCCTACAAGCTCAGCCTACACCAAAACCGCTTCCGCTTCCATTTCGTCTCCCGAGTCTACTCACGTCCGACCCTATTGAGCTTTGTGATTGCCTTGTCGGTGTTGGCTTTCGGCAGTTCGTAGTCGCAACCTTGTTGCCTTTAATTAATATCAGTTGTATTGCGACCTGACTCTGGACCTGATTCCCAATCTCGGCGCTTTTGTCAATTTCTAGGAGGGGGGGCCGAGTAGGTCGGATGAGATTAACTTAAGTGACGGTGGTATGTACGTGGAGCACGTAAACCACAGGCCTTCCGCACGTCTGATCCAACGAGAGTCGACAGACGTTTTCCTGGATCATGGATGTCAGTGTCACAAACATGGGCACGGACTCGAATTCCTCACCTCGCAAGCGAACATGTTGAATATGGTTGTGGTAGTTACGAGTTTGTTCCAGTCAGCAGACCGATGTCCTCGCATGATATCTAAGCTTACATTCATCGAGGCTCAGACTACATGACAATGCCGAGAGAAAAGGCAAAGTCTAAGCGTTCCTGGAAGTGAGGTAGCATGGTTGCCGGTTTGAGGTATTTGACGGAGCATAAGTGTGTATGCTAGAATCTGTCAAAATCACTTACACTCGCATCATGCACAGAAAGCATCGTCCATGAGTAACCGGTGCGGTTGGGCCTGATTGGGCGTGTATGTACCTCAGAGAGGAACGGTGTATCTGAATTGGGACGACCCTGGGTGTGCTTAAACCGCGTCATTCGAACTTCCGGCTGCTGTAAGATTTGAGACTTCCAGTCATACCTGGGTTTCTCTACCTTTCCGAGGGTCTATCGTTAGCGAGGATACCTATACTCGTTGGAGCAGGAGCAGTCGTTCCATCCCGGGGCAGGAGCGAACTTGAAGGAGACACACGGGGGCTCTGATGACGCGAGTTCAAATTATGAGATGAGATACTATCATGTTGACCCCCGCTTGGTTATGGACGCCGCGTGTCCTATCTCCTGCGTCCGAGATCAGTCCGTCCAGCGTTCATATGAGAAGAGTAGTGGGATGTCTTTAGTCGCGAATCTAGTGGACGACAAGCACAGAGGTTTCGTGAGCAGAGCTTCAATTCTGACTGTTACACTTTACACATGGCACGGCGTTTAGGCAGACATGGCATGACTTGACAAGACAGAAAGGACCCGAATGCCGTGGTTGCAGTGACAGGCATAACGGCAGAGATAAGGTAGACCTATTAATGATGCAGCAAGACCGACTGGGACATGATTCATAGTGGTCCTAACATGGACCTGCCAGCTGCAATAGCGACGTGGCTCTGCTCCGAAACCTGATGCGCGCAAAAGTGGCATGAGCGGAGGATCGACGATGCCCGGCGCCACCACGGCGCACAGCACCACAAGTCTTTGACGCTTTGACGAGACGCTGCGTCCAGCTAGAAGTAGCAAAGGGTGAACCTGAAGGTTATACGGGGAAAGCGAGGTAGACACACGTGTATTCATAGCTCGATATGAAGCTTCTACATTAATGCCCCGTTTTGGCGAGCATTTCGCTCCCGTAAGACAATAGATGACTGGTTGTCAGGATCAACACGCTCTCCATCGAGCAGTAAGGTCCGAGACAAGGTCCAGCAAGAAGGTTGCGACAAGCTGATTGTGTAAACTCCGGAGACACTTTGCGGAAGCGAGCAGAGTAGCACCACCTTACCTTACCTTACCTGCGACGAGAGCTAAGGCTTCATTTTGATGATGTGACGATTGAGCAAGTCAGGAGATGGTCTTCGCTATGGCTGCCGCAGGTCGGAGTTGCAGCCCGACTCAGACTAGAACATGCATGAACCTGAGCCTAATGAGTAATTGAGTGATTGTCGAGCCACTTCAATCCACATCGTCCGTGAAGTCGAAATAGACGAAACCAGATACATCGAAGAATAGAAGAGTCCGGATAGCATGCGGGGTCCGTTCTGGAGCTCACACGCAGGAACTGGCAGATAGACTTGGGAGAGCACCACAGCAGTGCCCCAGGCCACCACCATTCAGCGGTCGCCGAAGGTGTCGTAATTCCAGTGTTGAAAATAAGCAAGAACTCTGAGAAACCAGGAGAAAGAAAGCCGACCGCAGTAGATGAGCTCAAAGATGTTTTGGCGGGGAAAGAAGAGATGTTGAGGACGGTTGCCAAAGGCGGAAGGGGGGCGTACCCGCGTGAGAAGGACGGCGTGAACCGAGAGCGTTTCTTCCAACGACCACTTCCTATCGACGACGCCCCTCACCCTCGTCGTCCGCCACGACATTCCTGAGCCGTTTTTATTTCTTCTGAAAGCGCTGGGATCGCTCAGGTTGTCTCGACACCCACGACGACGCACTTGAGCCACCGTATCGTCTATTCTCGTTCCCAAATCAATCGCATTGAACAGCCTTCCCTCCTTTCACGACTCCCTCACAGCGCTTCGCTCTTACTCGTCGATAACCGCACAATCTCACCCCCATCCCCATCATGTCTTACCCAGATTCCCCGTCGTCGCCCGGGACGATGTCCTCCAGGCGTCTTACGAACAGAAACACCAATCGGTATTCGGTTACCGCCTTGTTCTCCATGGCAGCAGAGCAGGACGTTGAGGTCGAGGATGATCTGGCTAGAGGTGTGTTTCTTTCTATGATGTCGCAGTGCTAGGTTAGACCTTGTTACGATGGGAGGCCAAAGTGTCAGTCTGATGACGGTCAAGGAGTCGACCGCGACTCAACGAACCCAGCACTGCCCAGTCGTCCACAATTCTTGTCACTCATATCCATTCCTTCGCAGCCCAAAAGCGTCTGCGTGACCTCAAGTCTCGTATCTCCGCTCAGTCCAAGAAGAATTTCGTCCTCGAGCGTGACGTTCGTTACCTCGACTCACGAATAGCTCTCCTCATTCAGAATAGGATGGCGCTTGACGAGGTGCGCCGCTTCCATTCCAAATATGCACCCATCTTTCCACCTGACGATATTGCACCGCTAGCAACGCGAAGTCGAAAGACATCTCGAAGAAGTGGACCCGACAGAGGGCCAATACCCTGACGAACGCAAGCTCCAGCAATACTCCAACCTCTTCTTCCTCCTCCAATCCGAGCCACGACACGTCGCCGCCCTCTGTCGTCTCGTCTCCCTTTCCGAGATTGATACCCTCCTTCAGACGGTGATGTTCACCCTGTACGGAAATCAGTACGAGAGCCGAGAGGAGCATCTCCTCCTGACCATGTTTCAGTCCGTGCTCTCCGCTCAGTTTGACTCCGCGACCGAGTTCGGATCGCTTCTTCGCGCCAATACGCCCGTGTCCCGTATGATGACGACCTATACCCGTCGAGGTCCTGGCCAGAGTTACTTGAAGAGCGTGCTGGCAGAGCGGATCAACAGTCTTATCGAACACAAGGACCTCAACCTTGAGATCAACCCCGTGAAGGTGCGTTATTGTTTGTCAGTTTCGATGGAAATGCGGACCAGCTTTTGGCTCGCAACTGTACCCTCCGAGTTTCATCATGCGCTGGTGTTGCTGTGTCTCGTGAAATCACTAACGACTTGCCTACAGGTTTACGAGCAGATGATCAATCAGATCGAGGAAGAGACAGGCTCTCTCCCTGAGAATTTACCCCGCGGTGTGCCTCCTGAGACCGCCCAGGCTAATCCCGACGTGCAAGCCATCATCGCGCCACGTCTGACGATGTTGATGGAGATCGCGAACAGCTTCTTGGTGACCATCATCGAGTCGATGGAGAGCGTGCCGTACGGTATCCGCTGGATATGCAAGCAGATCAGGAGCTTGACACGGGTGAGTGGAGTTACTGCAGCACCGCTGTCGAACGAGTGCGCTGATGCTGGGTTGTCATGCAGAGGAAGTATCCGGAAGCGACGGACTACGCGATCTGCTCGCTCATCGGCGGTTTCTTCTTCCTTCGGTTCATCAACCCAGCGATCGTGACGCCTCAGGCGTACATGCTCGTCGACGGCGTGCCCGCGAAACACCCACGGCGGACATTGACCTTGGTGCGTGTTTCGCTTTCTCAAAGTTCCAATTTGATCCTGACGGTGAAAATCAGATCGCGAAGATGTTGCAGAATTTGGCCAACAAACCGTCGTACGCGAAGGAGGCGTACATGATGACGCTGAACCCGTTCGTGGAGAACAACAAGGCGCGGATCAACCAGTTCTTGAACAACCTCTGCGAGGTCGGAGACTTCTACGACACTCTTGAGGTGGGTTCTTCCTGCATGTATCATCCAGAATGATTTCTGACTATCTTCCAGATGGACCAATACATGGCTCTGTCGAAGAAAGACCTGATGATTCATATCACCCTTAACGAACTGTACAACACACATTCCCTGATCACACAACACATCGAAACTCTTGTGCGTATTCACATCTCCCTCTCCACATCCCTTGTGCATTCGCAATACTGACAACGCACCCAGTCCCCCAATGACAAACAACACCTCCGCATCCTCACCGACGAACTCGGGCCCGCCCCTGCCCAAGTCCCGCGCAAAGAGAACCGCACGCTCGAGCTGAAGCTCTACTCGCGCTGGGAAACCCCAGTACAGGACATCCAGTCCGCCTTCGCCGACACCGTCTCCTCGTCGGACATGCTCTACATGGAGACGAAATCGATCTTCGTCCAGCTCGTGCGTTCGATCCCCAACGCCGCGGAGAAGCGCCCGTACAACCTGGCGGCGATCGCCGAGCGCGCGGCGACGACGAAGGACGCGACGCTCGTGCGCAAGGGCATCAAGGTGAAGGAGATGCTGCGTGAGCTCGAGGAGCTGAAGATCGTTGAGTCGACGGACGGGTACAAGCTCATGCAGGACGAGGTCGGGGCGGAGCTCGCGCACCTCGGGAACCTGAGGGAGAAGGTCCTGTTGGAGACGAAGAGTCTCGAGGCGGTGTATAAGACGATTTGCGACCATAACAATTATATGAGGAGTCAGCTGGAGCAGTATAAGGCGTATTTGCAGAACGTGAGGTTGACGGCGTCGAAGGAGAAGGGGTCGTCGACTGGGGTGGGCGTCGTTACGGTGGGTGGGAAGGAAAAGAAGCCGGCGAAGGCGACGGTGTTGGGGCCGTATAGGTTTACGCATGCGCAGTTAGAGAAGGAGGGGATTATTGTGGAGAGTAATGTCCCGGATAATAGGTGCGTTGGTTTTGGCGGTTGTGTGGTCGTGTGTGATACTGATAGTGTGGCGTCTGTGTGGCACATGTAGGCGACCGAATATTTACTTCAATATCACGTCGCCGACGCCGGGGACGTTCATCATCGCATTGCACTACAAGGGTCGGGAGAAGGCGATCCTCGAGATGGACCTCAAGATCGATGATCTCTTGGAGAAGGTTTGTTTGTTTCACGATCTGGTTTAGGTTGATGTGCTCATATCTTTTATACACGATCTGCAGCAAAAGGACAACAAGCACCTGTTGGACTTGGAATACGTCCAGCTGAACGTGCCGAAGGTCCTCGGTCTCCTCAAGAAGGTCTTCGCCAAGCGGTAGATGCTTGGAACTCCTCCCTCCCTTCCCTTCCCTTCCCTCCCGTACTGTACTTAGCCTTCGTTCCCGATTACTTATTCCTTGCCTTTCTCTATGATGATCTCTTTTCCGTCGTCCCTTCGTTCTTCCTGTCGATATATATTGATATGTTGTCGTTATTTCCTCTCATCCGTCCTGACCGTCATATCTGTCCTCCTTTGGCCTCACGAATCCATCGTTACCCCGTCCCCGCCAGTTACCCCGTCCGTTCCGATTCCGATATATATCTCACGACCCCCCTCGACCTCGACCTCGAGCCGTGTCTTTGATCCGCGCTCTCCTCTCCCCCTGTCCCCGAACCCGCTCACTCCGCTGTTGTTCTTTATATCCTTCCTTATTGTTCGTTCGGTCGCTCGAGCTACCCCTCTCCCTTGGCCTTTACCCCCCGGATTTTATTCAGTGTTTAGTTCTTCTCTTTCCTTCTTTTTAGTTCCTTTTTACTTTTACTTTTTACCTCAACTTCCGCGTTTGTCCTCCTGGCTTGCATTTGTCTTTTGCCACCTGGCACGTACGTACGTATATATATATACACATACATCTGGTCGCACACCCGTCGCGTCGTGATGTTCCTTTTCCTTCCTTCCTCCTCGCCTCGCCTTTTCCTTTCCGCTCGTTCTGTCGTCGTTCTGTCTCTTTTCTCTTTTCGTCCCTATCTAAGGATGTATTATCGCTCTTGTAGTACTTGCCGACTGTGAACTGGTACCCGGTGGTTTTTCGTCCTCGTCCTGTTTGTTGTGTCCCTGTGTCTGCTGTCCGCTGTGCACTTCTTTGGTGTCTGAGTCTTGTCACTTGTGGGCTGTCAGTGGGGGTACTACATATGATGATCATTGACGTTACTTGTTGGGATACAGAGAATCGATGTCCGTTCGCTCGTTCATTTCGTTTATGAATCTTCAGCCAGAGGATGAGTTAGCAAGTTACGGTTATCTGATCCGACGTTGACGTTAGCAAACGTTCGTCGAAAAGTTTCGCTTGATGGGACGAGCGGGGAATCATCTGCAGGAACCCTTGTGTCCGAGATGTTCCGACCCTGGGCGGTCCAATCGTCAATTGAGAGGATGTAAAGTGCTATAGGGGCGGACCGTCGGCAGAGAGCTGGCACGACCGAGGAAGAGCCGGTGGAAAAGGGCTTCCAGGAAAAGGATGTGCTTCTTGAGGTCGGACCGTTGAGGGATATCGAGGCGATAATCAGGAACATACGGTATGTTGAAGAAAATTCGCGAAATATCGACGGAGAACGCGTCGAGGCGGGGGGCGAGATGCGGGGACGGGCCGGGGACGTCAGGTATGACGTCGACGAGGGCTAAGTGATTTATTTTGTGGAGGACGGTTTGTGCAAAGGAGTTGCCCGCAGCGTCGATCCTGAAGAGAACCTCGCGAAGGAAGAAGTCCGTTCTGAAGAGGCCCATCCGATTATCACTCCTCCCCAAATCCGGTCGTCCATCCTATATAACTCGTCCTCCAGACATCCCGAGTATTCCCCCACACATTCCCCCTCATCCTCTCTCCTTCCCTTCCACCACCACCACAGTCATCATGCCAATCTCCGAGCCCTCGCTCTCGGATCTCAACGTCGACGGTAACCAGCACCTCATCGTCGTCTCCAACCGTCTCCCCATCACCATCACGAAAGATGCCCAGGGCGAGTACCACTTCAAAATGTCCTCAGGCGGGCTCGTCTCCGCACTCTCTGGCACCAAGAAGTCCATGGCGTTCACCTGGATCGGCTGGACGGGGTTCTACATCCCCCCGAAGGATCGTCCCATCGTCGACAAACGACTCATGGACGAGTACTCCTGCCAGGCCGTCTACCTCGATGACGACGTCGCAGACCGGCACTATAACGGCTTCTCGAACTCTATCCTTTGGCCGCTCTTCCACTACCACCCCGGCGAGATGAATTTCGACGAGGAGAACTGGCTCGCGTATCGGCAGGCGAATATGAAGTTCGCGGAGGCCGTCAAGCAGCAGGTCAGGCCGGGGAGTATGGTCTGGGTGCAGGATTATCATCTTATGTTGTTGCCCATGTTTTTGCGCGGGCTCGTCACCGGTCCAAACGAGATGAGGGAGGTGACTTCGAACGAGCTCGAGAAGCTCACGGAGGGGTTGGATAATGCCGATGTCCCTGCGTTTGGACACGAGTATGTACCCGGAGTGAAGATCGGCTTCTTCCTTCACACGCCGTTCCCCAGTTCCGAGATTTACAGGTAACGTTATTCTGTTTTTACCCCTATTTCCCCTCATTTTCTTACATTGTGGTTTGTGTGTTAACCTACTCGACCGTTCGTAGGATTTTGCCAGTGCGGAGAGAGATCCTGCTCGGCGTGCTCTATTCCGATCTGCTCGGCTTCCACACATACGACTACGCCCGTCACTTCCTCTCCTCATGTACCCGTATCCTCGGTCTCCCCACCATGCCCAACGGCGTCGAGTTCGAAGGCCGGCTCGCCCACGTCGGGACTTTCCCCATCGGAATCGACCCTACCTCCTTCACCGAGGTGTGTTGTGCTCCCTCACCTCTATGCTTTTTGTTTTTGAGGTCGTGGTGCTGAACAGTCGGATGGTATGTGTGTGTAATAGAACTTGAAGAAGGAATCGGTCCAGAAGAGGATCAAGCAGCTCGAGCAGCGCTTTAATGGCGTGAAGGTTATTGTGGGTGTTGATCGTTTGGATTATATCAAGGGCGTCCCACAGAAACTACACGCGCTCGAGCTCTTCCTCACTCAACATCCCGAATGGATCGGCAAGGTGCGTCTCCCCCTTCCTCCCTCTCCCTCTCCATCCCCACCCCAAGTCCTCCCTCACATAACAAACAACCCGAACTAACCAAATGTGACACCGTGGCGTCATCTGCACACATACAACACAGGTCGTCCTCGCACAACTCGCCGTCCCCTCCCGCCAAGACGTCGAAGAATACCAGAACCTACGCGCGACGGTGAACGAGCTCGTGGGCCGGATCAACGGAAGGTTCGGAACGGTCGAGTTCATGCCTATCCATTTCATGCATAAGAGCTTGCCGTTCGATGAGTTGTGTGCGCTTTATGCGGTTAGTGATGTTTGTTTGGTGTCGAGTACGAGGGATGGGATGAATTTGGTGCGTTTGCAATTTCCTTCTTTCTTTCTTTTTTCCCCCTCCCTCCCTCCCTGCCTCCCTCTCCGATCTCCTTTGCTCCGTCGCGTCATTTCGTATTTTCAAGTGGAGAGTTACTGATCATTGATGTTGACGGTGCGTTGTATTGGCTGTTGGTTTGGTTAGGTCTCATACGAATATATCGCGTGCCAACAAGCCCGGAACGGCGTGATGATCCTCTCTGAGTTCGCTGGCGCGGCACAATCGCTGAACGGTTCGATCGTCGTCAATCCATGGGACTCGCAGCAGGTCGCGGACGCGATACATGAGGCGGTGACGATGGACGTGGATACGAGGGTGGAGAATAATCGGAAGTTGTTCAAGGTATGTCTGACTCCCACCTCTCCCCCTTCTTCCTGTATCTTCCAAACACTGCTCAAACTCCTACTGACGCTCGAACTCCTACTTACGCTCGAACTCTCGAACGCGTATAGTACGTCACGAAATACTCCGCCGCCTTCTGGGGCACCTCCTTCGTGCGCGAGATGTCGAAGATCAGGCCGGAAGACGTAGATAAAGGCGGCCAGGCAGAGTTGTTGCCTGCTAGCACGGCGGGGAATCAGCCTGGGGGGAGTACGAATGGGAATCCAGCGTTGGAGACGGCTGCGGATGGGAGTGGGGATGGGGAGCAGTCGCCGGTGGGGGTGGATGCGACTGTTATTGCTTCGTGATTTTGGGGATTTCGTGATTTTGTGAGGCGGTCAGGCTTCAGGTTGGAGTGTCGTGCTGAGAGCCGTATGTGTCCGTTGCTTTTGGGTCATATTTGGGTCCTGGTTGGGCTTTCGACTACTTAGATGGGATTTCCCGCGTTTTCGGTGACTTGGTGGGTTGGGCTACGTTAGCGATGAAATCGAAGAGGCTGCTTTTGTTGTTGTTGTAAGGTGTACCACATACATGCATACATACATACTCGAATACATACATAAATATACATATTACATATATACGCGCAAATTTGTATTTTTCCCTCTGTCAACGGGCTTTTTGTTTTCCTTCATCTCTTGTGTGTTTACATCAATTTGGTTGCTTGTCTGTGTCGAGCAGACCGAATAGGGAATGCATGTGCCTTTTGTCTCCGCGAAGCCACCGCCACCGCCACAGCAGTGTCCGAATTCAAATTCTAATTAAGCGCTCACGACTCGGGCGCGTCTTCAAGTTGAACTTTGTTCTTGTCCGTGAACGCGTCCATGGTCCGACTACCTACTGTAACACAGGACCTGCCTCGAGTCAAACGTAGGTACTCCCCAGCTTTCCGTAGCAGATTCTGCTCTCTTCAACGTGACTCGCTGCCCGATGCTGTTCTCTGCGACGCTGAGCACCTAATGTGCAGAAAGGAGGCTGAAGTCGATTTATGATCGGATGAGACCCCTTGTGTTTGTGTTTCTGTGAATGACTAGAAGCGGATCCGGATAAGTATACGAGAAATTTTCGGGCATATATGGGTAGTATGTATTTGTTGGGTGTGTCCTTAAGAGTCCTTTTCAAGAACTTCACACTGATTATGGTTCGGATCTGTTTCTTATCCGTGTGCTTGATTACTTACTACCTAGCTTCTTTATGCGACTTGACACCTGTCAGCTTGCGGAGGTTGGGAAAGAAGTTGTGACTTTCGAGTTGGACGTATAGGACATGAATATCAGGCAGCCATCACGTTCGTGGCCTGGATCGGCCACATAGTATGTGACTTTCTACTGATAGGTATCGCAGTCTACAAGGTGAAAAGATATCCTTGCCGTTTGACGAAGCTCGTGACTAGGCTTTAGGGCTCACCGGCATACGATCGACCAAACGTATTTGTGTGGCGTGGGGAGGGAGGGCACTAGTAGAGGCGCACCCTGGCGCCTACATACGCCTTCCTGCCCTCTACGATTCCTCCCAGAGATTCACACCCATCGCCTCTAGTATTGAAGCTGATATAGATGGTGAGCGATACATAATCGATACTGTCTTGTGTTGCTCGAAGGTTCTCTGATATCCGTCCTGCTTACCTGCATACAGGAGAGATCTACTTCGCCGCTGATAGCCGCAGATGATATCCGAATCAGAGCTCTGCTCAACAGGATGACAACGCAGAACTTTGATTCGATATCCGACCGGCTCGTCGACTGGGCTAACAAGTCCGAGAAGGAAACAGACGGAGGTTCGCAGTTCAACGGCTCGAATGTCGGTGTGCCTGAGGAGTCTAGCAAGACCGCTGATGCGGCTGAGTTGGCTGCGGCTGCTGAGGAAGCTAGAGACAAAGTGCCCGACAATGAGCCTCTCCGTATCGACACTGCAGCGGTCCTTGATCTTCCGGGCAAACGCCGTCCTGGTCCTTTGAACTCTCAGTCCGTACGAGCTATGAACATACCACAACCTCTACCCTCCGCTCTCGCCACCGCTCGTATCATCGAGGACCTTCATGAGATCTCATACCCGGAAGGCATCAAGAGCCCGAAAGTCGAGCTCAATGCGAGCGCCGCCAAGGGCAAGTTCAGGTATGTTTACCACACCTTTCATCACTTGTTCACATCCCATACTAATCATCACTTTCTCGTAGGTACGATCGCGACTTCCTCCCACAGTTCATGGCGGTCTGCAAGGAGAAGCCAGACAACCTTCCTCCGCTCGATGCCCTCGGCTTGGAGCCAAGCGACCAGACTTCCAGCGGCTTCGATGTGACTCGCGGTGGCTCTGGTCGCCGCAATTCTGGCATGGTCACTCCCTCCGGATCAGTCAGTCGCAATGCCTCGATTGGTCTCGGTTTCGTTCCCAGCTCCATGGGCAAGACTTCCGGGTTCGGTATGGTTCAATTCGCCACCACCGCCAAAACCGGCGAAGAAGGATTTGCCCTGGCTAACGGTCCGAGTCGTTCTACCTCTCTCGCTGGGAGCGCTCTGAGTGGCATCGCTATGGGTGGTGGTCGTGGTCCACCAATGTCGCGCACGAACAGCCAAGGCGGACCGGATTCTGGAAAAAAGCGCGAGCGTACCCGTAGCAAGCGTATCGGTCAGACCAGGAACGAGTCGAACAGGGTCCACGTCTCGACTCCCGCCATGTCTAACATGGGTCCACCTCTCGAGCCTGTTGCTCCTCTCGAGGCCAGCGCAAACCGATGGGTTGCTGGCAGTACTCGCCGTGGAGCAGCCGCCGCTGCCGTCACACCGGATCCCGACTCACCCGAAATGGTCGAACGTAAGGTCAAGGGTCTCCTCAACAAACTTACCATGGAGAGGTTCGACTCGATCTCCGACCAGATCATCAGTTGGGCCAACAAGTCCGAGACCGAGAAGGACGCTCGTACGCTCATCCAGGTCATCAAGCTTGTCTTTGAGAAGGCTACCGATGAAGCTGCCTTCTCCGAGATGTACGCGAGGCTCTGTCGTAAGATGACGGAGACAATCAGCCCCAAGGTTCAGGACGATGGCATCAAGAACCAGGAGGGCAAACCTATCGTGGGTGGTCAACTGTTCCGCAAGTACCTTCTCAATCGTTGTCAGGAAGATTTCGAGCGTGGTTGGTTGCAAAGGGAGACAAGCGCCGCCGCCGCTCTCACGAAGGCGACGGAGGACGAAGCTGCGGCAAGGGCCAACGCTGCCAGCAGCAAGGAGGCCGAAGAGGGCGAGCTTTACTCAGACGAGGACTATGCAGCCCAGAAGGCCAAGCAGAGAGGTCTCGGTTTGATCAGGTTCATGGGTGAACTGTTCATGCTGCAGATGTTGACGGAGCGTGTCATGCACGAGTGTATCAAGAAACTGCTCGGAAACGTCGAGAACCCGGAGGAGGAGGAGATCGAGAGTTTGTGCACGTTGATGAATACCGTCGGGGCGGTTTTGGACACTGAGAAGGCGCACGCGCATATGGATGTGTACTTCGCTCGTATGAAGGAGTTGACGAAGAGTCCGAAGGTGAATTCGCGTATAGCTCTCATGTTGCAGGTCTGTGGACTTTTCTTCGTTGATCGTCTTGCTCGTTACTTACTGCCAGGCCCCTAGGATGTTATCGAGCTTCGGGAGCATAGGTGGCTACTATTCAATACTCCCAGCGGTTCTCGGACCATCCGGCAGATTTACGAGGCCGTAAGTATTTCCTATTATATGCCTCGAGCTGTCTGTATTCTGACCTTGCATACAGGCTGTCAAAGACAAAGCTGCGAAGGATAAGGAGTTCCGCGAGCGCCAGATGAGCATCGGTGGCTCTCGTGGTGGTGACCGTGGCGAACCTCAACAGATCGGTCCCGATCGTTGGGGTACTACTTCAGGACCCAATCGTCCTCCACCCAAGGCCGGCGACCTGTCTCACTTTTACAAGATCGCGAAATCGACACCGATGAGATTTGGTCCCAGCAGCGTATTTGCCGGAAAGAAGGAGGCCAATGGCCGCGAAGCTTCCCTGTCCCGCATGGCTTCCACTTCCAATATGTTCTCCATGCTCAGTCAGAACCCCGAACTTGCTGTCGAGGCTACGACCTCGAAGCCCAGCCGACCGGCGAGTCGCAAGACGAGTGTCAACCTCACCCAGCCCGGCGGTGTCCCTGGGCCCACACAACACAGAAAGCTTCAGCTTCTGCCTCGTTCTAAAGCTCTCGGGGAGATGAAGGCGGAGAATACCCCTGCCGGATCGGAGGCTGGCTCTGAGGACGGGCGTGCTGAGGCTTCTGCTCCTCCCTCAATGTCGGAGGAGGCGGCTACGAAGATTATCGACGAGGACGTCAAGGAATTCTTCAGCATGCCCATGTTGTGTGCGGCCGAGTCTTACTTCCGCAGTCTTCCCGAGGAGCACCACTTTCAACTCATCGAGAGACTCGCCATGGCCGCCATTGAGTCCACGGAAGCGGACGGGTGGCTCGTCGCAGCCTTCTTCGCTCAAGCGAGAGAAAACAATCTCTGCTCCCCTGCATCATTCGAGGAGGGCTTCGTGCCGCTAGCTGAGCTGTTGGATGACATTGCGATTGATGCGCCCAAGGCATTTGATCTGTTTGTGGTCATGATGAAGGGTGCTGGGCTGGATGAGGATGAGGAACGGAAGTTACGGATAGCGGAGAAGTCAATGAACAAGGCCAAGTTGATCGCGTTATTAGTTTGATTTTCTTTCCTTATCTTCTTTCGTACATACTCTCATTCTCAACGGTCCTCGTATTTTTCCCCTTATAACTTTCGCTCTGAGACATTGATTCAACCACCCCTCCCCTTATGTGCTCCTTCCATTTTCTAGACAGTTTATTTCACTCTTCTACCACACTTTCCCCGTAACTTCTCTCTTCCGAGCAAGATTTTACTTCCCACAAAGTGACTATCATGATCCCTCTGAGTGGTAAGGACGAAGGTTCATCGACGCACCCCCTCTGCCATTCTACTGGTGCCTTACAATCAGCGTGTCTCGTTCAAGTCTCGTTCAGAGGTGGATTTTGAACGATCTTAAGTGGCAATTGTGCGGTTAGGAATGACCCGAGGGTTCGGCATCAGCCGCACTTCGGCAGTGTGTGTCCAACCTTTGGCTAGTCACGGACATGCATCTTGTCTAAGTACTAACTTACTGTCTCCAACTTCCGAGTCGACTACGGGCAGTCATAGGGACCAACAACCAACATTCTTTGGACAGTCTCAGTTCTGCCCATTCGCAAAGGTGACGCTCTCGTTTGCCTCCAGTGGTCTCGGGGGCAGCTAGTCTGACCGAGACATCTCGTTCAAGATATACCAGCGAGCCGGGATGTCCATGTTGACCTTGCCAGACGACCTGGTCCTTGAGATTGCTCAGTATCTCATACCAGCCTGGGATGGACTTGGTTTCACAAAAATATCATCTCGCCATTATCACCTCGATTTCACCCTGCAAAGCCTCTGCGCTGTCAACCACCGTATTCGAATGATATGTCTGCCTGCGCAATTTCAAGTACTCGTCATCGGAGTAGACAGCTACGCTCTAGAGAAGGAAGCAGACTTCATACGACGGACGTTGTTGTCTCGTTCCGACATCTCTACATACCTGCGGTGCGCGAGTTCCTGTCTCGAGTCAATCGAGGATTAACTGATGTGTGGTCATTGCCGATCCCATGTAATCTAGCTCTGTGCACTTCGTAGGTAAAGAAGACACCAATTGGTCACGACCGACAATCGTCGAAATCCAGTGGATTCATCTCAACCAAATCGTGCAAGATCTCCTCAAATTTGCACCAGGTCTCGTTCGTCTCGATATCACACAACGTTTGGGGAGGCCGTCCATCACAGCGCAACTCCTAGACGTCATAAATGAACATCCCTCGCTTAAGACCGTGGAGATAGACTCGCCCGAACCGCTCTTGATGTTGGACACCGAAACAATTCAATCCACGTCGCTCAGCCGGATCAGTTGCGGATACCTTTCACTCGGTCATAAATTTCACCCTTTCTCGTGGGAAACCATGGGGAAAGTCCTCCGCACGGCAGGCGGCGCACGACTTCGCACTCTTACAATACCCTCGGAGGGCATTCCGCAAGAATGGGGATCGCTTTCTCTGAACGGATTGGAGACGCTCGGAATCGATCTGACCCGTTCTGTATCAAATCTGTTCCTCGAACACCAGGCAATTTCATTCATGGCCCGTCATCCTTCGCTCAAGATCATCAGGGTCAGCATGCTGTCACAATTCCTTCCTTCCCGAATCTTGTCACCACTTCCGTGCATGGCCGAATTGTACGCGTTGATAGCGGCGGAACGTCTTGAGGATTCCATACTCTTCAGTGGCTTGGGCCTCAAACGAAAGATTGCCACACCGGTACTGAAGGGTGGAAGCGAGGCGTCTTCGAGGTGTATTACCAAGGCCTATCTAAGCCTTAGGAAGAATTGCATCCTCTCTCTGCCGCTGTTCACGAAGACCGTGCAGTTCACCGACCTATTGAGAATACAGATCGACGACACAGACAGGAGTGAGGTTACAATTGTATGTCCCGCCATAGACTTCCAAGAAAAACAATGTCCCTGGTCTTAATCTGACCTATATTCAACTCTGTAGCATGATCTCTTCAACGCCGTTGAGGTCTGTCATCCGTCGCTGCAGAAAATCACTCGACTCGAGTTCCCTCGGGTTCCACTTTGGGAAAGTGGTGTGGCGAACTTTAATACCGCCGGCGCGGCCGGAGGAGTACTTCTCGACATTGATGAGTTCGATTTCAGAGACCATGAGCTCGATGAATTCGATGTGGAGGATCAGGAGAAGGCGTGGTTCATCGTGGAAGAGGGGCTACGCGTGTATGCAGATCATCTGGTGCAATCCGTACAAAAGCTCGGCGCTCTGTGTCCGCTGCTGGAGGCAATTGAAATCGGCCTGGATACTTCGGCCACCGGAATTTGTTACAAATTAGAGAGCAAGCGAGGAGAAGAGGGGCATGAGAATTTGATGACGGTGACATGGAACTTCACTTTCTATTGAGATTGAGGTGCGTGCTTGTGGTTCATTACTGTGTCTTCAGGATATTCACACCTTGACGTCGTGCATCAGTCAGGACACCGTCGTTCTCGCCCCTACAAATCTCTCAATGTATTCTAAATTAGTCTGAACGAGCCCGCGTAAAATGTCTCATTCCTATCTGTTCATAATCAAGGACAATTAACTTATAAGCCAGACCTGTATGTCCTCCCATCGCGTTCACTTTCCGTGTCGCTGACTCCAGCGTGATGGCTTGTTTAACGACCATCGCCTGCAAAGGCTCTACATTTCAACCAAACATTCATATACGGAAACGACCGCGATCCAACTCCAGCGAGACTAATGCAGGGTATCTCGGTATATCTACGGTCCTACTCCCTGGCTTCGCTGGTTAAGCTGTGTGCCCCAGTATAATAATGTCAAGTATGTTGAATACAACCGTAGTGACGACAGAGCAAAGGATGACAAGGGTCACATTGAAGATTGAGAATAAATTCCGGTAGTGAGAAGAAAAGGTAGTTGGAGGGTTGCTAGAGCGGCTAACTATTGCTTGCCGTCATACTCCTCATCTATGGCGTCGAGAAAGTCGAGCATCTAGGATAGAGGGTCAGTGTAACGAATACAAAGTAGACTATGGACAAAAGAGGGGCGATTTAAACGTACAACTTTGTGTCTCTTTTCGGCCATTTTCTTGCCTGGCTCGGTCTTCATGCGTTCGCGGATATGAAGAAGTTTATCGTGGAAGTGTTGAATTGCTGTCGTAGGTTGGACGGGGTCTCCATGCGGTGCATGAAGTGTTCTATCGCCGCGAGATACCCTGAGTACAGTTACAATACGGGGGTCAAAGGAGAAGAGACAGAAGCTGACATACTGGTTGATGGCAGCGCTGTAGGCGGACACACGCATTATCCCTACAAACATTTGAACATCAGTAAGTCGGTGCAAGGCAGACAACCAGCAGAAGAAGACAAACCGAAAGCTCCAATTGCATCCAACCTGTCCGCATCCTGCACGCAATGCAATTCAACGCACTGCTCATGCCAACTCCCCCACTTCCCTTCGCCCCTCAACTTTTTCTCTGTCGTCCAACTAACATTCTCGACAATCATCGCGATGTCCTTGGCTCTTCCATCCTTTACCAAATCGATGCTCGGCACTTTTTCTGTAAGAGATTGGAAGAAAGGAGCGAAGTACGTATTGTAAGGATCGATAAGCGCAGCGGGAGGGGCATATTTCTTGTCAAGGACGTCATGAAGAAGAGCGGCGATTTCGACTACGAGGAGATCTGGAGCTTTGAGACAAGATGGAGAAATCGTTCTTGCGAGCTGAAGAGCCGTTCTACGGACGCGACGGACATGGTACGCGTCGTGAGACGGATCATAGGGAGCCATGGCTTCCTCCATACGCTTTTCAACAGCTCGGATAATGATTTCTTCATCTGGAGAAGGATAGGGAGAGATAGCCACAGTCATTGTGTATAGTCGTGGTCGTGCTGGACGTGGTGCAGTGGATCGTTTCGTTCAAGTTTCGTTTGTTGATCGACGCGTCGAGTCATCGCGTCGCGTCCGTAATATTTGATCAGTGCCTGAACGCGTTGATTAGATCAAATACATGACGCCTTACCATAAACAGTTATCAGATAAGATAAAAAGCCATCCCGACTTTCACATCGTCCCCGCCAAGTTCCAGATTTCTCTACCTGCCAGCAAACCATGAACAACATATCCCTCCGACCCATTTCTTCCTGTCTTGCTGCTCTCTATGTGCTTACTTTGATTGTTCTTGTTGCCGGAAAGTCTGGATCTGATGGCCTCATCACGGTACGCTCCATGTCTTGGCTGCTGCGCGAAATCGGTTGCTCAGCCCCACGTGCCCGTTCTTCTTGGTTCGTTCTGCATCATGTATGCTCTTTCCGTGGACCATCACTTTCGTGATGTTTTTGGAATGCAATTGCCTCGTCGACCACCTCAAACATACGTAGGACGCAGACGTCGCGGCATGCCCTGCCGTCCAAGAATTATCGGCAGTGAAGCATGAGCTTGCAAGTACAGAATCACCCATCATGCGACAAGTCTTCGCCTGGCTCTTTCCTTTTGGACCTGGATGGAACTCTGGTGCGTACTATGCACTCCAGTCCGTTGACCTCTCTACGGCCCAGCCTCACTTCCTCAACACGACGTCGAGACTGACTATGCTCATAATAATTGAACTTCGTTCAGTGCTTGGTACCTTCTACATCAGCTCGTGCGTCTCCTTCGATGTTGCCTGACCCGAGTCTAACTGCAAATGCCGTCTTAACGTTGCCACCAACTATGGTTCTTGGTGTTTTTGAACGTCGAAATTATAGGGTCCCTAATTTTATTCTCGCGTTCATCCCTGCTCAAATCAACCGCAACACCTTGAACACCATGACGGCTTTCGCGGTGCGTCTTTCTCTCTCAATGTATATTTACCATCGCGGGCCACAACTTGGCTACCCGTCGCGCCATATAAAACCTGCACGTTGTGCTGACTTTGCTCTTTCTTGAACAACCTTTATGGTCGTGCCTTAAATAGACTGGTGGACTCCTCTCCGACGTCTTCCTCCATTTGGTGCCACACTCCTTCATGGGCGAACATCAGGACAACTCCGCCCATTTCGTCATGGTAGAGGAAAAGCGGAACATCCTTGTCGGGTAATGTACCACAATCTCTCCGCTCCCTTTTTTTCTCTTTGTCTCTCTATTCCTGTCTGCATGCGGCCCATAGTCTCTCGACCTTGATGTCTATGCCGAATCCTAACTTAACCCACTTCATGGTACTTGTCTATCTACCGCCTTACCCATACACTACGCGTGAAGATGTCGTTGGTCTTCGTATGGGTTTTCCTGCCGTTTGGACGACCTCATGCGCTGCACGATGCCTTCATCCATTCTTTTCTTCTACGTGGTATTTTCCCTTGGGCTTCCACCGTGACTACAACCGTGGCAGGCTATTATTCAACCCATCGCTATCGGAGCTTGAAGTCTGAAGCTTGACGAGAACCACAGAACCACGAACAACCACTCCATGCATGCATACATACCGTCACTGTGTCCCAGCCCACCTGGACGACGCACGTTCTTTCCCATTTACTTCGCGCTCGTTCGTGACAATCGTCCTTCGCGTCCTGACGCCTCTCCCTTCGCTCTTTTTCCCCTTTTCTCGCTCAACTTTGTTTCTGATGAGCCGTGCACCTTGCTGACCGTTATGTCCTTTCACCCTTCCCTTCCCCGTGCATGCATCCGTACGTCCGCTCCGTACACACACCCACACATGCGCACGCACACAGTCTAGGCATATTCGGAGGCTTTGCGGCCTTCTTCGTCATGGAGAAGACTTTACGTGTTCTCGGCGGAGGAGGAGAGGACGGCCATTCGCACTCGAACTCGCATTCTCACAGCCATACGGAGGAAAAGCAGGGTGGTGGCGAGACCGAGGGGACTGCGACGGGTGTGGCGGCTAAATCTACGAACGGCCTGCGGGAGCGCAAAAAAGTCGGCGGAGAAGACCATCAGGGCGAGGAAGAGGAGAAACACGCCCAGGTGTCTAAGTTATCTGCGTATTTGAATTTATTTGGTGATTTTTGCCATAATATGTGCGTCGGTTTTTTCTCTCTCTGTGGCGTTGTCTATTCTCCGATGCAAAGCCGCTCATTCTCCTATTATTATTATTCTTTGTATGTGTGCAGTACGGACGGTCTCGCGTACGTCTGCTCGTTTATATCTCGCTTCCACTGCTTTTGCTCACCGACAGCGATTTGACGGCTCACGCCTCGGTGGACTCGAACGCGAACACAAACACAAACATACATTATACAGCATGGCTGCGTCATTCTACTCGAGCCCGCTCATCGGCGCTACGACGACCCTCGCCTGCTTCGCGCACGAGATCCCACACGAGATCGCGGACTACAGCATCCTCATCCGGAGCGGGTTCACGAAGAGAGAGGCGATGCAGTCGCAGTTCTTGACTGCCGTTGGGGCGTTCGTGAGTAGTTGTCCCCCTTGTTCCTAAACCTTTGCTTCTTTCTACATGTGGCGTTCCCTGCGACCGTTCGTTTGAAGGACGATTCTTCGTTGATGTTCTTGAAGACCGTACCATATGACTGACACTTTGTTCTGTTCTGTTCTTCTTCCCCCCTGGCCCTTACCTCCTTCTTCCCTTCCCTTCCCTCCCTCACTGGTATACGACGCACGACCGTAAACCAACGACCAAATCCGGACGAACGTTGGGTCGTTCGTCTTTCGTTTGGCCCTGAACTTTGAACTCCCCTTCCTCGCCTGGACTGTGGATGGGTACGGACTCTCCCTCCCGGTTTGGTCTGCGACATCGCGACAACGGGAAATTCGACTGCTGTATTCCAGGTCGGGTAAGTCTTGCTCTTTCTTTCTATGCATCAGGTGCCCTCTGCGTCGTGTTTGGCGTTTGAACTGACTGGTTCCTTTCACTTCCGGTTTCTGATCCTGATCCTTCTGATCGTGCATATGCATGTCACCCGATTCGATTCGCGGCGCCCGCGTCGCTCACCCATCCACCCATCCACCCGTCCATCCGTCCACCCGTCCACCCGTCCACTCGTCAAACCATCCGTCAATTTGATTGACGAACGCAGGACGTTCATGGGCATCGCGATCCACAACGTGTCGACGGGGCACGAGAGCGCGGCCGGCTCGAATGATCTCGTCGCGGCGCTGAGACAGAGGGCGAGTGGGATATTGGGGACGTCGGTGCGGTTTGCGGATTTGGTGAGTCGCTTGCTTGTTTGATCTTCCTTCCTTGGTTGGTTGTTCGGTCTTCATTGGACGGTATTACTTGTTCTTTTGTTTGTTCGCTGTTCGATGTTCGTTGTTACTTGCTGCTTGTTGTACGGTGGCCCCGAAGGAGTGCTGACTGTTTGTTGTTTTTTTCACACACAGACTATACCGTTCGTAGCGGGCGGGTTCATGTACATCGGCGCTGTCGCAGTCTTACCCACGTACGTCCGTCTATCCCCCAGTCCGTCCCAGTGTCCCAGTCCGTGTGTCCGGGTTGTCCGACCGGAGTCGAGAGTGGTTGTCTCGACCCGAATGCCCTTGCGGTTAGGCCGTATGCTGTGTGCCACTCTTCTGACCGGACAGAGCAGAGAGTGACAGCCAGACAGGCGAAAGTGCCTCGATAGAACTGAATGACGGGATTGACTGACTTGACTTGTTCCATGCTATTCTTTGCGCCCGACCGCACGCACATAGACTGTTGGAAGAAAGCAAGAGCGGGAAACAGGCGCTTCGGGAGGTTAGTCCGGTTCTTCCTCCGTTATCCCTTCTTCTTTTCCCTCTTCCTCCTCGTCCTCTTCCCTTTGTTGTGCTTCTGAGATTGAAACGAGTAACTGACTGACGCAAACTTCGACCCCAGTTTGGTGCGATGGCGTTCGGAGTGCTATGTATGTTCCTAGTGGCGTGAGTTGTTCTTCGATCATACTTTGCTGTCTTCCTGTCTGCGTGCGTGCTAAAATTATAACTGTGGGTCCAGCTGGAACGAATAGAATAGAGGGAGTAAGTTGGATTGGGTGGGCGCAGTGCGGTGGATGGGGATGGGGATTTTGACATGTGCAAACGGGGAGGTAGGGGTGTGTGAGTCGAGTTTGTTACGGCGCAGGGAGAGTGGGACGGGGGCTTTTAGTACTATGTAGTACTACAATTGTTCCGCTTGAATACCCATACAGTACAACTAGGCTGATTGAGAATCGAAGCGCCGGTGATCTAACGACTAACAGCTCTTCTCTCAGTGTGAGGAGAGCCGTGTCCGATGAGGAGGAGTGAGTGAAGAGGACGGAAGCGGAAGGGGAGGGCGTTGATGGGACGGAAACGAGGGGGCGGGAAGTGATGCCGGAAGGAGAGAGTAAGTAGGAACGTGCGTGCTGTGGTTCGTGGGCCGGGCTGCCGGGTCCGCCGAAAGTGACGCGTAATTGGAAATTTGTGGAATTGCGGCCACACGACTCGCTTTTCGCTCTCCGTCCTCTTTCCACTTTATACGCTCTCTGTCCTCGCACACAGACTCATTCCCCGGAAACAAGAACAGTCACAGTATGTTCCCCTTCCAGCTGTCCCCTTGTTGGCCACTATATATATTGTATACTCACCCGTGCCATCGTCCAGCACGACGTCGACGGCTTCCTCGCTCCTTTCAGCACCCCAACACGATCCATCGCAGGAGGCTGCAGCTCGTAGACGCCAGCCGCCCTCGAACCTCCCGGACGAGTCAAGGATCCATAGCCCCATTACGTCCTCCAATCCCCGTCGGCTCCGTGTCCGTCATATCCCAGCCTGCCAGCCACAAGAAGCCACATCTATCAACCTGGCCGCCTTCCTCCCTGCCTCCTCAAGTCGTTGCTCTTCCTTTCACGGGTCCAGCTCCTGCACTTTTGACTCTTCTTCTTCTTCCTCGTCGTCGACGACGTCTTGCTCGACTTCACTCGCTTCAACTTCAAATCAACCGACGCTGCTTACCATGGCGACAAAAGGCCGCTCGACACCCCGCGTCGTCTGCTGCGCGATACCTATCGCAAGATCCGCCGGAAAGGTCCTCGTCGTCACAAGTAGAAAACGACCAGAAAGATGGGTTTGTGAGTACTCGCTCTTCTTCCTATCCACCCCTCCTCCTCCCGCATATGACCGACCACTCCCTCTTGGCTTTTTACATCCCGTCCACGCGTTCCTGATTCACTCCTCCCTCGTGCCTGATCCATTGCTTCCGTCTCCGTTCATCTGTATGTGTCCCGAAACTGACTACCCTTTCTCTTTGTCTTCACCCGTCTGGTCATGCACTGCTACAGTGCCGAAAGGAGGCTGGGAGTCAACAGATGGTGTGCTCGAGGCAGCAGCATCGCGAGAAGCCCTGGAAGAAGGTCTCATCCTTTGTCCCTCTACCCGTCCCGCCCCATCCTAACCTACCCTTCATCGCTCCTCCTCGCGAATCGCGAAACACGAAACAATACCCCACCCATACCAATGCCGTGCCTCTGCCCGCATCTCCGTGCCCGCACGCACCCACTCCGGTAACCCACCGCGCTCCGTCGCATTGCGTCACCCCACCCACCCGTCACCCACCGTCCTCTGTCAATCAACCCACCGTCCTTCCAATCACGATGAACTAGCCGGCGTCCGCGGAAACATCACGCGCTACGTGACCACGATCCCCTCCGCGTCCTCGACATATCACTTCTTCGAGCTAGACGTGTCCGGGCTGGATGCGGAATGGCTGGAGAGCAAGGAGAGGAGGCGGGAGTGGGTCGATTTCGCAGAGGCGGTGAAGCGCGTGTCGTGGAAACAGGAGCTCGCGCAGGGGTTGATGCTTTCGACGCTTGCGCCGCATCGGTAACGTGTGGTTGAGTTCTCTTTCTTTCTTTGTTCCTGTGTCGTCTTTTTGTTGAGCTAGCGTTTCCGAGGTTTGGCGTTTGACGTTGAAGGGACGGACGGGCGTCGCCGTTCGTTCGTTCGTTCGTCTGAGCGTCCTGTCGCGCTACGTCGTTCCTTTTCTCCCCTGTTTCCGTTTCCGTGTTTCCGTGTTTGTTCGTCTGTTCGTCTCTCTGTCCATGCTGTTTCTCCGCCATATCCATCCATACATATCCATCTCTCTCATATCCTCTCCGTCTCCGTCTCCGTCGCACTGTGCAATTTCCATTTTCCATTTTCCATTTTACCTCCCAATCCATCCATCTTCGTTCTCCGTTCTCCGTTCTATCTACCATCGTCCGTTCTTCCTCCGTATTTTCGTATTTTCGTATTTTCGTATTTTCATAGAATAAACAGTCAGTCCAAATCGTCCGTTTTTCGTTTGTTCGTTTGTGCGTTCGTTCAATGCTCGATCTATTCACCGCCCTTCTCCTCCGTTTTTGTGTTTCTCGCACACGCACCCGCATCCTCGTTCCCGTTCCCCTCCGTCGTTTCACGCGTTCCGGCTTTACTTACCTACCTTACCTACCTACCTACCTTACAATTCCCCTATTCCCTTTTTTGTTCGTTTCGTTTCGTTTCGTTTCGTTGCGTTCGACCTTATTAGTACTACATACAGCCTACATGATTTCCTTTATTGAAACTTTTTTTTTTGCAACCCCAACCCCGCCTCATGCTCATGTCACGTCCATGTCATGTCATGTCATAACCAACAATCATATATCTCGCCTCGCCTGGCTCAATCGGTTTATCTGGCTCAAATCGGTTTGGCTGGCTCGAATCGCAGTCTGTGATTAATCTCAACTCTAAACGAACGAACAGACGATACCTGTCTGCCCGTCTGCCCGTCTGCCCGTCACTTGTGATATAGACGTCTGCACTTTTTTTCGTTCTTTTTCTTTCTTTCTTTCTTTCTTTTTTGTGCATGCTTGTCTGACTCTCTGGCTGTTTGTGTCAGTCTCCCACAGTCACTAGTCAGACCTATACAACGGGAAGACAGTCGTCCCCTTAGTTTGTGTTCGGCCGTTCGCTTCTATCCGTCCTTCGAGTCTGTTCTGCTCTGGTTGTGCAACATAGGACCAGACAGACAGACAGACCGACAGACAGCCTGGCGGTCAGATTGGCTACGTGTTGTTCTGTCGTTCGTTCGTACGGTAGAGCTTGAATTTGGACTTGACTTGAACTGAAAATTTGAACTCGGTGACGGGACTAGAGGAACGGGAGGCCGAACTGGAACTGGAACTGGACTGGATCTGGGAGGTCGGTGGTGGCGATTTGGAGGCGGGGTCGGAGGCGATCCTCGAACAGGAGACTGAGCAGATGGAAAGACATTCTGATCCTATGATCTGTGTCCCCGATAGTCGATAGTCGATGCTCGACCTTTCCTACACCTGGATTTTCAAGTTCTCCACGGCACCTCTCCACACCCCTCGTCTCGTGTCCGCCCTCCGAGTCGAACCCGATGTATATCAATGTCATCTATGTTCCTGACCGAACACAAGAGTCTCGTTCATAATGCTTGATCCATCTCTTTGGGATACGGGCGAACTGCCATATGAAGAAAAGGCTCCAAATGGTGCACGAGTCAACTCGATAAATGATTCAATCCTCGCTGCCAGGTAGGGTAAGTATACAATCAAGATGAATGACTCCAGTATATCAGTCATCAGTCATCGAAGCCGTCCATGTCGATATTGAAGAAGAAATGCTAAAGGTCCGTGGTCAGTGAAGATAGTGACGACCACACTGATACCGACAAAGAGAAGAGAGAGTATGCCGTACCTTGTACAGCGACATTACTTTCACGACCCAGGCCTCGAGGTGGAAGATCTTCTTGTTGCCTAGTCGCATGCGGTTTTCCTGGCGGTTGATGGGGATGTCAGCACGTAGTCGCCAAAATCAAGGAAGGAAGGAAGGAAATCAAGAAAGGATGAGATTCGGCGCACATAAACAGCAGCCCAGTGCATGATATCCGCCTTCAGCCCTTCATCTACCCTATCCACTAACCGGTCCGCGATGGTCTTTGGCGCGACAAACATGAGCCTCGGTCAGGATCACGGTATGACGAGCGGCGGGAGGACGTACCTTGATGATCACAGTCGGCGGTATACAATGACTGAGAAGTTCGTACAGCTTCGCACGGACGTCCATCACCCGCTGTGGACTCTGCTCCGAGATGATCATATCCGCGACTTTGTGGCAGTAGGTTTCCCAGTCGGGTTTCGCGATCGCCAGGGGGCCTTCGAGACTTGGTCTACGAGATCGAGGGGGTGGGGGTGGGGGGAAGGGGGGGGAGCATTGTGTTTAGTTTAGGCAAAGCCAAGACACGGATGCGGATGAAAACGAGCACGTACGTCTGCATCTTGAGCGCTTCGAGGACGAGGATCGCTTTCCTCATGTTGCCATTCGAGTCTCGCACGATCTCATCTGCTGCTTCTTGTGGTATCTTGGGTATTCCAGCCCGAGTGGCGACGTGGTTCAGGACTGTTCGCATCTGCGGCACACGCACGACAATCACCATCACCACCATCCGAACGTCAAAAACCAAACATGGAACGACGGGGGAGGACGTACCTCTTCATGATTAGGGGCAGCGACCCGCATGAGCAGACAACGACTCCGGATGGGCGCGATGAGTCGGGATGTGGAGTTGGCGCAGAGGATGATGCGCATGTTGGACATGTATTTTTCCATCGTGCGACGGAGGGCGGCTTGCGCGTCGCGGGAGAGGGTGTCTGCTTCGTTGATCACGACCACTACGTCACATCACATCACACATGCGTTGAGTACATACTATCAACAGAGGATGAGAGACGGCAAAGCGGGTACGGTACCTTTGAATCGTTGACGGGCTGTTAGGTCGACTTGTTGTGTTTGCGCGATCTCCTTCAGGATCTCTTGGATGACCACTCGGTCGTAGTTCCCCACTTCGCTAGCAGCGTTTCAGACGCCTCAGGGCAAGAGCAGCTTGGGAGTTGGTATGGATGCAGACGTACCTGGGGGTTAATTCGATGTGATAATTGCTCTGTACGATGTTCACGTCGAGCTTCCGTTTTGATGGCGTCAGGAACACGCGCTGGTCTATTTTGAGCTGAGCAAGTCGTTCTAGTAATGAGCCCATAGGCCGAACTCAGTATACAGCTGTATTACAGACGTACCTTCTCCACTCCACTTCCGAACAACTGTCTCAGTGTGCATGCGATGCGAGTCTTCTTGCCCGCGCCCGATGGTCCATAGAAAAGCATATGTGGAAAGTCGCCTGAAGCAGCCTACATACACGCGTGGAAGGTCAGTGACTATCTTGAAACACTTT
Organism: Stereum hirsutum FP-91666 SS1; assembly: GCF_000264905.1. Lineage (NCBI taxonomy): Eukaryota > Fungi > Basidiomycota > Agaricomycetes > Russulales > Stereaceae > Stereum > Stereum hirsutum. Next base: position 2,364,206 of record NW_006763132.1, read on the forward strand.
CGGGCCATGGACTTGAGACTGACGAGGGACTTCAGTCTTGTCGAGAGACCTTCGTGATAGTGGAGATCATCGAGACTTTTGGGACGGTACTGAGAGAAAAAGTGCGTAAGATCACTGCCAGGCCTGGCCCAATATTGGATCAGAGCATACACAGTCAACCCAGAGAGACATGGCTGGAGTGTGGGTTGCGAAGAAAGTGGGTTTATGTGAATGGTGGGGTAAAAGGTGGTAAGGATGGTGAACGCGTAAGTCGTGAAGCGCTGAGGATTTCACAGCGCGACGCGTGACGTCACGCGTTGGTGACCGTTGTTGGTTCCCGTAGGATCCTTCTGTTGCCTGTCACTCTCTGTATGCAGGACGTCGTATTAGCCGAATTATCGAGATGGGAAGGGTACGTCCAATCCGATCCAGAGCGTGTTCTAGCGGCCATTCGCCTTCGGTATCCTACTAGCCTTGCAGATGGGTCTCAGGCCCCGAACGAATGGGGGGACACCTACAAAGTACGTGGCCGTGTTTGCCTTGGACGGTTTGCAAGCTGACCTAGTGCATTTGTCTTCTTCATATTGACATAGATTACTTTCTATGCCATAACTGCCATTGAACACTGTTATGGTGCGGGTCCCAGCTGGCAATATCTGGTTCGAGGTGGCCTTGTAGACCTTTTATGCCAGAAGGTAGTGGAGTTGAACCCGGATACTGCAGTATTTCCACAGTTTGCAGAGAACATGAGTGAGGATCAATTGAGAAAGGTAAGCAGAATATCCGCATACATCGAAGTGGTAGGTTCCTCACGATTGCACATCATAGACCCCGGCGCCGTGGTTCAGTCCACTTATGCCCCTCTGCGCTGGCGCCGGGAACATTCAGGATCCCATGACGCCAGAAGATACTCTACTGGTAGAAACTCTGAAGCGTCATTGGCCTACGATGATGAAACGAGTGAGTGTTCGAAACTCATTATATCTAGTCCCGCTTCACGCTGTACAGTCGAACTGACTGGTATCCATTACGTGTGTATCACAGATTTGGGAACTTCCTGGAAGCAGCCTGAGCTCTGAGAATATATCTGGTCCCAGCATACAGCGAATGCTTGTCGCTAATCTTCTGAAATATCTGACCACCCGCGACCCCTCTTTCTGGGAGTGAGTTCCGGCTTCTTGTTGCTTATGACTTCTCACTGACTTTTTCGGGGTTTTAAATAAAACAGAGTCATTGATAGCTGCCCTCATACCATTCCCGTCATCATCCGGAACTTTCTCCATCCCATTCAGCCTGCTCCAGACCGAAAGACACCGGAGTTCATGCTTTTTGGCCACGAAGCCTTGGCACGTCTTATCGCACCGGTTGACGCACCAACAATAATATATCGAGCTCAGCACCCCATTCCTCTTGCGACTCTTGAGCGCGTGCTCCGCGGCGCGAGTGGCTCTATGGAATCCTTGATCTCTAAAATCACCTGGCATCTTGTGTGGCTCCCCTACGAGCACTCGGTTCAGTGCTTTAATCTTTTACAGCACGTCAGGCCCTTCCTCGCTTCCAGAAACTTGCCAGCATATGTAGAAGAACACGAACGCTTGGTGCAATCCAAAGTTTACTGGAAAGGCCTCTTCTCCCGTCTTCAGCGAGTTACCAACGAACCGTTGCTTGTCCGGAACGGCGCAGCTGGCGGCGTCTTTTTTTCCATATTCATGGAGCTTGTAGATGTTGGCGATAAGATCGTACCCGACTTATACAAGCGTCATGTCGAGTCGATGGTGGAAGCCGATTTATTCGGCGTGTTAGATGACGTTATTCCCTTGCTTTCGGGTCGCTCAGAGATTAGAAATCAGAGTGAGTTTGGGGACCCGTAGTCCATACCATTTCAAAATCAGCCGGATGCTGACCAGGTGCACTAGGTCGATTGTACGCGTTTTTTGACGTCATGGGTCAAATTGCACAATAATCACCCTCTCTGGCCACTATCCTGCGCCCAAATTTGCCGCGCCCCAAAATACTACGATCTCTCCTATCGTTGGCTCATATCAAAGACGATCAAGGCGTATACCGCATCGCAGACATAGACCCAGTGACCGTGACAGAATGCTTTCGTTCCCTTTGTCAAGTTGGAGAAGGCATGCATGCTCGACACGGAGTGTGGACGGAGGGGATGCACAAAGGAGAGCGAGTCGAGATGTTCTGTGTGTCACACGGTGGTATATTGTGGCCCAGAGTGCCAGAAAAGGTAGCTTCCTCAAACAGCAATCCAATTCTCGAATGTCAAACTCACTGATATGCGATAATCGCGACAGGGATTGGCGGGAACATAAGATCGTTTGTGGATTCAGCTTGACGACCACAGGTCATGACGGCAGAACAGACTGGGAGGTGGTACTGCCGCAGAGCATGAGGAAGGTTCGGTAAGGCTATCGGTGCTAAGGCCTAAACACTGGTAAGTCCCGCGTGTTTATCATGCTGAATTCATATGAGACATTTATATGGACTGGAGTTCGCACTATACTCCATACAGGAGGTTTGTAGTGAGATACATTTTCTCCGAAGGCATCATTAATTGAGATATCTCTTTGTTACTCTCAAGAATGAATGTCATCAGCCAGGCCCTCTTTTTCAGAGCAGCACGGACCTTCCTAAAGGGAAAAGACAAAGGATTCCAAGGACCTAAAAATAGAACCACACAAGGGCACGTGCCAAAGGCGCGGTGGCGTTCCTCTATTGTTCTATTTTGAAATGGCATCGGGACGTGTCACCTTTGCTTTGACCTCTGGCAGTATAAAAGGGCTCTCATGTCTCGTCAATTCAGCACCTTGCCATTTCTCCCGCTCTTGACTGGCTTGAATCTTAGCTTTATCCTCTCTACTGCTTATCATGTCTGACCCGGATGTCTCCATGGAAGACAAGCATGAACCTATGATCCGGTTCTCCCCAAGCTGGCGTCCTCCAACTATACAGACCGAACCACCACGGCCCAATCTTCTCGCCCTCATTCACAAGTCTTTCGTCGAGGATGTAGACCCTGAGTGGCGTCAACTCGATGAGGTCGTTGGCACATTGTGGCCCACTCAGAGGAGTCGGCTCATGCGGCATGCTCCCAGCCAGCATAATGATCAGAGTTGGCTTAGATCTCTTGAGAATCTCCCTCGGGGTCACAAGGACCCTTTGTACAAGTTTAATAGCCTTCGGGACTTGCGTGTCGCGTTTCTGGAGAGTAACCGGTACCAATCTGAGGCTTCTGTCGCCATGCTTGGGACACGCAGTACGTCTATCACATTTTTTGCTCGCGATACTTTAATTCTGATATATTGATTTTGCTTCGCAGTCAAAGGAGAGGCATATGCTAAAGCTCTCGAACTTCTTCGCGAAGTGACACTCTGGGGTGTCCCAGAGCATCTGCTCCTCGAACGTGGCCTCAACCAGCACTTCCTCATTTACGCAAGTATGGACCTCGGCCTATCCCTCCCCACCGACTTCAACCGCGCTTTCCTCTGGAGTCATCTCGCCGCCATGGTCCAATTCAACTGTGCCGCCGGACTCAGCATCACCCAGGCTCCTGCCCTCAACGAGCTCAGGTGTTCCGGACCATCAGCAGATCCAGAGGGGATCGTTCCCTTTCTTGAGAGGCTACATAGAGCCGTGGAGGAGCACAGCAGCCTAGCATCTAACACCATCGACCTCGCGCCATTGCCCGACGAAGAAGAAGACATTGACGCCCCAGAGGTGCACGAAGTCACCATCGACAACACGTCCCGAATCACTCGCTACGGTCTTTCGGGTCGTCTCGTTCCCGTCCCCAGCATCCTCAGCGACGCAAACCGCAAGATCGGAAAGGTCGACGATACCTTCCGCGTGTATTGGGCCATCTTTGACTTCCTGATGTGTCATATCAGGTCCTTATGCACGTATAAGATCCTCCTCCAGTTCCGGACGAACAACCTCGCTGGGGTTCTGCAGATCAATGACACCATCCGTCGAGCGCGCACCCCTGCCGCCGCCACCTCTACTAGTCTCCCGATCCTCATACTGATCAGGAGGCTGTTGACACGCTGGGAGCTGAAATTGCAGGCTGTTTGGGTTCCGTATGAGGAATGTGTGAAGGCGGGGGAGGAGCGTTATATGGATGGTACGGAAAAGGTATGGGATATGTATGTTTATCTGAGGATGAGGGGCGACAAGAAGGCGAGGGGGATCAGTGCGAGGTGGGTGTTTGGGGAGGCTGGGAATGAGGGTCTTCTGGAGAGGCTGAGGCGGCATGAGGAGTTCTGTGAGCAGGATCGTTAAGGAGGGAGATAGTACTGGCCCTGCCAGTGCATAATCGACGATGATCAGTGATTTCTGTTGTACTGATTCAATAGTTCATAGTACTTTGCTTAGTCTGTATCGATAACAATTACTCTAATTTTCCCAACCTATCCTTATACGACCCGTCGTTCGTTTGCCCTCGTCTTAAACCACCCTCGCTCTGAATCCCTCAAACGGCAGCCCAAACAATCCAATGAGAAAAGATGAGTATACATAAGTTACGCAGCATATCAAGAGACAACCTAGATAACCTATTTCCTGTGGGGATGTTTTTCTGTCTGAGTTATCCGTACGTTTCCAAGTCAATCCAAAGAAGGAAGAAGGAGAATAGGTGGAGGGGAGGGAGGAGTTCGAGCGCGACTAGGCCAGCGAAGAACGAAAAGACTGTAAGTACAAAGGAGTGAACGAAAGGGCGGTAAGTAGTACAAGAGGCTTGAGAAACGCCCATAATCCAAAATCAACAGCTGCATATGCACGCTGCACTCCAAGACAAAAAGATCGAGATCCGACAAAGAAACAGCCCGGAACCAGGGACAGTGAGAGGGCTTCACTAGCTCCTGAACAGACATCCGACAAGGGACTATCCAAGTAGCCATCCAAATAGACAATAAAAGACATAAGAACGAAAATCACAATAACCCAGCCGCCACCAAATCTCTCTCCAACCTCGCCTCCTCCTGCAACCTCCCCAGCGCCCTCGCCTCCCCCGCATCCATCTCCCTCGCCGCTTGTGCACCCACCTCGCGCTCCCTCACAAGAATAGCCGCCATCCTCCTCTGGATCCGCTCCTGCTCGTCGTCCATCCTCGCCATGGTCTCGGACCGAGATTGACGATGCCGGGTGTTCAGGGGGATGCCAAAGACTTCTTCGAGGTTGCGACGGAGGAGAAGATCATGGGAGACGTCTTCGGGGGTGGGTTGGGCTTGTGATGTGGAGGACTGGGTCGAGGAAGCGTTGCGCGAGGCGAGGATGGAGCGTTCGTAGCGTTTAACGCGGACGAAGCCGATGATTGATATCAGGAGGAGGAACCAACCTGATGTGCAGTCGAAGATCCGCTTAGCTCGGTGCACATAAGAAAGGTCAGCATAGGAACGTACCTAAAGCCATCAAGACGAACGCGACCCATTTCCGGCCTGCCAATGCAGTACTGGTCTGGTCATCGTTATAATCATACGTCTCGTTTGTGAAGTGCAACCCAGGCAACCCTTCCCATCCCATCGTCGAAGTCGGCGTCGTTTCATCCATACCGCCCGTATTCCCGTCCTGCCAATCCCCCGCACGGTCTCCGTCCCCTCCACCGTCCTGTCCCCTTTGACTGTCATCACCCCCTCCGAGTCCGATGCCGAACCCTCCATCAACAGCACCGTTCGCCGACCATTTGCTCGCCTCGAAACCCCATTCGATCAACGTCAACGCTAATCCCATTTGTGAGCCGTATCTCCCCGCGTGCGTTGAAGACAACAGATAGGTGAGTAGGAAACCTGGAAGGTGGAAGAACCATGATACGGCGGTGGTCGCGAAGAAGAAGAGGACAGTGCCTGCGGGGAGTTCATCTATGAGGATGGTTGAAGAAAGGTCGCCTGAAGGTGCGTGAACGGTGTTTTCCCAATACGCCGGAGTAGCATCGAGTTGAGCAGCTGCATACGACTGTTTGACGAGTCGGGTGCATCATGATATGAGCATGATGAAATCCGTCGATCGACAGACCAGGAGCAACGTACCGGGGGAGCCAAAGCCTGTACTACCTCGGGCACCATATGAATATCACCGTTCTCCATCCTAACCGCAATAGGGCCTCCAGGCTTGGCCGACACATTCGCGAACACACCATCATTCTCTATCCCACCGCCTCTCAGTCCTCCTCTCACTTGTGCGCCAGCCACACCCCCTTCCTCATCGCTCGGCAGACGCTGATATTTTGATGGAATCAACTTGCCGAAAATCGACAATGGACGTAGTGCTCTGGAGATAGATGAGATAGCGGAAGACCGAGGAGTAGGTCTCACGACGGTCGTAGGGATGTATCCGTTCGAGTTTCCAATACCGTTCGAAGGAAGAGCAAGGGATGTGGGTGGAGGGGGAGAGCCGGGAGGAGGTCTAGCCCATTCGTAGTCTCGTTCAAAGTCGTAGGCTCCTATTCCGGTGTGAGAGGGCGCGGGGACGTCGCTATCGGATCCGCTGTGGTGTTGGGTAGTTAATGGAGTTGACTCATGGTCGTTGTCATGACCGTCGTCATCGTCGTCGAAGGCATCGTCCATCTCGCGTTCGGCGTCACCGGGAGCTGAGCGTGGGTTTGGGAGAGGGGCATACTGTGCTGGCGACATCAGCCTTCAGACGAGACCAAGAGGGCGAGTGTTCCGGCTAAGACAGCGAAGTGTATGTATAGGTATCGCAATGGGTATACAGAGAGCACTGCGTTTGTTCAAGCAGGAAAAGACAGAAGGGTTGGCGAACGACTGTGTAAGGGGGAGAAGACAGATGTGAGAACGCTGACGCCGTCAAATCAGAGATGATGGCTTGAAAGCGCCAGTGGCTTGAAACACTGGCTTACCAACAAAACGACGTCGACAAAGAATAAAATTGGCTAGAGAGGCGTTGAGAAACAGGAAAGCGTGGAGAGCGTCGTCGTCGACCTCGACGACGCGGCGACGGTTCGTGCTGAAAGAGTCCCAGCCAAGTCCTAGTCTAGTCCAGGCACAGGTTTCCCCGGACCCCACGCCACCGCGTTTCATGTGCGATTGTGGCCCATTCACGAGCGCCTTCGAATTCAGGTGAACAACAAGGGAATCTCGAGAGTCTGTAAAGGATTTATGGAAAATATGCACTACAGTCCGGTACAAGTACAAGGAGATGTTCGAGCATGCTGTCATTCAACCAGGTGTATTAGCATATTAAAGTGCATCCCCAAGGGGCATGTGCCAGAACTTGGTGCCTTCATAACCATCTTTAGCGTACAGCGTGCTACACAGAACGACGATACTCAGGTTCATATTGTCCGCGGCAGGATGTGGAATGCAGGTAGAAGTAGTCCTATGAGAATTTAGGACACCGGGGTCTTGAATTTATCGCAATACGATGAAGAGGTTCGTACGACATCAAATGAACATCCAAATGATCAGTAAAAAGTTCACTCGGATGTGTGGAATCACAAAAGCCTCACCTTAACCGTATTCACGGGATAGGTAACTCGAAAGACGCTGTTCTTTTGAGAGCCTGGCAGAGTGGCATGTCGCTCTGATGTTGCAGGTATTTGAACTTTCGTATCTTATCATGCACGTTGCTTACTACCTATATTTAGGATATTATCAATCTTCGGAAGCGTGGATGGCAGCCGTAGATCAAGCAGAGGTTCACGTATGAACAGACCCGGGATGAATGACTTTTAAACCCGGAGAGAGAACAACTTGCTGGTGCCGCCGCCACACAATCTTCCTGTCCGCGTTTTTACCGGTACTCCGTCTGCCTTTCCTCATTAAATTCATTCTACATTCCATTGTACTGGATAAAGAGGATAGCAATATATGAATCCAAAGTAATAATACGATGAGCTCCACCCGCCACCCAGTTTTCATTTCAAAGTGCGCGCCACAGACGCGTCCTTACCACGCTCCCACGCGTCCTTCGTGTCTCACCCCCGATTGTGTACCTGCTCTTGTCCTTCCCCCACTCATCGACCTTGATGTTTTTCGATCCCTGACCTGACCTATCCTCTAATATCTAGCCTGAATATGTGCAAACACACAAACCCCACTCTTGTCGACCTACCTGTAGAGATCGTCAGTCGCGATGAATCTTCAAACGCTAGTGTGCCAGAGGTCATAACCCATGAAGTACGATTTGGCATCCCTCTGCAGGACCAAAGACGTATCTGGATACTCGAGAATTTATTGAATGAGAGCGTTCATTCGGTAAGTACTGTACTCATATTCATTGACTTCTAAGAGGACGGGGAGTTGTCGCGCCACACGATAGTTCGTATTTGTGTGGCGCGGCATACCCTGCGGCGTCCGTGTTCTTTCTTCAGCCTTTTATTCCGTTGAAATGTAGTTGTGCTCATATAACTCTCAAACACAGGTCCTCGACATCGGATGCGGCGAAGGCGATCTCATGAGTTGTCTCTGCAACCCCGCGCCATACCTCCCCAACCCACCTGCGCCACCTGTCCCTCCTCCGTCCTCTTCACCGCGACCGTCAACTCTCACGCACGAAGCTGAACCTGAACCAGAGAAATTCATCCATATCCACAAGCTACAAGGTCTCGATATATCCCATGAATGCCTCGAATGGACGATCCGATCCACCGCGCCACCTCCGCCCAGCCTCCCTGCCTCCCCATCTCCTTCACCGTTCATTCACCTCTCTCCGGACAAGGACCTGGAAGCATCGCCAGAGCAGAATCATGTCGGTGCGCCCTCGGAGCATACTCACAGTTCACCTTCTCCCCACGAGGACAATGAACCAAAGCGAAGGAGAAAGCGGAGAAAGGAACGGGACTGGTCCTGGCGACCTCGCTGGGAAGAACTCGAAGTGAAGATCTGGGAAGGCGGCCTGCAGACCTCGAACGAAGAATTCGTCGGTGTGGAATGTATCGTCGCGACAGAAGTGTACGTGCTCTCCTCTCAACCCCCCTCCCTTCTTTCTTCATCATCCTCATCCATTATGATTACGCTGTGGGTGGGAAATTGTTATTGAACGCATTGTCTGGTTGGTTCGCTGGTGTTGTGTGTAGTATCGAACACCTCCCACCGTCCATCTTCCCCGCATTCGCACCCGTGCTCCTAGGAAAATATCATCCCCGCATCTTACTCATGACAACCCCCAACTACTCCTTCAACGAACTCTTTCGTCCTCCTCTTCCTCCTCTTCCTTCCCCTTCCCCTTCCCTGCCTTCCACCACCGGCGCCGGCGCCGGCGACACGTGGGGTTATGCCGACCCGACCGACCGCACCACACGCCGATTCCGCCACGACGACCATAAATTCGAGTGGACGCCGCGTGAGTGTCGGGAGTGGGCTGTTGCCGTGGGTGCGGAATGGGGGTATGAAGTCAGTGTGGGCGGGGTTGGGAGGGCGAATGAGAGGGATCCGTGGGGGAGGGATTTGCGTGCGTCTGCGGATGGGGAGGGAAAGGGGGAGGAGGATGGGGATAAGGTTTGGGGGACGCAGGTCGTGAGATTTAGGAGGATGGATGGGGAGGTGAGTGGCGATGAAGGCAGTGAAAAGGGTTGGGAGAGGAAGAGGGAGGAGAGGTATGAGCGATGGAAAATGTGCAACAAGGCAAGGACGGAAGTCGAACCGGATATGAAAGAACATGAACTACTCGCGACACATCATTACGCCAAACATTCCCGCGCGGGCAAGCCTTCCTCCTTAGCAGAAGTGGCAGGTATAGTTCGAGAATATATGAGGGAAGCGGGTATGAAGGAGATGTCAATGCATTCTCTGTGGATGGAAGAGGAAGTTGCAGAGGCGTGCGGCGGTTGGATTGAGGTATTGATATATGCCGTTCATGAAAGCAGGGAGGTCTTCGAGGTTCGGAAGGGTGGAGACGATGACAAAAGGGTGAATCGTAGAGAAGACGTGGACAGAGGAAGGGTCGTGAGGAGGGAGGATTGGGTCGTTATTTTGCTTGAGGATCTGCCAATTATGGACGAGGTAGATAGGCAGAAAGAGGATGAGTCAGAAGCAGAGACATCGGACGAGGACGAGGATGAAGATGAGAGACAGTACGGCAGAGAGTATTCTAGTAGTGATGTGGTCTGGGGAGGAGAGGACTCGGAAGAGACAACCGTGGTCGGTGACGCCACTGTGGACAGTGTATGGGGGTGGGGTACGAGTGAAGGTGGATGGGGCGGCGAAGGTGGCGGGTGGGGTGACACGAAGGAATGGGGAAATGCGGAAGCATGGAGTTCGGTCGAACCACTGCAGGAGAATCGTAGCTAGGGATTAGTAATAGTATTGAGTGTTGAATGCTTGACGATCGAGCGGTCAGCCGAGAGAGACCTGCAATTCTTGCGACGATGTTGTTCGGATATCCTTCTCGGGTGAACTGGTGACCGGCATCTGAGAAAATCATGTCATCTTTACCGTCCTTGTTGCGGCGACGATGTCAGAGTCATCGAGAGAGAAAGTTGTCCGTTAATTAGAAAGCAATATATGCATGCGTAGTACAAAAAGACCTGCATCCATGAGATGCACCATCAGACAGACGTTACTTCAGAAGCAGAACTTACGATGGGGCGTACCAAATATGAGTCCCGACCCGTCCATCTCCACCTAGCCGTGGAAGTACAGAGAGCCTCGAAACCGCCCACCATCCACCATATCTGCAAGCATGAGAGAAAAAGATGAGACGTCGGAGAGCGCGAGCTCATTCCGCGTTTGCGAGGTTCTTGCGCGGTACTGGGAGAATGCGACCGTATCATTAACCATTGCTTCCACGACAAATGAAGGACGAGAAACATACCCATCAAAGGATGAAGTTGCGCCAGGTATGCGATAGCCCACATGAGATACAAGCAAGCCAGCGTGAGCATCACACTCGTGCGGACCAGTCTAACAGGGTAGCGAAAGCAAGTCAGTATTCCTCAAACAAACAAGACCCAACCGACTAACACTTGTTGTGGTCCCTTGGGTGTAAAGAACCATGTCACGGCCATGAGACCGAGCGCAATAACGAGAACGAGGAGAACTGGAAATGAGGAGGCCATCGTCGTCGTTGTGCGGCTCGATGGCGCACTCAGGCTCGGTTCAAGGTGAGTAGATTACTAAGCGATATTAGCGCCCGTCTTCACGCGACGTGTGGCGCTCAGTGGCGCTTACTCTGAGTCCGAGTTTAGTGGCTTCTTTAGCATCCTCTTGAAAGCATCCTCTTGTCTTGCTTCTCGATGTACTTAGCTCAGTTTTGCATCACACCTCTACCATCTGTCCCATAAGTAAATACGAGGCATTTCTTTGGACAAAATCCTACTTGGTTGCTCATTCCTGCTCTGTAACAGGCTGTGAGCCTGTGACTCGTCTCGACCCGTGTCATTTGCCACAATGCCTAGAAAGTTCCATTCACTTAACTAGCCTGTGATAAGGTGTACACCCTAACACAGCGATCGATTTGCGACCTCGTTAATTCTAGAAAAATGACTATGGCTTAGTGAACATGGCCAATGCAGGCGAGAGGAGACCCAGTATATCTGCACGGGCGGGTCCTTCATCGGTCGCTTTGCAAGCTTGCGCAAGCTACGGGTTTATTTTTCGAAGATGAGTCGGTCCTTCTGGGCTCCTGAGTAATTTTCCGCCAGAACAAAGCTGGGTGGCGTGGGATGTCTAATTCGAGGTACTTTGTTCTCTATTGTCTCCCTTTATGCGAAGAGCCGTAGAATGCTGTGCGCGCTTATCGATAGTCATATATATACTAAGGGCACCTTGACACGCCCAATCAATCTTCTCCCACCAAGCCCGCTCCCATCAAGCCCGCACCCAAGCTAGACATGAATACCCTGTTATCCCTTCTTCCTTCTCTGGCTTCATTCACGAACCCTCCTTCTACAGATAATGCTCGCCAAGACATCGCCACTCAACAGCAAGACTCGGCGCCCGAACCTGTCGTGGATGTTGTTGACGAAAGGGTCAATGCTCTCCTCGGCAACCTTAACATGGGCAACTTCGACATAATTTCTAACGAAATCGTCAACTGGGCAAACAAATCCGAGAACGAGCGGGATGGCTGCACGCTCATCCAGGTCCTTCGGATCGTCTACGAGAAGGCGCTCGATGCCTCTTCGCCCGCGATATACGCCAAACTCTGTCGCAAGATGATGGAAAATATCAGCGACAAGGTTCAAGACGACGGACTCAGGGGTCGAGACGGCAAGTCGATTGCTGGTGGGCAGTTATTCCGCAGGTACCTCCTTAATCGTGTCCAGGAAGATTTCGAGCGTTGCTGGGTGTTGAAGAGGGTCGGTGCTGCCGCTTCCCGTTTCCAACAATCGGAGAATACCGGCACCGTGCAGGACGGCGCCATGGGAGGTGTGGAGGACCCGTGTTCGCTAAACTATTACGCTCCGGAGACGGTGGAGAAGAGAGGTCTTGGTTTGGTCAGACTCATGGGCGAACTCTTCAAACTGCAGATGATCACGGAGCGTATCATGCACGAGTGTATACGACAGTTGATCAAGGACGGTGAAGAGCTGGGGATCGAGAGTTTTTGTGGGTTGATGCATAACGCTGGCCAGATCTTGGACTCTAAGCCGATGCGCCTATGGATGGATGTATACTTCAATAACATGAAGCAATTGGCATTGGATCCGAAGACAGAACCGCGGGTAGTCAGTATGGTGAAGGTGCGTTGTAGATTTTCGCCATCTGAGCCGTCAATATGCTGAGCTTTCGTTCTAGGATGTCATCAAACTTCGCAAGCGTGGATGGAAATCTGCGCCGCCGCTACTGGTCCGGTACTATGATCCTTTGTTAGATTAGCATGGTTGTGAGTGACTCGTTCAGCTTTCTTAACGCATTTCTTTCCATCACCTTGTTCTTATTATGTCGCCACCTCGAATTCCCCCCATCACATTTCCTGATAGTCGATCTGACTTTCTATATTTTTCAGCTAGTGCCCATCACGCAGCCGATAGAGCAGACTCCATACCATCTCGCGAACTCCCAGAGTCTCAGTTCATGCTCTTACTCTTGTCATCATCTATATACGATTCTATGTGGTCTTAGGTTACAGTTCCACTGTGAAATAGAAGGCAAACCACGTACAGCCGTTTGTAAAGGAGCTTGCCATCGCGCGACAAGATCCAAAGCACCTGCCCAAGGTTTGTATTCGCTGATTCCTCTAGTGAGATGAAGTCCTGTTTTTCTTCAACAACTCTACGCTTCGCACCCTCCTCGCGACCTTGCGCAAAAGGCTAAGAATGAACGATCGGAGAAGCGAATAAAATTGAAGATAAAAGAGAAGCCTCAGACAGTACATGGCAGCAAAGCTTCCGGGACCGACGCTGGCTCTTCGAGTGACTAGTGCTGAAAGACACTGGTGAAGGTAGGCCACGGAGAGTAAGACATGTCCAAGTCACAGAGTGATTCCCGAGAATGCGAGTACCAGCCAGTTGAACACTGGCTACTCTGCTTGCAGGAAACTAATTCACCGCGGCCCTGCATTTGTGGCGAGAACGAAAAACGCCGCCGAGATGTCCCTCAGGCAAGCAAGCTCAGAGTAACACTTGTTATGGTTTTTTCAAAACCATGTTACAGTGTGTCACAGCTATGAGACCGAGTGCGATGATGAGAAGGAGAAGAACAGGAAGTGACGAGGCTATCATCGTCGTTGTGTGGCCAGTAGTACGCTCGGTTCGAGAGGGTGGGTAGATGACTAAGCAATATAAGCGCCCTTCCTGACGCGTGTGGCGCTTGCGCCGTCAATCAACGTCAACCACCGCGTCCTCCTCCCAACGTTCAACGTCGACAGGCATGATGAACTCTGCAACCACAACGATGGCGAGCACATCCTCGAAGATCAACGGAAACGGCGTACACTCAACGTCTTCGACTGCCATGACGATCAACAACAAGGTGTGTCTGAATCTCCGCGACCATCCCTGCGCCTCTCATTCATGGCATGCCTCTTCATCACTTCTAGCGCAAACTACAGGATGCCATCCAAAGTCTCGACGATGCTGTAAATCCACGCGCAGATACTGATCGTTTGAACCCCCCCAAACGACAGCACATGATGCATTCTTTCTACTCCACCCTCGCCAAATACGGCGTCAACAAGGCCAAGCAGCCACAGCCGTCAGTCTCACTTCGTCCTTACATCTCAAGAACACCTATATATCACGTTCGCCCGAATTATCTAGATCTTTCTCCAATGGAGACTACCCCGTCGTCGACCCCGCCATGGCACCCCAACTGGCCAAATTACTCGCCCGTTCCCGAACCGCACAATCCAACCCCTCTAAACTCCCATACTTATTCTCTTCAACAACCTCAAATTCATCTACCCCTACTATCCTGCCTGCATCCAACCCAAATGCGAAATACAGACCGTCGTCAATTACCTCATTCCTCGCCCGTCTGGGAACGTTCAAGCTGTCAACGTATTCGAATAAGCCACAAGTCATCGATGCGGTGGCGGCAAGTAAATGTGGGTGGATAAATGAAGGGAAGGATAGGTTAGTTTGTGGAGTCTGTGGAGTCGGCTGGGTTGTGGCAGGTAGGGAAGGAATGAACAGGGATGCTGGTATGTCCTTTCGCCCTTGTTGGTAGTGTGGCGTTCGGGTCTGCCAGCGAGGCTAACCTCCTTGATAATGCCGTTGTTGTATAACAGCGAATACCCTGGTAGAGAAGCAGAGGATACAGCTGGTAGAAATGCACAAAGAAGGATGTCCGTGGAGGACGAGACAGTGTGATCGTACGTTTTCACTATGCCCATTGTGGCCCAATTCATCACCATGGTCTAATACGCATACACTTGTATTCTAGCCGATATCTATCGTATCCCAGTGTCTTCGCCGGCCGCCATGGCAAGAGACATCAAACTCAAAGCCATCGCCCTCGACGCCGTTCTGCACGGTGTCGAAGTCAAACATCCTCTTGTCCGTCTTTCCTCCTTCCACTTCCCCAAGGTCAACCCGTACCAATTCGATACTGAACATATATCTGCTTTCTGGTAGACAACAAATCAAGTTAAAGCCTTCAAGAAGACGCTTTCTTCTGTACAACTTTCACAGTTACCCCCAGCTTTCGCGTCCGGTCCTGACGCTCACACGCATGATGACTCTACTGCTTCACAACCACAATCAACACAGTCATCACACCCACCGAACGACCCCTCCCTCTCAGCCCTTGTCACCGCCCTCTTCGGCTGGTCCCTCGCTCCTCCCCCACCTCCCACACCCCCAAGCCATTCCCGGACAACCTCCTTCTCCCGTGCCCCATCCCTCCCTGCCTCTCGCTCCCGTGCCTCCTCCGTCTCCCGCTCCATCCCCTCCACACCCACACCCGTGCGCAAACCCTATGTCTCCCTCTTCAGAACTCCCAAAAACGGGAACGGGACCAAGAACGCGGACGGCTCTTCGTCCCCCGAACCTGATGCCAATGGGTCACAGCCCTCTTCGCCAGGATTCGTCCCTCCACCGAGCCCTACGCCCTCAGTTCCATCCCTTTCGAGAGTCAACTCAAGACTATCGCTGTCGACTCCCAGGAGGGCCGAGAGTCCTGCGCGCTCGGTTTTCGGTTCCAATTCGAGGGATAGGGATAGTTCGTCCTCGTCCTCGTCACCCTTGTTGCAATGTACGTTATGTCATCGACGGATCGGGCTCTGGGCTATCGGGTCCTCCGGGAGGATAGAAGGAAACAGTCGCGCGTCCACGCCTAGTCCGTCGTTCGCGTCAGTGTCGACATCAGCACCACCGGGCATCACGATGCCCTCCACGCCCGGACCTTCCTCAGGCTCAATGGGGCCCCCGATGTCGACAGCGGCGGGGACGATGGGACCGAGACAACTTGATCTATTGAAGGAGCATAGGCCGTATTGTCCTTATGTTGTGAAATCGACCGTCGTTCCTTCGTTGCCGCTGCCCGTTCCTCCCCAGACCACTACTACTGCTACGCAAAATGGGGACAAAGACAAAGTGGGAGAGGGAGAGGGACGTTCGAACTCTACGGGTGCGGCGGGGACGGCGGCAGGGGCGGTGGAGGGGTGGAAGGCGGTGTTGATGATTGTGTTGAGGTATAGGATGGAGGCGAGGAGGAGGGAGGGGCTGATTAGGGCTGTGGACAGGAAGATGGGTGTTCATGGTGTTGACGGTGTCAACGGCAACGGCAATGTTGCCGGGGCTAACGGGGCCCAGGACACGTCAGTGAATGGGGAGGAGAGGACGGGTGGACCACTGGATGTTGATGTTGACGAGATGGAAGAGAGTATGGAGGATGATCCGGTAGAGGCTATGATGAGAGGTGTGAAGTCGAAAGGGGTGAGTCTTTCGAATTCGGTCTGCCCTCTGCCTTAATTCTTTCCGAGTCGCCTCTTCGATAGTCGATCAATGGTACTAAATTCTCCGTGATTTATCGGTTTACAGGGCAAGGACTTGCTCAAATACGTGAAGGGCCTGCTGGGATGAGAGACAAGCATCGTTTCGACCCATTTTTCCTCCCCTCATTTCTTGTGCTTTGGTATCTATCGGCAGGCAGCGTCAAATCCTCATCATCATTCGCTCTCACTGAAAGTTCCACCATTGTTCCCCCATCCCCATCTACTGCCATCAATTCGATACCTCACTATCATCCATTTCTTGCTCCGCTCATCTTTGCTGTATAATATACTCAGAAGTCACCCTTGACCTTTCCGGGATAGAACTCCAACGAAGGTGCCTACATCGATTCGATCACTTTCGGCTCCCTATGTACGACGCAGAGAACGCCGGCGACGAACGCTTTGAACGTACCAGTCTCGACATGCCTGTATACATACTAGTACTCTAGAACCGGCCAAGAGCAAACCGTCCGTCAACGCATCTGAGCCATATTGCATCCATCATACTCATCGAAACCGTGACGAGAAGAAAGACCTAAGTTACATATACTATGTTAGTAAGTTAGCTCACGACACCAAAGAAAAAAATCTCTCGCAGCAGCAGCCAGGAAGATCTCGTCCGATCCGGTCTGGGTCTAACTGTAAGTACTCTATGTAATTTACTTACTCTACGACGCCGGACTCGTTCCTCGTTGAAGGCTTGTTGTCAATGTCAACTGTGAGCTTCAAGTTGTCAATCCATGACCATCCAACGACGATTTGAGTCGGATCTCTGTCGGGTTTGGGATACTTAAATTAGATCTGGGGGGTTTGAAGTACTGTAAGTACATGGTGCGCACTGCGCTAAACGAACATGGGGTCAGGGTGCGGATATCGAAGTGGGTTTCCCCAGGAGTCAGGACGTCTCGCATCTTTCTTCGTTCGATGATGAGTTACTTGTTAAGTTACTTATGGGTGGCGAAGCTTTGTGCTTTGTGGCTCACAGGAGTTCTCCGATCTCGGCCCGGTGTTGTGCCGGCCGTCAAGCCTTCCCGTGTCACGCCGGTCAAATCGAACTTACTCTGTGTCCTCTTGACTTTGATACCCACCCGAACCCACATACTCATAGATCGACGACTCTATAACCATTCCAAGACGGCAACAACAAAAATGGTGATATATTGATAAGCGCGTCCGCTCTCTTCGTTCCTTGCTTCTTCCTTCAAGTTGGACTAAGTTCTAAGTATGCCAGTACTCATCGACATCGACATCATCTCAAACGACCCCCTTTCGCTCACTCGTCTCACGTCTCTCGACCTCTCGTGTCTCTCTGGTGTACAGTCGCCCTGTCGTTTTTAGACCTGTCTGTAGGAAGGTAGGTAGGTAGGAAGGTAGGAAGGTAGGTCGAATCGAAAGCAACAACAGCTCGACTAGCCTACTTATTATGCTTCCTTCGACACTTACATGCTGGCAGCTGATAATGATAATGATACTCGTGCTAGATCGCCCTCTGCTTGGATACAGTATAAGTATCTTTCCACGCTTTGATCGCTCTCTAGACTCGGAGTTGGAGTGGACTGGTTTCAAACTATCAAACTATCAATGCATGCTCTGAGGACTAGAACTTGAACTCGCATCCACCCTTCTGATTCTCGATGGAAGTGCTAACCCACTCAGCCAAGTCTTTGAGGCATAACATAGCATGCGTACTAGCTGCAACGCATGCTGGCTGTGATCTGTCATCGTCTGATTGGAGGGAGCATTGGCAGTGGTGTGGGTATGAAACGGTGCGTCTACTTTTCTTCCTTCTTCTGTGCTCCGAATATAAGTTACAGCCACAGACGAGTATCAAGTGAGTGTCCACGTAGCAAAGATGGGACTCTCCACCCAAACACAAGCACAAGCGCCATGCATGTATCGTTTCATGTATGTCTCGAGTCTTACCAACTGGTACGACGAGACTTCAGGCCTTCAGGATGATACTTACCATGTAGGATTCACTGTCGGAAGGTCTGAGTCGAAACCAATTCATCTTCAAACTTGCAGCCCACTGGCAGTCGCGTGAACCGGTATCTTTTCCTCAACATCCCACGCAGTGCTGAGCGCTGAGCGCTGAGTGGCATCCCCCGCTCTCCCCCCGCCGCACCTCTCCTATCACCCATCACCGTTCCTGCCCAGATCCATCACCTTTATCTGTCGTCTGTTGTTTGTTCTCAACCGGCAAACTTAAGGCCACCTTTTCCCCCAGAAGGCCTCATGTTTTGTTTTGTTTTCTTCCTGCCCAGTACTTTTTTTCGTATTTTCGGCGTTTGATTCCCGGTAGTCGTACGCGTGTATGAGTGGTAAGTAAGCTTGGCCGGGCGTGTTGCTCGGTGTTGAAACAGTGTTTGAGTATATTTAATGGCTGGACACTGAGACCTGAGGACTAATTAATTAAAGGAGACGGGGGAGCCGAGATACGTGGAGGACGTGGTAGAACTGAGCCAGCCTAAGATCGAAAGGACGTCCTGCAAGCGTCCGAGAAGGTGAGGGTGCGAGGATAAAGATAGGATGATGAAACTGCGGGTTGGACTGCGTCGGGGATGTTCTAGCTGGATATGTTGTGCCGAGCTGAGCGTCAGTGAAATGTGAAAAAGAGAAAAAGATGACGGTGAACGGCGTTGGGTGGCCGAGAAAGTCGTTATCAGTGAGTCGTCGAGCGTCTGTTAGCTCTGATCGTCACCTCCACCAGCAACGGCCTCGCCTCGCCAACGCATACACACTCCTTAGCCTTGAACCCTCGCCAACGCATACACACTCCTTAGCCTTGAACCCAAAGTCAATCACTACCCAACTCTCTCTAGCCCTTCCTTCCCCTTTCCCCGTCCCCTTGAAAGAAAAAGTTCAAATACCTTCCTATGTCCTCCAACATCACCCCACCGCGCCGTCCAATCCCTCCGCCCCGCAGACACAGCGGCAACGGCAACGGCATCCTCACCCCCTCCGAGGCCGCCAACCTGCGCGCTCGACCCTTCCGCTCCTCGCCCCTCGCCGGCCCCGCACTCTCGCTCGCCTCACCCTCACCTCCCGAGCCCCCGAGCAAAGATAATGGAAAGGGGAAGGGGAAGGGAAAGAGCAGTAGCGTCCCGCTGCCTGGTGCTGGTCAGTCGTTACAGGTCCCGAACCCGATATTGAATGTGGCGTCGACGCCGAATCTGAGAGCGGCCGCGGGCAGGACGCAGAGTTTCACGACTACGACTATGAGCAGTGGCCTTAATGGTAGTGGACTAGCAAGAGACGATGGAGGCGGGAGTGGTAGTTCGACGGTAGGCAGGAAACGACCGGTAACGTTCATTATTGGCGGAGGAGGCTCGTTGGCTCGGCTCGCGCAGGACGAGATGGATGGCCAGGGGGGTCACGCTGGACATTCGAACTCGGCAACGGAGGACTCATCATCCTCTTCGTTCTCACACTCTCATTCACAGCATTCTTCCTCTTCCCATTCCCATTCCCATGCCTCACACTCGTATTATTCGCATTCCGGCTCGTCGGGCTCGCATCATACGACTTATACGTCTGTTAGCTCTATTGACGAGAACGAGGTCGACGATGGCACTGGCACTAGCGCTGCTTTTCCATCCACTCTCACTGTCTCTCCCATCGAGGATGATGGGAAGAGCAGTAATAATACCAAGAAATTCGCTTTCCGCCTCTCGAAACGTCTCTCCCTCCCCCGCCCCTCCTCTTCCACATCCACATCCACGATCCCACAAATCGTAGAACCGCCCATCCAACTCCCGCCTCTGTCTCCCAGTACTGGCCGGCCTGTCTCTACCCTTCTGTCGACGAAATCCACGCCTTTGCACTCACCGCGTCTGCGAGTCTCTTCCGCCGTTTCTGCCCCTGCCTCATCGTCTCTTTCCCCCCCGTCCACATCATCACTTCGCCCAACGAATCCCAACGCCAATCCCAACACAGCCCATCGCTCCTCCTACATCCCCCCCACAAACACAAACTCAAACTCAAACACAAACACAACCACAACCGCAACCTCCCCAGAAGACAACTGGCTCTCCGCGACCTCCTCACCCCGCTTCTCCCGCCTCGGACTCGGACTCGGATCGGGGGTGGTCATGCCTGTGTCTGCGAAGGAGTATGCGAGGAGTGTGAAGAGTGGGAAGAGTGGGAAGAGTACTAGTGTTAGGAGCGGGCAGAGTGGGCAGAGTGGGAAGGAGAATGGGAGTGGGAAGGAGAAGGAGAATGGGAGTGTGAGCGGGGGTGGAAGTTCGAGGCCTGAGTCGCTGAGATCTGCGAGGTCGGGAAGGTCGTTTGGAGGTGCGAGTGCGGGGACGAGTGTGGGTGGGCGGACGAGGAAGGATAGCGTGCCTCCGCTTCCTGTTCATGTCAATGCTGCCGCGTCGAAGGAAGGGAGGAAGGAAGGGAGGAAGGAAGGGAGGAGAGAGGCGGAACGGGCGAGTGCGTTGAGGGCGCTTTCGGGTGGTTCTTCTTCCTCTCCATCTGCTTCCCCTTTTCCATCCTCTTCATCGCCATCTTCACCTTCCTCCTCCAATACCAACGCCAACCTCGCATCATCAACACTCCAAGTCCCCATCCCCTCCCACTCCCACTCCCTATCAGCTTCAGCGTCAAGACCAAGCTCGATAATGAGCACCGACTCGGCCTATTCGTTCTCTGCGCTTGGTCCGCATGGAGATGGGGGGAGCTTGAGCAGTATGAGCAGGACGCCGAGTCGGGTTTCGGAGGTTGGATCTGTGTCGGTGTCGGGAGCAGGTGGAATGGGGCCGGTAGGAGCAGGAGGGGCGGGGACAAGGGCAGGAACGGGGGAAGGAGGTGGGGGGACAGGGACGGCAGCAGGAGGAGGAGCAGGCGTAGACTGGCGCAAACTAGCCGAAGAAGAATTACGTGCGCTCAGTCATGCAGGCTCTAGCGCACACTCTCACTCTCACCCTCACTCTCACTCTCAATCGCACTCGCACGACCCATTGGATGTGGACGCGGACGAGTATGGATACACGATGTCGACGATCTCTGCGTCTGCGTCGAGGAGTACGTTCGTCAGTGGGAATGGGAGCGCGAGTACGGTTACGACGGCTGAGACGGGGATGGGGATGGGGGGTGGAGTTTCGGAGGTCGAGGTGGAGTTGCGGGATGGTGGGGGTGGGGGTGGGGGTGGGGGTGGGGAGCGGGATGTGGGTAAGGAGCGGGAACGCGAAGGGGAGAGGGAAGCAGAAGATACGGAGACGAATAGCGGGGAGGGCACGGTGGGCGTACATGGTAATAGCACTAGCAATGCACCTGGCGTTGGGGTCGGGAGGAGACTTACGTTTGGTGTGAGACAGCAGGAGGGATGGAGGGGGAATGGGAATGGGGGGTTTATGGTTCGGAGGGTTGGAGCCGGGGCTGGTGTGGGTGTTGCAGGTGGAGGCGAGAGAGGTGGAGATGGAGGCGGGAGAGAGGAGGGAGGGAAAGAGAAGGAGAGGCAGGGCGTCGAGGTGCTTTCGGTTTCGGTTTCTGTGAAGGGTCCGGGTGTGGGGGTGGGGGTGAAGAGAGAAGGAACGGTGAAGAAGATGTGGAAGAAGGTTGTTAGTTCGTTTGGGGGTGGAGGTCCAGGAATCCCAGGAGGGAGGAAGAAAGGTAGTGGGAATGGGGTGGAGGTGGTGCCCGTGCCTGTGCGGGTATAGGTGTGATTGAGCTTGAGTGAGCACGGTATATGCGCTCATTCTGGTGTAGAGAGGCTAGGGTGAGTGTACCGTGCTGCCAGGTTACGTTCGTTTATTTATTAGTCCTCTCAGTGTCGGTATTAGTAGAATCCACGGTTAGAAGTCTCATTCCATTCCATTCCGTCGATCTTGTTGTTTGTGTTTCGTTGTTCGTGTCTCGTCTCTGTCTCCGTTCTCTTCTCTGTTTAGTTTTGTTGGTCAGAACACTTCTCATCTCAACGCACAACTCCTCATCCCGCCATACCATTACTTTACCCATGTACACTTTAACACTTTTACCCTCCTCCTTCCCGGTTCTGTTCATACCTTTCCTTTCCGTTCTTGAACCTTACCCTCGATTCGGTTGCACCTCTTTATACCTTTCCGTTTCCCCTTCCGTATTCGTACTCGTACTCTTTCTTGCCGTAGACATTGACATCGACACTGATATCCCAGCTGAGGTTCGGAGTCCGAGTCGTTTGAATTGTAGTACCCATTGACAATACCATACCCTATTAGGTTGAAGTCTAAGTTTAGGTTTAGGTTTAGGTTCTCAGTGTCTCGTGTCTCGTGAGTTTGAGATGTAACGACGGCTGCTAGTGTTTCGAACGATGACTTGTACTGTCCAGAGTATCTGTCTGATTGACCACAACCCACACATTCCGTTACTGTTACTGAGTATTTCTTTCACGGCTGATCATGAATATACCGAAACAAGGAACGGGCCGCTTTCGGATTCGTTCGCGACATGAGCCAGCCGTCCTTCATTCATTCATTCGTTTGTTCTTCTGGGCACTATCCTTTCTGCCATAGTACATGCTGTACTTATTGTACATGTGTCCTCCACTGTGACGTATGTACGATAGCGCGTCAATCACGTCGAATCGAGCCATAAAGCAAAATGATATGCAACATAACATTTTCATATGACGGACTGTAACACGATGAGTGCCACAGAGAGAAGAGAGGAGGTTCATCGTAGAGTCGACGTTGAGCATGGTAGAGCGCTTCTTCCCCGGTCTGGGGATTCAGATATATCACGTCCCATGGCAGCCCCTCCGAACAATTGAGTGACCCTCCGACTCGGTTCCGATGGAGCGTGGTATGGAGGTGAGGGTGGAGGTGTTTGCTGCCTTTGTGGCGGTATAAGCTCAAACGGAGGGGGAGGGGCATCGTAGTCTAAGTCTGCATTTCCCAGTGAAGTGTGGCCCACCAAATCAGTGTTGGTCTCGCACTCAATGACAAATGACAAAGGAAAGAACATACCATCAACTTGAATCTGCTCCGAGTCATTAACCAAACCCTGACCAAGATGTCCTTCGACCTCAGGTGCAGCATGAGTGCCTGCAGTTACAGTTGGCGCGGGCCCATACTTCTCGAGATGATATTTCGCATTTTCACGGCTCCTTTTGCGTAATCTGTTGTCCAGTTTATAGCAACGAGAGCAGACACAGAGTATGGTCGTCCGACGAGCCATCGTAGAAGAGCACTGAGAGATGAGAGGCCGTCAACGTTGATATTGATGTCGGTATCGTTGGATGGTCAAGGGTGGGGGCGGGGTGGAAGGACGTCGTTAACGTTCAAGATGCGATCGCGAGCATGCACACCTCTCAAAGGCCAAAGCGTGCACGCACAGGAGTGTGTCAAACAATAAGAAAACACACGAGTACATTCACAAAACAAAAAATCGATGTGTTGGCAGAAAGTACAGAAGGTGGCCGAACGCGCAGAGTGGCGAATTCTGCGCGCGCTACGACCCGCTACATCTTCTTGGTGTGACCCGCAGTGCTCCATGGTGTCTGGCACAAAATATGGTTATCAGTGGGCCCCAGTGCCGGCGATCAAAAACCCAAAGTAGTCGAGACAAAGAGATCGGCTCAAGTTATGACCCATGACTCGAAGCGAAGCCAGTCCGACAAAATCTTTACTTGATTGTCCGCCATAAGAGAATATCGGTTAGACAGCCCAGGTTTGATGGGTACGACAAGTTATGTCTACAGTGTCTATGATACATAGAGGGACTGTCAACATTCACGAGAATAAACTGGTCGACAGGATAATAATGACGCCCCGGGCGTGGTAAGTTACCAGCTGAAGAACAAAGCGACGCAGCACACGATCGTCAAAATCGTCTAAAACAAAATTCAAATTATGTTGGCCCGCCACACACGTGCTACTAAAACCTTCCGAACCAGCACCGAAAAGGGAAACAAACCGCTTTGATCGCCAGATAAGGTAAGGACCTACAAGGCACGCGCGGGCGTTGGCACCGATAGCAGGTTTCACAAAGCAATGGAAATTGATTACCATTAGCCGAGAGTTAGGGTTCGGACACAACAATGGGGGGCTCGGGGGCATATGCATAAAAGGCTGGCTGGCCAAGACGCGGACGGGGGTGACCTCTCCCTCTAGTTCACCTGCGACCGTCACTTCCTCTCCACATCATCTATCTTGAGCTTCCCTCTACGAGACAGAATGCCTTCTTCCTACGCCGACTCCGAGAGTGTCTATTCCCAACAATCCAGTCAACGCTCCGGTCGGCGTAAAGCAGACTATCCTTACGCGTTCGACACACCACAGGCCAGGGTGGACTCCAGTGACTACCTCGCCGACGCCCGCACCTACCTTTCTCCAACATACACACCCAGGTCCCACGAATCCCGTCACGAACCGTACACTGCTAAAAACCCTATCCAAGACCGTCATTCTCGCACTAAAGGTCAACATGTTCCGTCGCCCCTCAATCCCGCACGTCGTGACACGAGGGACGACGCAACAATATCGTCGACGTCTAGTTCGAGGAGGACGAAGCCCCGACCTAGGTCTAACAGTTTCGGTGAGTCCACTACGGGCTCTCTCAGGAGCTTCGGTGGGCTGAGTCTTCCTGACATGATCAAATATGAATCCCCTGCTCCATCCTTCCGCGGAGAAGGTCGTTCCCAGAGGTCGTCTGGAGTATCTGCAGTCCTTCCGCCTGAAGACCGCCTCCCGACAAAGAGCCATAGCCCCCTACGGGACGCCAAGAGTCAAGCTACTGGTCGCGCATCTCCTAGCTCGATTCCGTGGAGCAAGAGGGCTCCGCCGAGTAACGAAGACCTATCCGCTCAGCTCCGCGAGATGCTCTCGGATTCGGACCTGACACTAGCTGGATCGAGGAGTGCATCGCCCGCTAGGCCCTCTGCCTCTCGCGCTCACTCGACTACCACAACAGGGACCTCGACGACTCACCACACTTCCCGAACAGATGCTAGAAAAGTCTCTCCTACCATCGTCTACGTTCATCCCCCTGCCCCCTTAGGCCTCCCCACTCCTGTCCACGTCCCCGCATCTCTTCCCGGTCCCTCCCATCAACGTCAATCGTCTAAATCACCGCAGCCACACCCGCCGAGTACGCCGCCGAAGGATACTACGCGCAGGAAAGCTTCCGGAGATATCTACGGGACAGTCAGCTCGGTGAGGAGTACCCGCACGACAAGGACCACCGCGCCAAGCCCCCTGCAACACGACATGACCCAGGTTGAGAACCCAACGTCCTCGACCCTCTGGTTATCCCGCACCGTCTCGGAGTCGGACAAGGTCGTGAAGGCGAGACGCGAGGCCGAGCGGGAGGCAGCACGACTGAAGGCAAAGCCACTTCGAGCGGTCGAGACTCCTCTGATTCACTGGCGTCCGTGTATGCAAGAGTCGTCCTTCTTGACGAGGATACGCGGGAATCAGCCGTGCTGCAAAGGTCACGAGTCGCTATACGACGATATCATCTTCCAGTCGTTGTGGGTGGGCCATGTCTCGAATCGCGATAGGGCTCTCGATTACGGCTTTTGGGTGAGTGATTTGGGGTCGGTTTCGAGCCAGATTAAGTTGCCCGGATACAAGCCTCTTCGGGAGATGGGTTTCGAGGGAAGCGAGAGGCCGTTGAAGTTGCATATGTTAGTGAGTAGCCTATTTTATTTCCGTATTCGTAGTCGCATGATGCAAGCTCACCTTTGTTTTGTGTGGCTCAGTGGCCGGGATACGATAGGTGGTTGACGCGCGAGCTCGACACGCATTATGGACAAGTGTCGATGGTGCAGTTGGCCGAGTTCGCGGCCAAGACCGTCCACGACTGGTGGGAGAAAGTCGACGTGAGTGTAGTTCTCTGATTGTTGCCAAACGGAATGGCAGTACTCACGCTCGATCACTACAGAGACGCAAGAGATGTTGGACGGGCGATAGGAAGTTTGCGGAGTGGCAGATCGTCGAGTTTCCTGGTCAGAGTGGTGTTACGTTGAGTGAGGTGCTCGTGACCGGCCTGGAGCATCGAGGCGATAATCATTGGCAGCTGAAGCTGATGAAGGTGGTTCACCAGTAGACTCGGTGGCGTAGTACGAGCTGTTGATGATATCTCTGCGCTAGAGCTTGAGAACATCGGCATTCATGATTATGAAACCTATGCAACATGTGAGACTGTATATATATGGCATCTATGGCATTTCTTTACCGTTCTTTGTTTCTTCCTTTGGGCCCAATATTCATCGATGGTCGACTTCTATCAATGTGAGAGAATCAGCGCGACGCAGAGTTGTTCAAGATACTGTAGTGGTATTAAATTTCTTGCTGATTTCGATGGCTTTAAAGGTATAGCGGTGAAGGTCTAATCCAACTTAAGAAACTCTATCATGCATCTGGGTTGGTGAAACAAGACCTCAGGCTATGACTCGGAGTACATCAGAACTCTTGGAAATCCCTGAGAGGCCCTGAGAAGCCCTGAGCGGCCCTGACGATCCGTTCCGTGAAAGTCCGTGAGGTCTCGAGAGCTCGTCAGGGCCTGTCAGGGCTGTCAGGGCGTCTCAGTGCGGTCAGTGCGATTCTGGTCGCTGTGTGGCACCCGAAAAGTAGCAAAAATTCATATATATATTCGTATGTCTATATGTACTCTGATAATAGACAGTAACCGGCAGCTTTCTCGTTCAATCCAAATTTCATTAATCCTACATAACCCTTATCCTACATGTACTCGGAAACTTGGTTCCTTGACAGTGATCAATTGTGCGAGGGAGACGAAAGTGGATGCACTGCGTAGGGAGTAATGTAGATGGAAAGTTGACGTTAGCTACGGAAAGAGCAAAGAGTTGTTTCGTACGCACGGTGTAATCAAGAGCATCCAGTCCTCTCTGATCATGTCCCAGTGCATGCAATAGGCTCTTAGCCGATAGAACTGCCAGAGGCATAAGAGAATGACGTGAAAACCAAGCACATGGAGAAGGAGGGTAGATGAGAAGGGACCGTAAAGAGCGTTCCGGTGAGGTGTTTGAGATGGGAGCAGAGATAGAGATGGTGATTTGACTCACAAGAAGTGCATCGTAGTTCACCGAACACGCCCCAAGCCCGAGCACGTTGACGAGATGCGCACCTAGGTCATAAATGGCTGACGCTGACTCTGATCATTCTTCTCACTCACAGTCTTGCATGCGCAATTCTCTCTCACCCACCTAAGCGATTTTGAGCAACGTCATTCGGCGGATCATGTCTTCCAGCTTTCAGCCATGGCCATCAACAAGAGAGTCGTGTCGGCTTGGTTGAAAACTGTGGTACAAAGAGCCCAGAGCGTACTGAATAGCTTCATGAAACGAGTTCGGTACGCACCTAGAAGAACGGGCCTGACGACGAACGATACAGAGATCGGGAAGAACGTCTCTACAAAGAACGAGCGAGAGGCAGCGAGCGGTCGCACGGCCGTTGACGTTGAACGCAGGGCAAACAAACGTCAACAAAGCCGACTCCAGCCTTTTGCTTCCTCTTCTTGCTCCCTCTCTCGTTGAAGTCCTCATCGAGCTCTCTGACTCTTGCCAACCCGTCCCAAGTGCAGATTTATATCCACCTGCCTCGCAACTTCGCCACAAACACAAAGAATCGACGTCCAAGCCAGTCCGTCGCTCCTCTCGGCTCGACATCATGTCAATGCGCCACCACACTGACTTGGCTCATACAATCGTTCATGGACTACGACTGGTCTACGTCAACAAGCGCTGACATAACATCGGAAGACTGCGAGGGCTGGGATGAAAGATTGTATAGAATGCTGGGAGGGTGAAGGTGAGACTTTCTCTTCGATCATCATCTTGTCGGAGGCGGATCTCGTATATCGTTTTGTATGCAATACTTGATATAGGTGTGTCCGTGTGGCTGGCATGCCCTTTTTTTCTGACTGTCTCGACTGTATGAGAGCAAAGATGAACACCGCTCGTTGTTGACCGCCTACTTTAATATTGCACGAGCGCTGACATTCGTGGCATCTCCTTCCACTCCTTGCCTCCAGCCGCATTGATGTACTGTACGGTATAGTAGTCTCAGAAAGGTCCTGCCCTTTGTAGTCAGGATTGCTATGTACATATGAATATATATGTGAATTTTTGCTACTTTTCGGGTGCCACACAGCGACCAGAATCGCACTGACCGCACTGAGACGCCCTGACAGCCCTGACAGGCCCTGACGAGCTCTCGAGACCTCACGGACTTTCGCGGAACGGATCGTCAGGGCCGCTCAGGGCTTCTCAGGGCCTCTCAGGGATTTCCAAGAGTTCTGATGTAGCCGCGAGCCACAGCACTGTTGTAGAGTAAGAATGAGCAGTCAAGTAAGATGTCGTCCAAAGAACGGCCCCATGGTCCCCATCAGGTCTCCATAGTCCTCAGGGTGCAAATGGTAGAGTTATGAAGCGAAACCAAGCGAAGGTGCATCGAAAAGACAAGACAAGACGCCTGAGGATGCTTTGGGAGTGCTAAAGAAACCGAACTCAGCCGAACTCCCGTTCTCTGCTTACGAAAAAAGGATGATGTCATTTGTTCTATGTGGGAGAGTGGCGCAAGGTTGGAAGTTGTGGTTGTGGCCCATTAGAGACGTTGCGGAATGGAGAAATTCACCATTCGGTTTGGCCCGTGACCGCCCCACTTTGGCGGGCGCTCCAATGGCGAATTTCACCATTCCGAAACGTCTCTATTCGATATTGTCCTCGCCAGTGACATCCCTGAGCGTATTCCAAGCCACTCTTGCTTAGGGACATAGTAATTGAGGATAAAAATCTCTTAGCATCACTGGTGCTGGGCTCAGAATCCTCCTCGTGAAGGAAATCCCTCAAAATTTGCATACTTACTCAAACCTCCATGACCCGCGGCCGCGATCTTAGACCAAACAGCCTGCGGCGACGGATGCGTCCTCGAATTTGAGGACAAACTCTGCACATGCTCTTTGAACTTGACTCGCGATTGATCAATAAAGGCTCCTATACAAACGGATGAACGCAGTTCGCCTTCTATTTCGCAGTGGAACTGTATTCTAAGACCACACATAATCGTACATAGATGATGACAAGAGCAAGGGGATGAGCAGAGAGAATGGGCATTCGCGAGATATTATGGAGTCTGCCAGTGTGCCACAATCTGTGTGATGGGCACTAGCTGAAATATATAGAAAGTCAGACCGACTATCAGGGAAGGTGGCGGGCGAGTCCGAGGTGGCGAGATAATAAGAACAAGGTGGTGGAAAAGCATACGTTAAAAAAGCTGAAGGAGCTACTCACAAGCATGCTAATCTAACAAAGGATCAGGTTTCCATCCACGCTTGCGAAGTTCGATGACATCCTAGAACGAAAGGTCAGCATATTTAAAGGAGGGTCAGACGGCGAGAATTTGCAACGTACCTTCAACATACGGACTACCCGCGGTTCGATCCTTGGATCCAGCGTCAATTGCTTCATGTTATCGAAGTATACATCCATACATGGGCGCATCGGCTTAGAGTCCAAGATCTGGCCAACGGTCCTCATCAGCCCACAAATGCTCTCGAGCCCCGGCTCTCCACCGTCCTTGATCAGCTGCCGTAGGCACTCGTGCATGATACGCTCCGTGATCATCTGCAATTTGAAGAGTTCGCCCATGAGTCTGACCAGACCAAGAACTCTCTTCTCCACCGTCTCCGGAGAGTTATAGTTTGCCGAAAACGGGTCCTCCACACCTCCCATGGCGTCGTTCTCCGCGGTGCCGGTGTCCTCCGATTGTTGGAAACGGGAAGCGGCAGCACCGGCCCCCTTCAACACCCAGCAACACTCGAAATCTGCCTGGACGCGATTAAGGAGGTACCTGCGGAATAACTTCCCACCAGCAATCGGCTTGCCGTCTCGACCCCTGAGTCCGTCGATTTGAACCTTGTCGCTGATATTTTCCATCATCTTGCGACAGAGTCTGGCGTATATCGTGGGCGAAGAGGCATCAAGCGCCCTCCCGTAGACGATCCGAAGGACCTGGATGAGCGTGAAGCCGTCCCGCTCGCTCTCGGATTTGTTTGCCCAGTCGATGATCTGGTCATAGATGGTGCCGAAGTTGTTCATATTCAAGTTATCGAGGAGAGCATTGACCCTTTCGTTAACAACGTCCGTGACAAGTTCCGGCGCCGAGTCTTGCCGTTCAGTGGCGATGTCTCGGCGAGGACTATCTGCAGAAGGGGGGTTCGTGAATGAAGCCAGAGAGGGAAGAAGGAATGACAGAGTATTCATGGCTAACTGAGGAGCAGGGTTGGTGAGAGAAAATTGCATGCGCGTGTCAAGGTGCCCTCACATATATGACTATCGATAAGCGCGCACAGCATTCTACGGCTCTTCGCGGAAAGGGGAAACAATAGAGAACAAAACCTCGAATGGGACATCCCACGCCACCCAGCTTTGTTCAAGCGGAAAATTACTCAGGAGCCGAGAAGGACCGACTCATCTTCGAAAAATAAACCCGTAGCTTGCGCAAGCTTGCAAAGCGACCGATGAAAGACCCGCCCGTGCAGAAATACTGGGCCTGCTCTCGCCTGCATTGGCCATGCTCACTAAGCCGTAGGTCATTTTTCTACAATGAACGAGGTCGTAAATCGATCGCTGTGTTAGGGTTTACACCACGGTACAGGCTATGGTACAATCAAACACCGAACAATGGAATGTAATTTCCAGGGCACTGTGACAAATAAGACAGCTCGAGACAGAATATCTGGTCAACGTGCCAGAACAGGCCAGAGCTTGACAACCATTGGCCCTCGATTGTGTCCGGTCATTGGGCTTGGAAAGCCACACAAGCATGAGTAGCCGAGAAGTTAGACTGGCCAGTTATGACGCTTCGTAAAAAGAAAAGTGGGCACAGAAGGCACAAAAAACTGGCCGAATTGATAGCCAAATTATGCTTGGATTTTGTATGCCGGTCAAGCCATCGCCCCTTCTATGCCAACATGCCAACCGTTGCGCGATTGTGGACAAAGCGCTGTGCCGAGGTGCCGTCGCGAACAGTGAAACAGTGACACAAAGCGAAAAATTCATGCGTATAAAACCCCTTCGCGGACAGAGCGTCTTTCTCCAACTCGCCTGCAATCGCCCGCCTGGAGAATATTCGTCCTCTACGACTCTTTCGCATCTTTGCACACATTCCCACTCGACATCTTCCTTCGAACCCATCTGATCAGACGCCATGTCTTATCCCTACGGTCAACGCAACCAACATCGTTCTCAGCGTCATGAAAACCAGCTCTACCCATTCAACACACCTCGGACCAGAACGGACTCTCGAGGCTATCCATCGGACGCTGCCCAAGTCAGGGTGAAACGAACCTTTCCTGGGCCGTATGAGCCTTCTCCTCTCAACCTGGACGGTTTCAACCCGTGGAGAGACCGTACACCTCGTTATGAAGACAGCCACACTGTACCATCGCAGCCCACGAACGGGTATCGAACGAGTGGTGCTGGTACGGTGGAGACCATTTCCACTACGAGGAGGATGAAAACTCGTCCGCGGTCTAACAGTCTTGGTGGTTCGGTTGGATCTGTCATGAGCAGCAGCGGCATCAGCCTCCCCAGTGGGATGTTCGCCATGGATCCTGGGGACTTTTCTTCAGCTCGAACCGGGCGTTCATCTGGCCCCTCTGAAGTGCTTCCAGACTATCATCGTTACACGAAAGATCCTCCAAGTCGTGCGGAAGCCGTTCAGTATGCAGCCCAGCAGACCCAGCCCAGCAAACCGAAGGAGACGCGACGAGAGAGGAGCGCGTCTAACGCCACACCGTCTGTGGCTCGCTCGCGCACGGTGTCCACGGCGACGTACGGGAGCTACCACACGTCCCACTCGCAGTTCGACCATGTACCTCGGGTCCAGCAAGCACACCCTTCCCCTGTTTCAACTGGAGAGCCCACGGTCGTATATGTCAGTTCCACCCACAAGCACCATCGTTCCCAGAGTTCGCGGACCATGTCCAGCGAATCGCATCGGAACCCGTCAAGCGATAGTCAGCAGACGTTGGTAGCATCGAGGGGTAACCAGTCGACCACGTCGCTTGTCTCTAGCCCTCTGTCACGGGATGTTACGAAGACCAACGCAGACCCCTCCGCCTTCTTGCATCGCCGTGTGGCTAAGAAGTCTCAACTCGACAAGCCGCCGCCTCGTCCTGAGCCAGTAGCGCCGCAGCCTCCATCAAAAGTGAAGGTGGCCGCTCCTCCTCGTCTCGAGTGGCATACATGCGGGGAGCACTCGGGTTTGTGGGATAGGCTGAGAGGAAGCCATCATCGGTGCACGAGGCTGCCTGTTCAGACATACCCACCGATCGTTTTCAAGTCAAGGGACATGGAAAACGTCGAATATCGGGACGAGAAGGGTGATACGAAGCCTCTAACCCACGGATTCTTCGTTCACAACTTCAGAAAATCTCAGCTGAAGCACGCGACTCGCCTTCCTTTCCAAGATCGGGGTTTCGACGGTGGAGAAAAGTTACTGAAACTGCATTTCTTGGTGAGTGTTATACTGTCGGTGATAAATAACCCGAACGTGGAAGCTCACCTATCTGCTCCGATTATAGTGGCCTGGATACAAGCCGTTGACATCTCAGCTGCACCCTATGCAGGGACAGATGGCCTTATCGTCTCTCGCAAACTTCGTCCAGGATATGGTGAAGCGGTGGTTCTCCAAGATTGAGGTGACTTTCATCAGAAGTCTCTTGATCGTCTATGATATTGACTCCTCATAATCTCCACAGAAAGATGAACGAGTGTGGACGAATGATCCAGAGTGGGCGCAGTGGCGCATCGCCAACCTTCCGGATCTCAAGGGAATTACGTGGCGCGACCTCATAGTGACCGCGCTGGAGCACCGGGGAGACAACGACTGGCAGGTTATGTGGGTGGTCAAGATTCCAGAGTGGGAGAAGAAGTAGTGAGAGCTTGGTGGTTCAGGGAATGGTGCCGAATGGTGACATTGGCGGAAGAAACGACTTGGCTGTGGCCCTACTATATGCGAATTATGAATACCTACTATGCCCTATGCGAGACTGTATATATAACAGACGTCTATGCCAATTCCTTACCTTGTATTCTCCTTTGCGAAATCGTCCTGAATAAGTCAATCAGTGCAGGAAACCAGAAAATGTCCAGACTGCGTATTCAAGTTGTCAGCATAGAGGAAGGTGGCAAATCCTGTCCGACGACCACCGCTGAGAAGTGAGTTTGTGGACCGTGTGAACAAAGGACGTTTGCTTGTTGAACTGTAGTGGTCTCGAAAGAGATGGGGCGTGAGGTGAGTGAAGGTTTCTCGCAAGATGCAACCAACCGATCTGATCACTGATCTCAGCGCTTCAGGGCTGGCAGTGGGTGGCGTCAGTAAGTTATGATCCATTTAAACTTGTTTGACCTGGATAATATCAGTCGCAATCTATAGTCTAATTTTCTCAATATTCTACGGCAGCATCTCATTGATTTATCCCCTGGTCAAACACGTACTACAGTTACAGGTTGGGCCACATCGCAGAGAGTCAAGAGCCGAGTCTACGGGTTTGGTGATGCGGGCATGGTGGCAACCCTCTTGAAGCAAACCACCACCATCGAGTCTGCTCAACAAACAATGTTTATCGACATCACGAGTGCTCCGCCAAGCATCCTGTCAGGTTGTTCATGCGGAAAGCCGACCGCAAAAAACAACTGGTACCTCCGGGCCTTTACAATTCCGCTTGAATACCTTCAACATCGTGAGCTGACCCACAGGTATTGCCGTAGAGACTTTTTTATGCCCAGAACTCATCCTCGTTTCCTCCTTTCACGGTCCGGGGTATCACAAGCCTACTGGTCTTTCTTCCTGCGTCTGGAATAAAGAATACGACACCCTCAGCTGGACGATGCACCTGTCCAAGATGCCATATCCCCCTTGTCAGATGATGCCTTACATCATCGCGTTTTTTCTTGCTCGAACATACAAAACGCCCAACCCCTCGAGGTTGAGATTCTTTGGAGCCAGTATCTGACGGTCTGAACATAATGGCCCACTTGCAGAATTTACTGCTTATTGCTCTTCTTCCTAATCTGCTCCACGTCGCTCGTGCAGCTCATATTGAAGCAGCTAGCTTGTCGAGCGTGCTAACCAGCATAATTCCTGTCAGCTCAGCTTCCGTGTCTGTGGTTCCTAGTACAACAGCCACTTCTCCAACCTCAACAGCCTTCTCCAGTCCAGTGACCTCGTCCAATGTCATCTTCTCGACGCCTACAACCACCACAATCGCCTCCACAACGCCCACTGCCGGTGGCACCTTCCCTCCAGTCGGCTCTATAACCAAGGACTTCTCTCCCTCCGGCCTGTCGTCACTTTGGGACGTGGTAGGACCCGTTACTGCGCCTCCTTTCACTACCACCGTCGAACCGTCTCTCCCGATTGTGCTGCCCTCTGCGCCTCCTGCGCTGTACCCTGATTTCTTCTCGCCTGGACCAGCTGGAATATTGCCCGATTTGAAGTTTCCGGAAGGGTTCAAGTTTGGAGTGGCGACGGCGGCGTTTCAGGTTGAAGGTGCAGTGAAGGATGGAGGTAAGGGGCCGTCGATGTGGGATTGGACGAGTCATCAGCCTGGAGCGATTTTGGATGGGTCGAATGGTATGTCCATCCCATTTTGCGCGAAGATAGCGTTATGGCAATTGAATTTGTGTGGCTCTAGCGGATGTCGTGGACTTGCAGTACTATATGTACAAGGAAGACGTCGCTCGCACGGCGGCACTGGGGGTCAACGCCCATTCCTTCTCGTACGTCTGCCGCGTTATTTCCGTTAACGTTCTAGAGGCTCTATGCCAAGCTGATGTGACTATTATTATTCCTTCCTCAGCATATCGTGGGCCCGAATTTTCCCCTTCGCTACAGCTGATTCACCGGTCAACCAGGAAGCATTGGACCATTACTCGGATCGTACGTCTGTACCTTTCTAGATCCCTCTAGAGCGCGGCTGAGCACATCCCCAGTCATTGATTACCACAATTCGATGGGAGTTGAGCCTGTTGTCACTCTCTGTAAGTCGACGAGTGCACGCTTGGTTTTTCAATCTGCTCGCTGACGTGCTTGATTACATGAAGTTCACTGGGACACGCCTCTTGCCGCACAAGCTTACTACGGAGGGTTCACCTCTGCAAACATCGTCGACGACTATGTAAAGTACGTTACAATGTTGCTACTCGTATCGCTTATTGTGTTCAATCCAATCTTATAGCTATGCGAAGACCGTCTTTCAAGCCTATAACGGCCGAGTTAAAACTTGGTATACGTTCAACGAGCCCAGAGTCTTTTGTAGTGCCATCGCTGGCTGGCCATTCAGTGAGTCTCATCAGTAGTTCTTCAGATCTTCATTCTTGTACTCATGCACTCGTGTTAGATGATACATTTGCTCCCGGTGTGAACTCCTCAACGGCTCCGTTCCAATGCGCGTATAATCTTTGTAAGTTTATATGTTGTTTGCTCTCATAGTGTAATGTCTGATCTAGAATCACGTCTAGTGAAGTCACATGTGGGGGCTGTCAAAGGTACGTAGTTTCCATATTCTGACTTGATGTGAAGATCGCTGACAACTTCATCAATAGCCTTCAAGGAGATGAACATCTCTGGAGAAATCGCCTTCAAGAACGACGACTTTGTGTATGATTGTTTCCTGCATCAAGGATATTGTTTCTTTGCTATGGCTGACACTTTGACCTTTCTATGCAGCGGTATGCCGTGGCGCTGGAACAACTCCGATGATGTTGAAGCCGTTGAACGTCACGCAGCGTTCCAAATCGGTATCTTTTCGGACCCGGTGTACGCCACGGGTGACTGGCCCCAAATCTTGCTGGACACGCTCCCGGAGGCGTGGTTGCCACGGTTCACGGATGAAGAGAAGAAAGAGTTACTCGGTTCGTCTCCCCTCTTTCTTCTAGACTACAGCCGTCTCCTTTTAAGTCACCATGATGAACATGTTCTTTCTCTTCATAGGCGCAGCCGACTTCTTCGCCATTGATCCTTACCGCACGCAGTACATCGTGGCGCCTGAAGACGGGCTCGTTGCGTGTGTCAACAACATGTCCCACCCGCTCTGGCCCCAATGCAACACACCGGTGATGTACGATTCCAACGCCGGCTGGGCGGTCGGACCGAGTCCGGATCCTTTGAGCAACAGTTGGTTGCAGGCGACGCCACAGTTTGTAAGGTCGAGCTTCAAGCAGTTGAGGGAGAGGTGGAATTTCACGAAGATGGTGAGTGTTCGGTTTAGGTGCAGAGTCACGAGGCGGAGCTGATGCGTGTTTGTGATGACCTTGAAGTATGTTTCTGAATTTGGGTTCGTGGAGCCGTTTGAGGAGTTTAGGGAGGAGTTGTTCAGGATCACTGAGGACGTTACGAGGACTAGTCCGTCGCACTTTCCCTCCCTTAACATATCTTGCCTACTAAACTGACAAGAAATATCCTACATCGCAGATTACCTGCTCACGTACCTAGGAGAGATTTTACTCTCTATCCACGAGGACGGCATGCCTATTGCCGGAGCGTTCACTTGGGGTAAGTCATACAGAACCCTCATGATCTACTCACTCACGCCAACTGATATGGCCTACGTCTTCCTCCAGCGATGGTGGACAACTTTGAATGGAACTCCGGCCTGAGCGCAAAGTAAGCACATTCAGATCCTGCACCAGTTGTGAACGGAGTCTTACCTCAATGTCCGTTGTTCAGGTTCGGAATTCAATATGTGAACTATAGTACCCAGGAAAGGACCTACAAGAGGTCTGCTATGGATATTTGTACGTCCTTACACTCCCAACGTATGGCTCATACGCGACTCATCTCTACTCCATTTCCGATACACAGCGGCGTTCATGAAAGCACACCTGCAGAATTCGACCTCGGCGAGCTGAGTCGGACATCTTTTTGGGCAATTGAATCTCGCATTGTATTGACAGTTGAGAAGAGGCGCCGGTGCCGGCGAATCCTAGCGTGTTGAATTCGCATTATGTCGGACCACTTTTCTCTGTCATCGGAAGTGACGAGCTGAGTGCGAACGAAGCTTTAAGTTGCAGGTACTGACTTATTGGGACATGCCAATTTACTTCCGGCAATATAAAGCCTGAGTGTATTTACTAAGGCTCCAACTGAATAGCGACCGCCTGTCATCGTATAAGGTTCAACACTCAGCGTAGTGGGCCCACCCAGACCGAGAACAATGGGGTGGTCTTTATTTTTCAGCATGTTGCGTTCGCCTGAAGAGGATATCATGCAGGCTGTCAGGGCGCACGCCGCACCACCGCGTTTGGTTGTCCGTCTCTTCCTCTCTGTCTTACTCGGTAAGTAAACCTCGTCGCAGAGGAGCTGCGCCATTCTCTTCTTTGACCGCTCGATTTCGAGCAGTAGAAGGGTCGACAAGATTACGACTACAGAGACCGAAGCGAGCATTCGAGATACGTCGCGTTAGCTCCCTTCGACGTTATTCCCCCAGGTTCCCGGTACGTTCGAATTTCGTTTTGCACGCATGTTTACGGTGCAAGTTGCTGTATCCCCAGTGCTGATATCGAATGTCTTCTATGCTAGCCGCGACCATTGAGGTGGAAAAGAGTTCACCGGCGGGAACAGATCGAGTGCAGATCGTCGACCCTATGTCTGCCTCAGGGAGCCCAAGCTCGCATTCACAATTGTCATTCGAAGGCTGCTCGTTGTCATTGCCCACGGCCTTCACATCTCCATCGTTTCCTTCATCCCCTTCTTCACGACCTTCAACACCACCCCTCTCCGCACCTGCCTCTTTCGTCTTCACCTCGTCCCGTTACGCCACACCCGACACGAAGGACCGACTTCAACAGAATCTGAGCCGTACACTCCGTACCCGACATGCAGGTGGCGCTATAAATGTTAAATACTCCGCTCTTCCCTTTATTGTGGGTTCCGGTGGATTCATTGCCCTTCGCTCGCCATCTGAGTCTGTGTTACCATCATCGGAGGGATCTCCGCAGCCCGGAGAGACCGACTATTTCTCTCATTCCACAACTGGTTCTCCCTCGTCCTCTCCGGACTTCATGTCGTTCTTTTCATCGTCCACATCCGCTGAGCCACGCTCACCATACAAGCCCTCGCCACCTCCGCCTGGTTGGACCTCCGTTTCTGCGCCCCCTCGGTCACATCACTCACCACCTCACCCACCACCTCACCCACCCGTCCCTTCTTCAATGGGCGCAATCACTCCCACTCCTGCATCATTTCGCATCCCTCTCGTCCCAGATCACAGTGTCCTCTTCCCACGTGACCTCGATCGATGTCTCATCGAACTTGTTCAGATGTCCAAACGCCGAAAAGTCATCATCGAAGCCTATCCGACAGGCTCGTCACCATCATCCGACATGGGAACAGGAGATGCAAAGGACCAGAGAATACACAGGCCACTGCAGGTATTAACGGAGACAAATCTTGTAGAATCCCCGCGAGGAGTTGCCCAGGACGACGCAGCCCATCAAAGGCCATCGATGCTAGGGCTTACCTTATAGTGTCAATATCCGTTATTGGACAAAGTCAGGCCTCCACCATTTCGGTTTCGTTTACATTGCGGTATAGTCCATGATATTTTTTTCATCCTCGAGTCGCTAGATACCCCTCACACCATCGCCCGTGTCATTCTTGTTCTCTTCTGTTAGTTCTTAGTATCTTAGTATCTTAGTCCTTATCCCGCTTCTGTCTGACACTTGCGCATTCTCCCCTTCACCCTCGCACGCTCAGGTCCTTACGGTTCCCGCTCAGTATTCTTTTCAATTGCACACCAACTTGCATACCTGCCACCTGTAATAGTTACACCATTACAGTTTCCACCATTCCACCACCCTGTATCCTAGATTTCCCATCGATGCTTTCCACATATCCTTATCCAATTTTGTGCTCGGTTTCAACATGTATCAGATGTTGTAGCAACTGACACTCATGCCAGTCACGAAGCTACAGACTCGCGATATCCTAGACTACTCCACTTTGCCATGTTTTAAGGGTACATTTTCTCCTCGTTGTTCCTTCTGGGTCTATAATTATTCAGTAGTATAGCTTATTCGGTAGTGTACGATAGTCTTTTTTTGTCAAGGTGCCGGCGTGGAAGTCGATCCCGATTCGATGTCATTGCCATTGTTGTCGATTTCCATCATCTCGGTTTTCCCCAAATTTTCTCTCGATTTCATGCTAGCGAACAACCGATTTGTTGGTCTGGCACTCAAAAACGACGAAGTTCATATGTACTTTCGAGGTCTAAAGTATCCCCATTTTGTGAATATGTATTAGGTGTTGTGGCAACTGTAACTTGAAGGAACTCAGGTGGCGCTGGGCCTGGCCATTGCCATCAATTTCGGAACCTCTAGCGTTGAGGCCTTTATTCCATGTCATATCGAGCAAGTAGATGTTCATGAACCCATGTCATGGATGCGGTGTTTGTTTTTATTGATTCTAGGTGCCTATTGAAGGGGATAAGTATACGTCGACTCGTAAATGCTGACAAGTGCGCGCACGACCCTGCACGACCGCGTGTTACCCCTCTCCACTCTTCTTCTCGACCTCCACTCCTGTTCTCATTTCCAGTGAGCCCGCCGCCGCCTTTTTCTCTGTCCGTTTGTTCTCGAAGGACAGGGGGCAGAGTTGACAAGAGACTAGTCGCACAGACGAGGCTACGCGTATATACGTCGCGCTGTCTTCAAGTGCCGTCGATCTATTTAAACAAATTACCCCAGGTTCTCGGTACGTACTGATTTCCTTCTTTTTTCGACATCTGCACTACGGCCTGGGTCGATAAACTTATCCTGTGATGCTAATATACAATGATCTCTTTAGCAGTCGTCACTCATCGAGATGGAGGATATCTCAAAGAGCGCACCGGTGGGAACGGATGAAGCGCAGACTGTCAGCCCAGAGTCTGCCTCACGAAGTTCAAGCTCACATCCACACTCGTCGCTCAAGGGCAGCTCCTCGACATCGTCTTCCGCGATAACCTCATCTCTATCAACGCCTTCATCTCCACCGCCACCCGCACCACCCCTTTCTGCACCGGAATCCTTTGTCTTCACTTCATCGCGTTACGCCACACCCGACACGAAGAGCCGACTTCAACAAACCCTGACTCGCTCCCTCCGTACCCGACATGCAGACGGCGCAATAGACGTGAAATACTCGACTCTTCCCTTCATCATGGGTTCCGGTGGATTTGTCGCCCTTCGCTCACCGTCTGCGCCTGTACCGCCATCTGAAAGACCTCCACAGCCTGGGACGACTGATTACCTCTCTCAGTCCATGATCCCCTTGTCATCACCCCCACTGACCTCTAAATCCACCTCCGCATTATCGCCACCCACCACCGCGGCGTTTTCATCATATCATCCCCATCCGCCTTCATCTGATTGGGCCTCCGCGACCGCGACGGCTTCCCCCCATCTTCAGCGTCCTTCCGCTCGCTCACACACTCGTTCAACCTCTATGTCGATGCCTTCTCCCCCAGCCAGGTCAGGCATGTCCACCCCCACATCCTCATCACATCGTATCGCTATTTCTCCGGACCATAACACCCTCTTCTCTCGCGACGTGGATCAGTGCCTCGTCAATCTTATTCAGAGGACAGCTCGCCGACGTATGATTGTTGAGGGCACTTCGGTGATCATGTCACCTTCGAACCCAGACCCTGGCGAAGCAAAGGATCAAAGAGAACTCAAACCATTACACGCAGTGGATGAAACACCATAGCCGAATGATAGTCTCCCGTACGTTCAAGTCGTATCGCGGGCAGTGAGAGGTACACTGATATTCTCGTATCTCCACATCTCAATGTCGCCGTAGTTCTCTCTAACTCGCCCTCTCAAGTCTCCGTTTCCGTTTCTCAACACTATGATATAGATCAAGCTCTTTCATGCCCTTCACCTTGATGATTATCTACACGTTCCATATCTTCGAGTCTCAGTATACCACCCACGAGGTTCTTGTCCGCGTCATCGTTTGTTCTCTCATGCTGGTTCTTCTTGGTCTTTGGTCGTCCATTACTCAGGGCTTTACGGTTCTCATTCAGCTTCTTGCTTTTCACTAAACACACTATAAGTTACATATGCGCCACCTGTACATACACCACTGCATGTTTTCCAGCCTCCAGCATCCAGCGTCTAGCATCCATCCAGTATCCTCGACCTCTCGTTGATACTTTTCGTTTATTCTTATCTATCACATACACGCATTGTCTCCACACATTACATAGATACTGTAACAATAGAACAATCATGATTACGATGTAGACCCACGATACTTAGTCTATGTAGGTACATATTGCACATCTCCATCCTTTCATGAAAACCACTTCTTCTTTTCCTCATGGGTTACTACATAGGCTATTTCTACCCTTGGTCAGTATTGTACGATAATCTTATTTTTCCCGGGACGTCGGTGCTCAACTTATGCTTTTTGCTATGTTCCATTGCGGCTGTTCTTTTCTTGTTCTTTTCTGTACATATCCGGCCTGCATTGTGGCACAGGCCCGCCCCGTTCAACATTTACTGCCACGGTAAGCATGTCAATTGTCCACGCATCTTGAAACCCTTTATTGACTTTCTTCGGCGGGCTACCGACTTATACAGCACCATTGACGGCAATCGCAATCGATCGTTACATTGTCATAGACTCGTTCCGTTTTCGGGTGGTCTACCCTCTCTGGGCTCAATCAACTCGGCAGCTTGGTATTACCGACTATCGATCATATCTAAGGTCCTTCTTCTGCAGGACACTGAGTCTTCTCTCTGGCGTGCTGTATACATGCCTGCTCGATGACGTGGTTCTCAAATAGCTTTGCTCAGCTCTCGCCACACAAATACGCCTGGTTATATGCTCATCTTACTGGTAAGCAACATCCCAGTTGAGCACTCATCCATTGTTTTTCGTCTATGTTCTTATCCTTACCCTTCCCCCCTTCTAGTCACCTCTCGTCCATGGATCTCCGCGACATGATGATATGGACCAGGCGGAGTCTTTTACGATTCACGACCTACTGCATTGATCGACCCCACTTACACATCGAAATCCTTGTTTTCGTCCGAGGTCTTCTAGGGCTTTTCTCCACAAACATACCCACGAGTTGTCAACTCGTAATAGTCACTGTGGGATCTGCCACACTCGCGTCCCGCTGCTTTCGCATTGGCATCGTGGCGTGGTCTTCAATATGGTGGGTCATGCCCGTGGTTGGTTTCGACTCTCTATGGCTACAGCGGTATCTTGAGAAGGAGAGCTATGGTACATGGGCCACTGCCAAAATCTACGCCCTTCTTTATGTGCTCGTGTACTTCATCGACCAGGGTGCGTTATCCGTTGTGTTGGAAGAGTTGTTCACGATATTCCGATCGGTATGTGCAACAATCTCTTGCATTGTAGTCCTGTACCCTTCGACTGACACGGATTCTTCTATAATTTGACAGCCAGCTCGAAATGAGCGGCCTTACGAATCTCTCATCTCCCCATTCACCCTCACTGTGGAATGTGGCGTCAACGAGCGACCCAGCTATCCCCTCCGCATCCCCTCCGTCCAACCGCTACCACACAGCGGAAACCATGCCCTCTATTATGAGCTCTTCGACCCATTCCTTCCCAGTCGAACGGAGTATAGCTTCGAGTCATGGGATCACGCAGTGCAATTCGTCGAGAGCGAATTCCAGTCATGGAGGTCATCCCCGGACCTGACTGCAAACGCGTATTCGAGGTTGAAAGCCTTCTTTCTTCAGTCGATTAAAGGAATGCTGCAATTTGAGCTCGAAGTACGCCGTCGGAATCTCTACTTGTAGCAAGGCACTCACAATGATTCCCCCCTCTGAAAGAACTTCGACGCGTTTCACGGAGGACGACTATTTGTCCAAGAAGGTACTCATGTCGATGTCGAGTGTGAGGTTGGAAGGTACGACCGGGGAAGAGGCAGTGATATCGCCCGAGGAGCTCGATTCGAAAATTGGGAACGGTTCGAAGACCGGATGATGAGCCTAAAACTCGAGCGGGGGCAGGACCTGCAGGAAATGGTGCAGACGATGGAAGGAGAGCTTTCGAGGCTCAAGCGCCTGAGCGATTCGATGGCTCTTGTATTCCTAGGATTGAGGGCATCGTTCACAGGCCATATGATTACACCTGCCGAGCAGGGATCTGCCATGGCTCGAAGTCTGCCGTGGCCTGCGCCAGAACCTCCCCGCTAGACCCCACATGATTGACAAAGTCTTCTCTTCAATCCTAGTATAAGTGTTCCGGAATCCGGATGTCTTCGAAATATCTTGCTTTTGGTGTCTTGCATGAAGTAGTAGTTGATCGCTTGCAGCTGTACAATAACTTGAAGTCGTCTACATCACTCATCGTACTCGGCGGTCGACGATTTTTAAATTGGCTCTAGTTTCATTCTGTACTTACCTTACGTAGACGTAGATCAAAACGGGCGACACTAGACATTCTGTTCTCTCTCTAAGAGCTTGTCTCCTTCTGAACGCCGACGTGCACATATCCGGCCGTAACTCACCGATTGAACCACCAGTGTCAAGTACCAAGCCGGTCGACCAGAAAAAATGATTTGTTTTGACGTCAGAGCGTCAGTACAGCGCACAATGAGGTCCTCTAAAAAATCCATTAACGGCGAAAAGTGTATTGATGCATCGTAGGTCGTAGGAAGGTTATAAAGCAGAAGAAATAATGTACTTCAAAAATATCCATCATCATCATCACACCGGTGTGCTCAGTCAAACTTCCTCCTGCGGTAGTGAATCTCGCGGGGTTTGCAGGGCATCGTGACCATGGTCTGTGGTGATAAGAGAAGAGAAGGGGACAATGTTAGTTTGTGGAAAGGGAAGGGATGTATAGGTTAAAGAGAGGGACTGACGTGGTAGTCGTGCTTGGGAACTTCGTTTGGCAGGCGCATCTCGACTGCGCGAACGATGGTGACAATGAGCGTGCCCAGCTGCAAATAAGCGAACTACACGGAATGGATTAGCACACGAAGACTACATCGAACGTAGAGAGTGAAAAAGTGGCAAAACAAACGTACCTGCTCGCCAATGCACCGATGCCTTCCAGCACCAAACGGCTGGTAAGGACTTTCCGTGCCCTTACTCACCGCACCGAACCCATAATCGACCTTCTCCCCGTTCTCATCCGCATACAACTTAAACGCCTGCTGCGCCTGTCCATTCTCATCGTTCCAGCGGCTCGGCTCCCACTTCTCCGCCTCGTTCCATAGTCGCGGGTCCATCTGGCTGACGATCGGCGAGGCGAGGACATAGTGGCCCTTGGGAACGACGTAGGCGGAGTCCTTGGAGGGCGCGGCGAGGGTGGGGGGGACGGGGACGTCGGCGCGGATGACGCGCATGATGGAGTGGATTGGGGGGTGC
Source organism: Stereum hirsutum FP-91666 SS1 (assembly GCF_000264905.1). NCBI lineage: Eukaryota > Fungi > Basidiomycota > Agaricomycetes > Russulales > Stereaceae > Stereum > Stereum hirsutum. The sequence continues at coordinate 2,408,874 of NW_006763132.1, forward strand.
ATGCGGAGGGTCTCGCGGATGACGGAGTCGAGGACGGGAAGGCCTTTGAGTTCTTCGTAGGTAGGTGGGCGGAGTGTACCGTCGGGGTTGCCGAACTGTTTCGTTTGCTCTTCGAGGATAGCGTCACTTTTTCACACATAAAATAAAATTAGTGTTCGAGCGATTGTGGATGTGGCGAGCGAGACTCACGCAATATCGGGTCTGGAAGCCAAATGAAGGAGCGCCCAAGAGCCAGTGGTAGAGCTCGTGTGATGGCCGGCCAGGAGGAGGGCGAGCATGATGTGAGCGATTTCAGTGTCTGGGAGTGTACGTCCGTCACGGTATTTTTGGTTCGAGAGGGCCGCGAGCATGTCCGTGTCCTCCATCACGCTTTTGCCGTCCCTCCTGTTCTTGAGGATGTTGAGATAGTATTCTGTCATCTTCTTGTGCGCGATGTCACGTTTCCGGTAACTTGGCAGGGGAAGTTTAGGGAACATGAAGTGAATCGGGGTGAAACCTGCACGATTAACGCCACCGCCACATAGTCTGATCAGCCATTCCGCTCCAAGATAATTTCGCCAAGCGGACCACGAAAAGTAGACTCGAAAAACTCACCGTTATCCAAGTCTTCGTACAGCGCCGCAAAAGATTTGTCCATGCCGTCCCGAACTTCCTTGCCCTGCAACGTCCTCGCCGCCGCCAACATCGTGACTTGCTGCAACACCTTGAGCACGTCAAACTTGCCCCACTCATTGATGTCGTTCATCTGCCATGTCTGGAAGGCCGGTTCGTGCTCCATGAATTGGGTGATTTCATTCTGGACCATGCCGACGTAGGCTCTGAAGTTCTCCGTCGTGAGACCGAACTTGACGAACTTCTTCTGTTCCATGAAAACTTCGTTGGGTACACTGTAGACGACGTCGTCACCGAAAACCGGGCCCGTGACATCCTATAGTGGACACGAAATGGGACAAACGTGAGTACCGGATCGTGAGGTTGCCGACAAATTGTACGCGGGACGGCTTTCCAGAAAGTCGACACGAGCGTGGGAGGCGAGAAAATGCTACGGGAACTCCACGTACCTTGTACGCGTCCTCCGCAGAAAAGTGGGCCACCTTTCCGCCGAGTACAAAGTTATTTCCCTGCGTGCCCAACGCGACCGTGACCTTCCTCCCGAAGAGAATAAACGTGAAGACGTCTCCGTACTGTATCCCAAGGAATCCTCGTCTGTCAGTATCGCGCACGAAGCAAGTATTCAGTATTGTTGCGCACCTTTTCACGACATTTGAAAAAGAAAGCCAGTGGGTCTTGTCCGTACGCTGGTGCTGAGCCAATGTACGGCAGCCAGTGGAACACCTCCGGGGGTAACGAAGGGTCACGGGGAAGGATCTAAGCCACCATATGCGAAACAAGACGCGTTCCGATCAGCCAACTCTAACTCTCGATGGAGTAGAAAAGTTGTGCACGTACAAGCTGTTTGAGAACGTTGAGAACGACCGCGAGTATAGGAACATTGAGAAGACAGAGCAAAGCGAGACGCGTCGGGGGCGGGAGATATCTCTGGGCCTCGGCGGCGTAGCCTGCCCAGCCGTCGACGGGTAGAGCGGTGGTGACGTTCATGATGAACGTTGTCAGACTCGGTGGAGGACGACGAAGAGGAAGAGCGTGAGATGGCCGACGTGTCGTCGCGGGTATATATTCTGCTACGCTCCACCCAAAAATCGAACCATACGCACGCGCAAAATTATAAACGCACGATTCGAGCCAAGTCCGGCTCAAGCCGGCGCCTTGGTCGACCCAATCGCCACCCTGCGGATTCAGCTACCACACTCGAGGCTGACCTGGACACAGTACTGACACACAATGCGAGCACGATGCACACAGTGACCTGACCTGGGATGTGGGAGCATGAATTATTCAAAAACTAAATAAAAATATCCTATAGCTACAATACGAATGTGCACCCTCAGTCTAAGCCAACGTCACCATCATTCTCGACGCCGAACCCACAAGGACACGGTCCACCTTGACGTTCAACGGGGCCCCAAGGACCGTATTCAAGGGCCCCTTCTCCACCAGAAACGCCTGGATGCCCAAGCTCGGAATGCTGACCAGCTGCTGCTTCTCAGCTGTCAACCTATCAGTTTTCGGAATCGCCAAAGGTCTCGCCTCCAACACACCCAACGCGTTCAGTCCTTCAGGCTGCTCCGCAAACCAGCGCTTGATGGTCATAAGGCTCCAATAAGTGGCATGTTGGGAGAACAAACGCCTCCTGTTCATTTCGTTGTACCGGGTGCTCTCCATATAATAAAGCAGGTCCTGCGCGGAGAGAATAGGCTTGCCGGAGCCTGTCCCGTGGCCCGCGTCGTTCAAGAGAGACTCCTTGATCTGCCAATGTGCCAGCAAGTCTTGATATCGCCGGAGTGGCGATGTGACTCGAACGTAGCCCTCGTTCCCCGGAATACCCATCGCCCAATGCTCCATCGGTTCCAACCCGGTCGTCGCAGCTCCAATCTTGGCGTGAAGGCTCGCCGCCTCCCAGAACATCACGAACCCGTGCTCATCCCTCATGCTCAACATTCTCTCGAAATCTGAATCTGAGAGCATCAGCGGTCGTGGAGATCCTCGTCGAATCATAGGGACCCCTCGGTCCAGGCAATAGAGCGACGCGACTCGACAAGCGAGTTTCGCGGCCTCTGCGATGATAGCTCGACTTCCCGCATGGTGGTCGTCCATCGCGTTCTTGTCGACCACGTACGCGATGTCCGGGAACCCTCGGAAGGGCGTCGAGTGCTTGACCGTGAGGTTACTTGGGGCTAGTGGTTTGGGAGTGACATAGAGCGAGGCTCGGGGTGTCGTGAACATAGCGATGGGGAGTCGCTGGATACGATCTTGCATGCGTCGGACGAAGAGGCGCAGGAGGCGGAAATTCTCGTGGTCCTGAGCGGAAAAGTCGACTGTAATGGGTTCCTTGATGGGGGTGTGCGTACGTCCTAACGGGTACGATATCCCCGTTCGCACAGTGGGCAATCCAATCGTCTTGTCCACGTCGTCGTACCTGAGGACGCGGACGTTTCGAAGCAGTCCAGAGCGAACCTTGTAGTCCACGATCTCGCCGTTCTCGTCGATCTTCGTGCTGAAGGTCAGCGTCAGTTCGGGCTTGCCCTGTGCGGCCATATCGCCTATCGAGAGCGACTGGTCGACGAGAGCGCGGGGTAACATGGGCCATGTACGATGTACGAAATATAGCGTTTCGCCGAAACGGCTGGCTTCCTGTGCGACGCGATGCGTAGGCGGCAAGAGATACGTAGGGTCGGCGATGTGCGTGTGGATCCAGAGATTCTGTGGCTCTTCGGGTATAGTCTCGACAGAGACCGCGTCGTCGAGCTCTTCTGCTCCATGATCGTCAATGACATACGCAGGAAGGTCTCCGAAATCGTGTCGAATGCTCGCCATGCGGTCCGAGGGATACAAATCTTCCGGTCCCAAGAGCGCAGAGTTAGACGTCTGCGTAGGTCGGGCAAGCATTCCGCGTTGCAAGAGCTCTGCCGTCTCCTTGACGCGTGGAGACTCCTCTTCGCTCTCCTGGTCCAAGTCGAGCTCTATACGATTGGATACATAGTCCTGCCACGGTGCGTATATGCCCAGCTCCACCAGAACCTGGTGCACCTGCTCGTTATTGACGTCGCCTTCATACATTCCGTCGATACCCTTGACGATAGCACAGACGAGGGACTGGTATGGATCAACCTGAGTCCCACGCATAAGGTGCATCGACTCCATCAAGAATCGGATGATCATACGGTCGTCCTCCGTGAACGAATCCTCCTCCGACAAGATACGCGATGGCGGTTCGTCCTTGGATGCAGCTTGGATAGCTCTGTTCTTCTGAATGAGACGGCGCGCCTTCTCCGTGAACGCTCGTAGCCTGGGATCCGTAGTTCGTTTCGTCATCATCTGGTGAACGTTCTGTAGTCGCTCGACGTGTGATTTAGGCCGGACGTGGACCATTTTCCTCTCGTAGAACGAAGTCCGAACCATGACATACTCGCTCGAGCGCCGGATCATATGTTCTTGTACGCAGAGCATCGTCAGAGCATGTCGCCACGGCTTGAGGTTTCGATGGTTAGGAAGTACGATGTCGGCGACTTGGTCGACCGTGATGTCCGTCCATTTGTCGGGGTCGGAGTGGCAAACGCAGGAGTAAAGCGTGGAGAAAGGAAGAGCGAGACCGTTGAATATGTCCTCCGTTTCTTTGCGAATTTCCCGGAGCCGACGCAGGATGACGATCCGAGCCATAATGTGCCGGCTTTCGACTGGTACATCATCTCTGCCGCACCGGGAGACGAGGTCCTTGTCGAAGACGTTCGGGATAGCGCCCATGATGTCGTTTGGGGTATGTTTGCGGAGATCGCCTCGCTCGGAGAGGGAGTAGACGTTATATCCGTGCTCTGAGTGGCCGTCATATAAGACAATACCAAAATCAAACATTGCACTCCTACCAGATCAACAACAATGAAACGTTAGTTGTTGTAAAAAGACGGTGCTGAACAGAACGCACGTGCAAATCTGTACGAGGGAACCGTGTCCCACACCGGGAGGCAAGTCGTTGCGTTCCTCATCCTCCATGACGCCCATCCCCGTATCCCCCGGTTGGTTGAGTTGTTCCGCTAAAGGAGCCGTCCAAGGCAGAGTTGTCGCATCAAACAACTTGTTCACCAACCTCAACTCCTCCGTCCTCGCACCCTTCTCGTGTGTCCATTTCTGGGGGCCATCGCCTGCCCGTTTAGAATACCTATTGATGATCTTCTGAGTCTCGGAGATCACAGTCTTATGTTCTTGGCCGGAGTACCACTCCCCTTTCTGTTGTCGAGCTTTGTACTCCTGCGTTTTACGACGTTGGGACGGAGATGGGCCACCTGAGCGTGAACGTACGGCACCTAAGGGTGCGAAGGGGGAAGAGACTAGAGAAGAGTCACTGCATTTGAGACCATTAGCGAGAACGAATAGTGTAGAGGGTCCTGCAGGACATGAGACGCGATGCATGCAGACGACGGACGCGACGACGACGGGAAGACCTGGGAAGACGCGAGCAAGACGAGGCAAGACGCGTTTGACTTTGAGGCGCGCCACACAGAAATTTGTCGCGGAGGACGTCGATCACCCCACGTGGCCCACAAGTACCTTCCTGGTTCTCTCATTATTTCTCCTCCATACTCCTAGGTCCTCTCAGCTCATATACACTCGAGATCTGGCTCTCGAAGATCTGTGCTCTATATCATGTTTAAACGAGTCACACGCCGCCAGAAGCGTAAGGAAGAAGAAGAGGATCTTGGTCTGACTGAAGAAATGAAGGAGGTCATGGGAATGCAGGACACAGACTCTTCGGAATCGGACTCGAACTCTGACGACAACTCTGATTCGGATTCTGAAGGATCCGGAGAGGGCGAACAGGTACCGAAGCTCAAAGGGCAGAAGAGAAAGAGAGGTGTAGAGGACGAGGGAGGACCAGGTTCTGAACTGGAAGAGGGCACGGAAGGAGACGATGGTGAACTCGACGGGGAGGGCGAGGAAGACGACGGTGAAGAAGAGGAACAGGAAGAAGAGGAGGGAGAATCTGAGGAGGATGAAGAGCCCACAATGTCAATATCTGCTGCCCTACAAAATCCCCTCCATGTCGTCTCCCTCGATCCCGAAATCCGGACTTGCGTTGTATGTCCTGGTAAATTGCTGAAGAATGCAAAAATGATAGAAGTTCATATGGCATCCAATGTATGTCTCTCCTTCTCTTCATCCTACTCTTCGCTGCATTCATTTCCTTTCGCGTTTTGCTTGTACATACCCGCAATCGCCAAGACTGCGTACTAATTTCCACCTTGTGTCCCTCCTCCCATTGTCGTCTAAACAAATACAGGGCCATTCACGACGCTTCAAAAAGTTCAGAGCTCTGGCCATGACTGGCGACCCAGAAGACGATGTCTCCGTTCTGCTCAAGCTCATCGCAGATGTGGCGCCACCTCAAGCACCTTCCCTCCCAGTCGCAGGGGAATCCAAACGTGCACAAAAACGAGTGCGTCTCCTTTCTAGTCGCAATCATGTCTCAAATCTCCTCCCATGCTTTCCTTCCATCTATATGCCGAGTTAGCCTTGCAAGTTGCTCTATCCAGTTCTCCACGCGCCACACAACCCTTGCGCCACATATCTTTCGTTACACCTCACCAGATGTAACCTCGCGAATTACGACTAATAATATTGCTTCTGTCCTCACAGCGAGAAAAACAGGAGAAGATCAAAATCAAACGCGAAAAGGCCAAAGAGGCCAAAGCGAAAGGCATCGAGCGCAAAAAAGCCAAGAAGGAAACCGAACAACCCGGACCTGACAACGCTTCCCCATCCGCATCCGCACCCACACCCAAATCCGCTAGCAAAGGATCCGACCCCACTACTAACCCTCCCTCATCACCAGCGAAATCAACAGCGTCGCTGTCTGCCTCTACATCTCCGCCTAAAACGACGAAGTCGGACGGCAAGTCCAAGTCGTCAAAGCCTCCAAAGGAGAAGAAGCCAACATCTAAAAGCCTCTCGGGTCCAAAACCGAAACCGCAATCTGCATCTCAGGTCAAACAGCTTTCAAAGAAAAAGCTGACAGGTGCGGGTCTAGAGGACGCGGAACCACCGACCAAGAAGCGCACGAAGCGATACTTCGATGAGGCGGAGGAGGCAGCAGCGAAGGCGGTAAGCGAGGAGAAGAAGGATGGGTCGAAGAAGAAGGCAAAGCCTAAGGCGAACAAGAAATCTGAGAAGAGGGAGAAGAAGACCCCTGTTTTGCAGATTTTTGAGTAGACGCTTCGTCTTCATCACTATTCAATTCACAGAGCTCGCGGGGAGGTTATCGCGACCGACACATCCGCGCGATTGGTCTGCGAATGATGATTGAAGTCCAGTCTCAGTCTCAAGTTCGACTATGATCATACTTCCACCGAAGTAGGAGTCGCTATATGTGGAAGGGGCAACATGCATCGCTCGAGGGTTTTTCTCCCGGTCGTTATTAGTTAGCGGCGCTGGTACTTCAACCCCGATTCTCTCAAACGGATGAAATGGACGTATGAATCCTTCTGGCAGTAAACAACAAACCAAATTTCGCTTCATGTTCATGAAAATGGTTCAACATCAAACGCTGTGGCCCATCTTGGATACGCGATATGTGGCGTATTCCGGTGTCACCCGACTCCTCCGAGATGGTTCGTACCCGACGCAGAACCGTTCGCCGTGGCGTTCATAGCGCAAGCAGTTGCTGGCAACAAAGGCTATTAACAATGAAATGTATTGAGCTCGACTGTCCCGAAACATCACGAAACATCACAATGCACTTGCATCCTGCATATCCACAGTATAAATTACATGCCAACGCCCGGCGACTTTCTCTACTCAAATCTCAGCCCCAGAGGTGCAGTGCCTCCGACATACCGTCGACGGCTCTCCCCCCTTGCACCGGATACTTTTCCAAAATATTGTCAATTTCCTTCAACTCGGCTGCGGTGAGGACTGTGTTACCAGCGGCGACGTTTTCAAGAGTACGTTCCGCTTTCCTGCATCCATCAAGTAATAAAACGTCGTTAGCATAAAACCCACTGAAACGAGTCCAAACGGACAGGGGTGACGACAGTTGGATACACCGGGATATAAACAGTAGGGGTGTGAAGAAAGGGAGGGAAGACGTACGAAGAACCTGGAATAGGAATGATATGCTGGCCGAGAGAGGAAACCCAGGCGATACAAAGTTGAGCAGGCGTACAGCCTTTCTTGGTCGCCAGGGCTTTGAGCGCGTCGACGACTGCGGCATTATTCTTCATCGCCTATTGATTATGAGTATCAGATACGCGTATATTAGCCATAATTCGACAGACAGAAACCGGATATAGCCCGGAAGAGAGAACAAGTTGTACCTCATTGGTGAAGCGGGAAAAGCGCTTTCGAAAGTCTCCATCTATATCAAACAAGAATGTATAAATTAACAATCCGTGATATCGCGTACACATATATAGTTAACTTTTCTCACCCTCGAGATCTTCAGGCTTCGTGTACTTGCCGGATAAGAAACCCCTGCCGAGAGGCGAGTAAGCAAGAATGGCGACGTTGTTCTCCCTACAAGCGGCTATGACTGCAGCAGAGAAATGTCTCAGTACTAAGAGGCAAAGACTGGTTAAATTAGCGCATGTCAAACGTACCACGCTTGGTCTCCTCTTCATAGCTCCACAAACTAACTTCGATCTCGCATGTCGCAATCGGAACAATCTACATACCCCGTCGTTAGAATGTCTCGCCAATACACTCAATATATTGCCTGAGTTCACTGACCTTGCTTGCTCTTCTGATCGTCTCGGCCCCAACTTCTGACAACCCTACATTCTTGAACATGCCCTCCTCCTTTAGTGTCTTCAAGGCGCGCATCACATCTTCAAGGGGAAACTCCGATTGCGACATCCTCGCAGGCTCGAAGACATCGACGACATGCGTGCCGCGAAGCTTCGCAACAATGTTCTCGGCAGAGGTGCGCAGGCCATCTGCACTGAAAAATGGCGTTTGAGTTGGTGAGAAGGGAAGATGTAATGTTTTAAACAGACGTGGTTGACAGGAAAGACGAAAGGGGGATAGAAACGTACGTCAAGTTCACAGAAGGCCTACCACCAACTACCTGCACTCCTCCCTGGAATATGTCGAGAATTTGTTAATTCGATTCATATCATAAGATATAGATGGTTAGCTAAAGAAGAGTGATGACACACCTTGACGACCAGAAACGCCTTTTCAGCGTACTCGGGATATTTCTCGAAGAAACGAGCGATGAGCTCCAGGTTAGCCTCGGGAGGGTTGAAACCGTAGAATTCCGCTATAGAACAAATCAACAAGTTCAGTGTCTAACGGTCAGTATTGTTCATTGACCCGAGGGGAAAAGGCCTATAGCTATACTAACCACTGTTGAGGACCATCTTGACCCCAGGAGGTAATTTGTCCATGCCAGCCTTCATAGCCTCGAAACACTGTTCGTCTGGAACAGGGGTAGGGACCCATCTGTGGAGCCACGGCTGATATCAGTAACGTAGAGGAGGAGGGTGCGGGAGACACGAACGTCATCAGCATAAGGCCATGCTATTTCCCACAAAAGCCAGAAGTCATCAGCTACATCGTTATGGCCGGAGATTGAAAACTTGGCGGCAGCAGCGAAACTGGACATACACCAATCTTGTAAACATTACTAGCTGCGGTGGCACCAATAGTGACGGTAGCGGTAGTCATTGCTGGTTGAGTGTACTGTGTGTATAGATGGGTCTGTAGTAGCGAAGATTACTAGGAGATGTTGATACTAAATCTGAAGGACGCGTGTCTCTTTTATACCCGGCATCCAGTGGTATACCTACCGCGAACCACGTTGTGAGTGGGTCAAGAAGACTCGACATCATCTGTGTCCATCACGGCCCATTGGGTAATTTAGAAGCTACACCGTATAGTACTGGGCTGTCAGTAGTCATTTTTTCACTTAATGGACTCACGTAGCAGAAGACGTAGGACGAGGCCGATCCGACGTTCAGTCACACTACCATCCCATCCACTCATGTCCGTTCCGAGGGAGACGCATGCGGCCGGCAGTGACACCAAGACTCTATTGAGCGTTAAGTAAAAGCCAAATAAGGGTAATTGACCCACAAGAATTCGACGCTGTGAATATTATATTAGATTGATGAGCCCGCCGAAATGACAGGAGTACCTTTTTTGGATAATTTGTTTGTGTGATTTACCTCGCAGGCCTGGAATGAGTGCGCCCCACTCCGACACTCCGAAGACGAGGAAGCCATGGAACGCATGTAACAACATTGAGAATTCAGAAAATAACAGCAACATATGGATGGCATGGCTGGCCCGATCTGGTGCAACAGCAAGTCGAAGGCTCTCGACACCGATGCGACTGGTTTGAGCATTCTGAGAGACATAGATACATTGGCCTCTGCAATGTTCATGGTTCACCTGCTTGGCAGATAGATCTCTAGTTGAGCAGGGCGACGTAATCTGAAGACATAGCGTAGCATGTTCCAAAAGCAAATAAAGATAACATTGAGCCAACTTTGAAGATAGCACACAGAGTCAGCTAACGAGTCTAAGCAGAAGTCCATGGCCTCGAATCAAATGGTACCATATCACCGGAATATCGACTGCAGACGGCGGAAGACAAAACGGTCAGCTTTACAATAAACGGTTTGTTGCATCTAACACCTGCAGACAAGAAGTCATATCAAATGTCCTCAGCACTCGCACCTAGTGGTATACCCTCTAGAGAATGTGGCACGCACCTGATTGATGTCAGGTCTCTCCGTAGGGTTGACCTTCAACATACTGTCGACTAACGCCTTGAACCCAGCTGAGTAACCAGACGACGGATGTTTGTACTGCGCATTCAAGACGGCCATGGCAATTGAGCCGCCCTGTTCAGTAGTTTGCATGTTTTCGAAAGGGGAGTGAGAATAGGCCAGTGCAAAAAGGACACAACCCAACGACTGTGAATGATATGGGCATAGCGAGGTCAGAGTAAGAATAGGACGCGGATAGGGATGACGGACCCAGATGTCGACTTTCTCGTCGAGAGTGAGGCCGGTTTTAACGTCGAAGAGTTCGGGAGCACGATATGCCATTGTGCTGTGCTCTGCTGCAATGTCCTGTGGCACACGATCAGAACGGGGAGAATGTTCCGGAGAGAGAAACCAAGAGGAATAATCATACTTGTTGTAGAAGAGCTTGTGACCTATTCTCGATGGGTATTCTGGCCTTCATGCAGCTACCGAAGTCCATAAGGATTGGTGTCACTCCGTCATCGGCGAGCATCACGTTCCTAAAACGATAAAAGTTTAAGCAATGAACGATTTTGACTCGGCGCGGCACGGCGCAATTACCCAGGCTTCAAATCTCGATGTGCGTATGGCACAAGCTCTCCTGTGCCGACCTCTCCATGTTGAATCTCCTCATCTCCATCGAACACAACATCACCGTCCTCTTGCCTCTCCCGCGACACTAACGGGACATTTGCTCCATCCCTATCCTCGCCTCTAGCTCGGGGTTCCCCTCTGGCTCCTCTCGTAGAGCTAGGAGCACTAGGACCACCATAAGAATACCCGCCCTCTGCATCTCCCTCTGGATGTGGCAGCATTCCGTCGTGGTCATCGTCATCGTCATCATGGCCTGGTGAGTGTGATTTGCCCCTTGATGGTGGGCGTGGGTGTGCTGAGGAGTTTGAGGAAGAAGAGGAGACGCAGTAGGTGTGCATTGCACGGACGGCTTCACATGTGCCTTTGAAGAGGCGGAGCATTTGACGTTCTGGGAAGTGGGAGGATGTTTGAAGGTTGTTGTTAATGGCGTCTTGAAGATTACCACGCTGTGAAGAAGTAGAGTAGGCGGAGACGATAAGGAAGATGGAATGTCATTAAGAATTCAACACACACCTTGTACAGGGGTAAGAATAGGTATACGATTTGTCCATCGCCCTCCGGGTCTTGCAGTACTGCGGAATCCTTTGACCGACACACATTAATCATGAAAATGCGCTTGGAACGCTAGTGAATCTACTACCCACCAAAATACGGATGATATTTGGGTGCCTAAAGGGAAATAGGGGTCGTCCGGTGAATACAAAGCTTCGGGTATGGAGGCCGATGGTGTGTACGCACTTGAACCGTCGGTATGCCTCCACTTCACGCATAGCTTCTTTCACTCCTTCAGAGCCTGTAGGACAGCGAATCTTCTTCAAAGCAAATTGTCGCTACACGAGATAACATCGGACCAGGTAACAAGTCACAAGTGTTAACGGTCGCGTACCTCGCTCTGCTCATCCTGCGCCAGGTAGACAAAAGAGAATCCTCCTTCTCCTAGTATTTTGACAATCTTGACTTTGTGGGGGGTTATTTTATCATAGGTATGCACCGTCGTACAGAATGTGAGCGAGGACACTTAGTGCGAACTAAGCGAGTGAACACTGACACGTTCGTCCATTAATCTTGAGTTTCGCCTGAGAAGTACAACAGCTGGTAAACATAGAGAGCACATTGGTGGCCTCAAATCTGACATGATCCAAAGCACGTAGTAAGGGTTGTGGTAGCGAGTCCATCAATGTCCAAGAAAGCTGGTAGGTAAGCTGAGCAAGAGTGTTGGCAAGTGAAAGTGAAAGCTGAAGCGATGGGCACAGCAACTGCGCCGCCCGCCTGGCTTCGGGAGCCACGTGGACAGCGACCTCCGATCCGGGGACGGCCAGGTTCTCGGCCGAACGCAAACTCCTCTCCTAAACCAATTCAATTCGAACTTGTTTTTCAGCCACCATGTCTCGTCTCTGTCCTGTGCGGTCCTCTAGCGTCTCTGTCTCCGAACCATATGTTCAATGCTAGCAGAACTTCTGAAGTCCTAAAGCTTCACCAACATCTGAGCTATGGCCTACAGGACCCTCCCTCTCGGTCAACGAAATTCGTCCAACACCGAAGACCGTTGTAACCACTGTGATCTGTTTTGCGTGTCCATGGGCCATCTCTCAGACGCCTACTCACTATCAGGTTTGGGAGCGTTGATGTCAGAAATTTTGGGACACTCCTCGTCTCGGACTGCATGAACGGCTGTGTTGCTCTTTGATGTGACTAGGAGTCAACCTTTCTGTATCAACATCCCGGATATGTAGATGCCGGTGCTGGATTGCGGTTGGATTGAGGTTATACAGAGAGAGTATATATGTTCGAAGTCATTGTGCTCAGCTCTCTTCCTTATCAAACAGCAAGTATCTGCCTCACGATCCACCTTAGTTAGACTCAATAACCTGCCGATCTACATTGCGCTCATGGATCAGACTTTTGACGACCATTCGGCTCCATCATCTTCCACCTTCAGTCCTGCTACCACTCTACAGCGAGGAAAGGCATGCATGAGTTGTCGCCGCCGTAAACTGGTCCGTAGCCATTTACTCCCGAGGTCAATATGCTATTATTCATACCTCTTGACAGAAATGCGATGGCGCACGTCCTGTTTGTCGTCAATGCAACCGCGATGGCACACCCGAAGATTGTCAGTACACCACTGGGCCGAGCCGCTCTAGGACTCAAATTTTGGAGGAACATATCAGCACACTCGAAGCTCGCATCGAAGAACTTGAAGGCCATGGAGTACCGAGCTCGACTATCGGGCTTTTCGATCCTTACCAGCCGGCCACATCATCCAGTTCCTCGCGCTCGTCCTCTCTTCCTGGTTTGAGTGTTGCGCAGCTGACTGCGTTCGATTCGCGAACCCAGCCCATCCAAGAAGTTGGCGCCACTCACCCTCCTGAGACTGATCAGGCTTTCGTTGACGAACCAGACCTGTAAGTGCATGGATATTATATTGAAGGAAAAGAAATACCTATGTCGATTGCTCTATATCTAGCCTGGACATCTTCTTCCGCCACGCGGGCCTATTTGGCTGGTTCCTTCATACTTCACGTTTTCATGCTGGCATCACTCAACCGGCTCACCTAGCCAATCCCAATCGTCCAGTACCTCTGCTTCTCTCTACAATTCGGCTGTGGGCCACTTTTCTCTCTGGCATTCATTCCAGAAACGAATTTTCTGAGCGAGAGTCTGGTTTGGTATCTCGCATTCGAGTACTCCTCGGTCGTCAGCTTTCCGACTTGACGCCACCCCAAGTATTGCAAGTTATACAGGCAAAGGTTCTGTTTGCCACGTATTTGTTCACAACGGGACAGTTGCTCGATGGGAGGCAGGTATGCGATGCGGCAGTATCATTGGTGATTAGTTGTGGGTTGTACAAGATCAGGTCGATGCACGTCAGGACGACGGGTATGTTAGAGACGGTGAACGTGGCTCTGTCTGAGCCTTTAGATCAAGTTGAGGAAGGTATGTGTCCAAGAGCACTCCTTGGTATGACTTTTGTAATAATTCCTAGGAATATATAGGGGAACGACTCAACGCTTTCTGGACGGTGTTCTCCCTGGATAGATCTTGGGCCGTTGTCCTGCGTTGCCCCACTTTCATGCCCGATGACGATTTCGCAGGGTCTCGGATTGATTCCCCTTGGCCGTTGGACATGGAGAGTTACGAGGCGGTAAGCATACTCTGTTGTCTGTGTGAGTGGAACCGACATATTGAACTCGCAAGTTAGGGGCACGTCTACCCGAACCTTCGTACAAGCGGGACGTTACGCATCTTCCTCGGCGGTTTTAATACGAGTTGGCCATGGGAAAATCAGTCTGTTCTCGCTCTCCTAAGCAAGGCATCTGCTCTATTCGAAAGAGCCGCAAGACTATCTACATCTTGGAGTCCTGGTAATTTGTTCAACTTTATGTCTAATGCGCTGAAACCAGTCTCTGACAGCTTGTTTCTTGCGGCCGGGCTCTAGATTCCACGGGCGCCGACAAATTTTATACAGACTTCCTGTCCCTCGATCAACGCATCGAAGACTTCAAATCCCAACTTCTGCCATTGGTACCTCTGGTCGCGACATCCGAGCTAGATCACGTTCGCTCTCTTCACCTCGTTCACTGCCTCACGCATGCCGCCATAATCCAATTACATGGAACTTTTGTAAGCCAGGTTCAAACTTCGAAGGAAAAGTGTTTGGGTGCTGCGCTGTGTATAGTGAGAGCGAATGATGAAGCGAGGATTCATGAATTTCTATTCATCAATCCGTTGATCGCGGTATGTCCGTTCTTGTACCGAACATATCAGCCGCCGGGAGCAAAACTGACCATGGACATACCATCCACTTGCGTCGCTAGATGATATGGTCCAGTGCCGCCCGAGTGATTATTGAAGAGCTCCTTTCGCTTGGCACGTTTAGCGTCGACCAGGAGATCTCCCCGAATCAGGTCGACCAGGAATTGGACCTTCGCAACGCTATGGCGGGACTTACTACATCGATGTCAATATTTGCCACATCCTGTCCGCTCATGCGTATGTCCTGCTTCACTTCCCTTCGTGATAGGTCACATAGCGGCGTGACGCTCAATTCCTTTCCCGCTATATAGAATCACAGGCGACGAGGGTTCAGGATGAATACGCAGGCGTCTAAGGCGTTCGGAGTATGAACAATGTACGAATGCATCTACGTCGTCGGGCGGACAATGATATATTGGTTGAAGTCGAAGTGGCCAGTGTCCTGACCTGGGCTCATCATTATTGCTCAAGGGTACAGTGACGAGCGGTGCTGCTCTGCTGAACCAACTGTCCATCCCACCATTCGCAAGGCTCCGGCTTTCGTTGTTCAGCGAGATCTCCGGCGACGATTACCTCGAGATGTTCTTTCAAATCGTGGCCTACACGGGCCATCGTCACGACACACATCTCACTTCGCCCGTTCAAGCCCTGTTCTTCAGCTTCTCCGCACCCTACTTCACCGTCCGACTCTGGACTTCCTACTTCTCCCGAGGAGGACGTCGAATCGGGTCCTAGTCCGCTTCAAAGTGGGTACAGATGCATGTTGGAGGTCACCTTTCAATGGATCACACTCTAACAAACGGGTTGTTTCTCGGCCATTCCGGCCATGATGCGTGCGCTCAGCCCGGGGGATTTGGAGATGCCGGTGATGGAGCGTACACTAAACGTTTGAGCCTCGACGCAACAATGGGGAGAGGCGTTCGGTGGATTCAAGAATCCACACACGCTTTACGTGCGTGAAGGGCACATGCACTTCATCCTCGAGGGCTTGAAACCCCAAGACTCTGCCACCATCTGCCTCGGAGAAGCTAGCCACTAGCATTGTAGATCCAAAATCTTCTCCTCATAGTTTGGAAAAGGACGCCCATGGAGGCTCAGACATGACCCGCGACGGAGTAGGCGGGGTATGCGAGACAGACGAAATCATTACGGTCGGACCTGCTGTTCGCCAAACTCTGAACCCTCTGTCTCATTCACGGCTTTCTTTCAAAGGCCCCAATTCCTCTGCCTCAAGCACAGTGGGGCACCTTGAGGGAATGTTTGAAGAAACGAGCTGAGGGAATGTTTGAAGAAACGAGCTGCGTGTGGCGCGAGGGTGAAACGCTCGAGGCTCGAGAAGTGTCGTGCCAGGGAGGAGTGTGCTGCAGAGTTGCAGAGTATCGATGTTACTGCCGAGCTGAAGTAGTGTCAAATTTTGGACGAGTGAACAATGAACATCATGATGTCCAGTTCTCGGTGTATATTTTCTCATTGAGTAGTACGGAGTATATATCTTCAACGCTGGATGAAGTGAGAGCATTGAATGAATTCGCAGACTACAACTGGCCAGACAAGGACATTAACCGTCAAGACTTGACACTCGCAACCCTCGGGTTGAGGCCTTGAGGATTTCGTCGCTTGAACTCGTTTCAAAGAAATGAGAGAAGGAGGATATGATTATACATTGCCCTCGGCACCTCCAACCCAATAAATACATTTGTATGTAGCATGACCTTCCGGCCGAAGTACATTTCGATACACAACGAGTTCCACTGACCAAAAGAGAGCCAAGAAGGCTGTACATGCATCCACAAACTCTTACAAATATCGTACCCACGAATCCCATCGCAAATCCTTCCAAAGCTCGACGTTCAATTTCCGGTCGGTTCTTCACTCGTCTGCAGCCAGCCACGCCTCCCTCTTCCTCCGCATATGCACCTTCCTCTGAGCCTCGCTCAAGTCCTCCCATCCTTTGACCTCATCTGCAAGTTCCAACTCCCAAGCCTCTTCCCTCTGCAACTCTTTCTTCGACTTCTTCGGTGGCGGCAACCGGGGTGGCGGTGGCGGGGGGTTCGGTCTCGTCGAATGCAGCGGCACGATATTCTTGAGGGCCGACTTCGAGGTCTTTGCGAGGGGAGAGTGATACGGCTTAGCCTTTGCAAAAGGAGATGAGGGCTGGGACGAGGCTCGTCGGATGATTTCTGACATCGGGGTTGACTTTGATTGACGGCCGATGGTGTAGCGGCGAGACATGGAGGCATGAGATGCGGCGGACGATGAGGGCTGGGCTGGCACAGGTGTGGACGGAGTAGTTGGTTTAGTCGGTTTGTCGGTGGCGGGAGACGAAGGCGCTTGGACAGGTTCGTCTTCGACGACGACTGGAGAGGGGCTGTGGGGAACATTCTCCTACATACACAAACTCTACCCGTCAGTTGACGAAACTGCTGGAGAATGACTTTAAAGCTTACCATTGCACGTAGAGGTGTTTCATCCTTCGACTGCTGACTGCTGGATTTTGTACCGCGCTCCTCATCCGGCTGGTTCTCCTTTGACTTGCCCTTACCCTTGTCCTTCTTCGTCGCCGTGGCCGCCTTCTTTGACGGTCTGATGACTTCGTCTTCCTCTGCGTCTGACACAACAGCTCTTGCCCTTCCTCGGCCGCTCTTCTTCTTGAGCGTGACCGTGAATTCCTCTTCGTCGTCATCAACATCAACCGCCTTGCCTTTCCCTTTACGCGACTCAGCAGCACGACCCTTCTTACTCTTCGCGGCAGGCACCTCGTCAAAGTTATCAGGGACAGGCGACAGCGATGGGCTGTCATGAAGAGTCTCGGTCCCCTTTGGTGGCGGAAGATGGTCGAGAGTCATGGAATCGTCCTGAACGTCTGGCTGCGGGGGTTGAGGCTGGTCGCGGTCGATGTCCATAGCGACTGAGGGGCCAGCCTTAGCTCGAGACTTCGAGCCTGGTTTCGCCGGCGAGTCGATAAGGACCTCTACGGCGGCCTTCTTCCCTTTCTTTCTAGGCTTAGGCTTTGCCTTCTCCTTCACCGGCTCGTTACCCGCCTCAGTTGTAGCGTCAGACGCCTTCTTCCGACCTCTCTTCGGTGCAGCCTTGGCCTTCTTACCGTCAGCTGTCGACGCCTCTGACGTCAAGTTGGAGTCGGGGAAAGCGGCGGAAGACGAGGATGCTGCGCCCTCTGGCACCGGTGGTGGCAGCATATCCCTGGATATGTCAACGTCCATCGACACAGGAGGTTTCTCTGGAAATAGATCGTCCTCGTCGTCGGACTCCACCGCGGCCCGCTTGCGCTTCTTCTGTCGAGAAGAGGAGCTCTTCTTCCGCCCAGGTACAGGAGAGTCTGACCGAATCTCCCCGCGCAAAGGCGAAGTCGCATGCGGCTGTGAAGATGGAGGAATTGGATCGGATGGGGGTAAGTGAAGGCTGGAACTGAGTACAGGGATCGTGAGGCGTCCGGATTCAGTCGATGTATCGGCAGCATGAGGGTCGGTGTGTGCAACCTCGGCGTGTGCAACCTTGGCGCGTTTGACGGGGCGTGGCTTTGGCTTGGATTTCCCCTTGGGGACGGGTGGCGGGGACAGAGAACGTTTCCTGGGAACAATAGCAATCTCGTCTTCCGATGATGTGAGCTCGATAACGTCCGGGTCCTGAGGAGGCGAAGGGGCGGCTGCCTTCTTGGATGCTTTGCGAGCACGCGTCTTCGCTCGCTCGGCGACTCCTTGGGAGTAGTCTATGGCCTCCTGTCCCAGACCCATGCCCTCTAAGACGCCTTGCGAATAGTCTATAGCCATTCCCGCCAGTCCGATACCCATCTCCTGAGACAGGGTGGATGGCCCACTTCGATGGCCGTTCACCACCACGGGTTCCGGTGCGGCTTCTGGTGGAGGGGTTTCGATGGGAATGCTATCGCTGGTAGGAGCGTTTGAGTCGATATGCTGCTGGGCTGTGGCGCCTTTGTAGGCTGACTTAGGACGAGGCCTAGAGGCTTTGGTCGATGAGGATGAGGGAGAACTGGTAGAGGCAGCAGCAGAGGTATGTTCTCGTATGTGTGTAATCGCTTCGGTGTTGGCGCCATGCGGTGCGTGGGCAGAGGCAGTGACTGCGGAGGTAGAGGCTGCAGACGCAATGTCAGTCATTAAAATTGTGAATTGCGATCAAAGACTGCATTTTTTGAAAGAAACCCTCCGAATTACAATTACAAGAAGAGGACGACTCACGTTTGGGTCTTGAGGTAGATGGCGAAGGGGCTGGTTGTTGCGCCACCGTCGCATTCACGGAGCGCTCAGGGAGAGCCAACGTCTCTTCATCTTCGCTATCTGCCACAAGCCAGTCGTCATCTCTACCAGGCATAGCTTCTGTAGAGTATATTCAGCAAGAGGAGCAAGAATCAGACAAGATCGTGTGCAAGGGCGACGATTGGGGATGGCGGCAAGACACAAGAGCAATTAGGCGCCGACGACACCCCGACGCGCGACTTCCCGTCGCCTACGCGTCAGTCACATGACCGTTACGGAACCGAGTGCGTATTTCGAATTGCGCCCTTCTCGCAGGCTCCGAGTCCCCTTGCGCAATTGTTCATCTAATAGTCCCCTCGTTCGAAGGTCAGACTTGCTTCAGAAAATACTGATATTTTGGCCATGTCTCTCCCATCTTCCTCTACTTCCCCGCCAACAACACCCCCTCGACTGGGCAAAGCAAACAGACCACCATCTTCACCATTACGACCGAACTCTCCTGGAGCCCCTTCGCCCACACCCACCCCACCTCCTGCCAATATACCAGCTGGCCTGACATCTCCAAAGAACCAACCAGGAAGTCTGCCCTCTGGCTCGGGCTCCCATCTTGAACGTTCGAAGAGTTCGAAGACAAGAGCAAGGGACCTCTTGCGGAAACATTATGGATTAGGTGCAGGACCACCCCCACCATCGGGTAGACCGATGGATCCTATGGATCTAGGTATATTTTCACCTCACTTGTCTATGTGTGTGTAGACTGTGCCTGACTTACTAGTTAGATTCGCCCGCATTTGATGCTAAATCGTATTACGAGCAATTGATCACTACTTCGTCGCTCACCACTCTCTTGAAGAAAGAGAACGAACTCCTACACGGTACGTCGCCGACGTCTAGCATTCAATAAATATGCCTCGACTCAATCATTGTAGATATGCGAGAGCTCGATAGCGACCGCCAGTCTCTAGTATACAATCATCATCACGAGCTCATCGCCGCCACAGACACCATATCCGCTGTATGCTCCTTCGCTCGTCGTCTTCGCAGTCTGGAACTGAACATCCCTGATATAGATGAAGACAAGAGCCGAAAGCCTAGATGCAGAACTGGACCTGTTGAAGGTCGCTTTCTCGGAGATTTCGCGTTTGAGCGCCGAAGTATCCATTGAACAGCACTCTCCTGATCCATCACGCAGCCCTGGCGCAGAGCATCGTTGAGATATGACTGCATTTCGCCTTGAGCATGGACTTATTGATATTCTTTGGAGATAATCTCACATCTACTTTCAACATTCGTGTGACTGCGCTCTCTTTGAGGCAGCCCTCTCCTATTTGAGGTCCCAATTCGAGGGTTTGACGGTGCGCCAGGGGCGGTTTCTTAGACCGAACGCAATAATGCCAATGCGACTTAATCTACCATTTGAAGATCTCAGCTCACACGAAGAACGTCGCTATCACACGATAAGATGGTATCTCATCATATTGGATATTCGGGAACGGTCTATACAGGTTACTACGGAACCACAATGAACAATCGCCGAAAGGGCCCTTTGACTGCAGCTGACCTTCGAGCTCTGCAGACAGCATAGGAAACAAGGAACGACCTAAGTGACGAGCAGCAGAGAGCCCCTGTAAGACGAGTCAACCGAAGCAATGGGTGCGAGCACCAGAAGCAATAGCCAGCTAAGAATATCAAGCAACATAGAGTAGTGCATAGAGAGAAGCAACTTCATCGCCAACCAGGGTAGACTAGGCAAAGTCAAAGACGAGGAGTAGCCAAAGGCAAGGACAGACACCGAGAGCCACAGCACTCTTGAGAATAGGTCGAGTATTCGCAGTAGAGACTATAGCGAGAAACAATGTTAGGAGATTATACCATCTCGAGGTATTCCCGAGAGGCAGACGCACCAGTGCCGATAACATCGATTTGAGGCAGACACGGAAACTTGAGGGAGAATCACACAATGTGGGACGACTGCTGCGACCCGAGGACATACCATATACCACCTATAAATATATTCATACAAGAAAGAGAAGGGAATGCATAATGAGGTCGTGTATGTACTTAAGGTACGATGACGAACGCACCTCTGGGAGAAGAAACATAATAGAGGAGACCAATGTTCTGGGCGAACTAGAATGGCGAAGAAAAAAAGAAAGGAAACGAGGACGCATAGTACCGTGTATGACCTAGATAACAATCGAGAATAAGAAATCTGAAAGTCCAAGGAGGCGGAGGATGTAGCATGAAGAGCAAACGCACCTCCAAACCAACATCTTACCGTCCCTGCGAGCCCCACTACCGCACCATATTACGTTCAGAACACACAGACCCCTCCGCCGAGCCCTCCGAAGTCGACATTAGCGGGTCCGAACCCGCCACGACCTCTTCCTGGCATGTCCATGCCCATACCGCGCATACCGTGTCCGTGCCCACCATGGCCATGACGATGTCCTCGACGATCACCGTCCATACCAGGCCCAAACCCTCCAAACCCTCCAAACCCACCACGACCATGCCTTCCCATTCCCCGATGTTCGCCCATACCGCCGAGACCGCCACCGCCACGGCCTCCGCCAAACCCTCCCCTGCCTCTCCCTCCACCAAAACCGGCCATTCCTTCAAATTCTCCGTCTTCCTCTCCACTGGAAGGAGATCCGTAACAGTAGGGGTGATGATGATGATGACCACCGTGTCTGCCCCGCCCACCGAATCCTCCACGACCATGACGTTCTCCGTCAGATTCGCCTGAGGTTCCTTCGAGATCTTCGGGTCCTCCTGGGCCGCCGTGACGGTGGTGGTGGCGGCGATGATGATGAGGATGCATGTGCGGAGGCGGGGGGAAAGTGGACGGATGAGTTGCGTTTATACCGAAGCCTGGGCCAGCGTGGCGATGCCCGTGACGATGACCATGGTGAGGGCGAGGACCTTGAGGTCCAGGCTGCTCACCGTCTGGACCAAGACCTTGGTCTTCGTGTGGGTGGTGCGGAGGGGGAGGGAAGGGAGGAAATTCACCTTCCATTCCCATCATACGACCGAAGCCGCCTCCGAAGCCTCCACGACCTCTCCCACCTCTGAATCCTCCATGATGTCCACCTCCGTGATGACCCATCTCGCCTCTTCCACGTCCCATGATGTGTGGTCCGCCTGGACCAAAAGCATGTTCGTGATGGTGGCGGTGGTGATGATGATGCATAGGGTGAAGGGGAATGTCTGCGGGGGGTGGAGAAGGACTGCGTGAAGCAGGAGGGGGCGTGTGTTCGTGTTCGACGATGACGAGGTCATGCTCAAGTTCTTCGTCGATAGTGGAAGGCGTGGGGGAGCGAGATTGTTTCTCGGCGCCCATGACGGGTCCTTCAACTTCAGAAGAAGTAGTGCGGATGATGATGTGGGTGGTAGGGGACTGCATGATGCGAATCTAAGTTATAGATGTTGGTTGGTGGTTGTGTGTGAGGGAGTTGGCTTTGGGTGAGAGCGTACCTCGGATGAGAGTGGTAGATTGTAAGAATCTAAAGAGAGCGTTTGGCGGAGAAGTGGACCTCTTTATATACTGCAGACGCAAGGCGTGCCGGTGCCGATGCGCAGACAAGAACAGAGCCTCATGATCGACAAAGACTGCGCAGCGGAGTCTTCAAGTGGAGGGAGTCAGAGGCAATGCCACAGGAATCCGCACGTTCCTTGAACAACTTGCGTGTCTCCTGAGCAAGCCGAACGGCATTTTGGGAGGCAGCGACGCGTCAGCGATAGTATGACTCGAAGAATCCGATACTACGCACGACGACTACAGTCTTTTGACAGGTCTGTAACGCCGGAAGTTCCGCTAGTCCCACAATCATGACTCCGAGCAAGAGAAGAAAATATCACAGGCTTGCACAGACGACTGCGCAGTCGAAGCACGAGGAAAACAGAGGCTTCAGGCGATACTGCAAGATGCGCAAGAGAGGAAGTTGCAACATAACAGCGGGACATGGCCGTGCGTTGTTTGTCCATGTTAGATTCCAAAGCCTTCGGCAGCCCGGAGCCCGAGACCCCGAACCTCCGGCGCCACCGCGACATCCTCCGCAGTAGGTTACTAGGTTGAACTTATTCAGGCCTGTGCTCAGTGCTCAACTCAGTTGCATGTTAGCACGGCCACAGCCTCGCATCGCTTAGTAGAAAAAGGTTGAACACGGAGCGCGTAGTTTTACGTAGAGTGGACTCCGTGGACAGCACACAGAAGTAAATATTATTATTCAGGTCAGTCATGCCTTAGAAAAGTTCGCTGACAGCGCAGGCCTTTATTAAGAACATAATCCTGATAACCATATTGGAGTATGAGCCATTCGCCAGCGGAAAGCAGAGGTGAAACAGATCAGTGAACGTGAATGGGATGAAGATTGGCAGGAGACTGGCGCAGATAAATATTAGATATGGCCGAAATTGCGCACTACAACAAGCAATAGCAATAATTTAGCAGACAAGACCACTCCTCTCTCACAAACCACACCCCCGAGAGGACTCGTTCATTAGGTCTCCTACAAAGTACACGTGAGCTACAAACATTCGCGTAACCCAAGTTCAAAGAACTGTACCTTAGTCCATCCCGCATTGTTGATTGCATCCAAGAGCTTGCTCTCCTCGGTAGCCTGCGTGAGGGTAATCGACCAGTGCGTGTCATGGTCGTTGACGGGATGGAGTATGCCCGTGAGCTTGCTCGAATCGATGGAGTAGATCTTCTTCTGGCTAGGAAGCTTGCTCTTGTCGCTGTTCGTCGACATCTAAGCACATACAGAACCGCCAAAATAGAGTTAAAAATCTGGGTCGATGACAGAAAACAAAAGAGGACGTACACCCTTCTTCGAGTTGGCTGGGATGAGGCCTTTCACAGGTGTGTCGTAGTCCTGCGGGGTACGGACTGAGTTGTACGCCTTGCTAGCACCGCCGTTACGATAGAGCGTCGTGGCCAGCGCCGACTGGACCGCGAAAATGAAGGCAATGATGATGGAAGAGGCGAACTTCATTGTGTGGTAATGCGGGAGGTTTGACGGTGGTAGATAAGTTGTTTGGTGATAGAGGTCTCGTTCATCCAGCGTGGGCTTTTAACTGTTTCGCTGTCCTGGGAAATATGCACCTACGAGGCTAAGCTTGAACACCCAAAAGTCGATAGTTGACGACGCTTGACAACACCTGGCGCTCATTGACGGGTATATTCGATGCCTTTACGGTTTGATGCGCTCCACAGCGCTTGACTTAGGATGATGAGCACCCACGAGGTTCGCTGAGGTAGGCTTGTACCCTGAAACCGACAGAAGAACGGACATACAAGCGGTAGAGAATTCGATAGTAGCACGGATGGCGATGATTGTCATATTGCCTGTACATTTCATAGCGTAGCGTTTTGTTGTGCTCATTGTACAGTGTATCATAATATAATGCAACGATTCAGTGAATTATTCTTACAAGCCGGGCATTAAAACAATTCATAGATTTATCAGAGTCACTCAGAGTCCTTTCCAGCACTCTGAAAGCCCCTCGCACTCGTTATTATCGTCATTGAGCGGATGATCCGCAGGCGATCATGCTAGTGCTCACTGTGTCACCGACCGACCGACGCCTTTCAATACGAGTGAGGCATGTGAGGATTATGCGGTAAAATTATGGGGCATGAATCAATTGTACAGGCGACAGAAATTCCTGTGCGCGTTGTGGTAAAACATGACTATAAATCACCGTTGTTCGTGCCAGCGCACAGACCACAGCCCTCAGGTAGAAGCCAAGATGCTTTGATGCGCCAGGGGAGAAGCACTAGTCAACTCGGTTGTCCCGAGAGTTAGAGCTCGTGGAGAGGTTGCCGTCTCGGATGCCTACCAGTGGGCGTCAATTTTAGCCCATTTTCTCCTTCAAGCGCTGTATGCCAATGCTACTTGCACGTACACCGAAGAATCCTGTATGTACCACGATAACACTCGTTGGTAGCAAGGGAGCACTATGATGCCATCATTGATGTCAGTCCAAAGCCTGAGCGTTTCATACTGAGCAGCCGACTCTGCAACTATATATCTCCAGAAGGGCTCTACACTTTGAAGGCGAGAACAAATCGACGTGATGCCGAAGTTTCAAGCATCTCAACCCTCTGTAGGCGCCCGCACTAGACAAGGTAAGGCTGTTCTATATGACATCATGCAAGAAGCACAATGTAGCGCTTTGGAGTCACATTGTTCGAGAGCATATAAAGCTTGATGATCATCCAGTGCTGCCCTCGCACGCTTCATACGACCCGAAAACCCCCAGAAACAGAAACGCCGCCCGACCTTTAGATATTCTTCATGGCAACTTCAATTCCTCATTTCGCTTTCGACGGTCAAGTGCGCCTCCCGTCGTCAGCTCTGCTCTCCGTCGCCTGCACCTGCGTTCGCAGCCTGCACTCCCACTACGAAACTCGGCGACGTGACTTCGAGGCCGCAAACAACGAGGACGGAGATGTCGATGCTGTCGAGTCTCTAGGAGATGTCGAACATACCGTGCGAGAGATTGACCCGGCTTATTGGCAAGAGTTACTCTCCACAAGATTCAAATCCAGCGGTAAGCCTGTCTTTATATTTCGACATAGACTGAAGGCTCACGATGCACGGCATTGCATTGTACAGAGATACCAGCCCAGCGCGTCGTCAGCGAGCAACAACGCATCTCCAACTTGCTAGCAATCGGAAGAGTGCCCAAAGCAGAATTCGTTATCGCGGAGGCAGTTCAGAGGCACCGAGAGACGCGAGATGGGAAGGTAGACAAAGATGCGGTGGAAAAGGAGGACGTACTGCTAGACTTTTTGGTATTTTTGGCGGGGAAGCGTGAAAGGGCTGCGCTGTTCTCTGTGGCTGCATAGGAGGGCGAACCAGTCACTGGCAAATACTTACTGATAATGTCGATGTAACTGATCCTAGTCGGAACTGTACTGTCCCGTTGTTTTCTTTTGTATCTTCTCACTGCTCGAGTGGCAAAGTTGATGATGGCCGTGAACGGCAGCACATAGCCGCTTCTAGTGATCATTTCCATCAAAGCGACATCGCAGGTCCTTAGTGCGCTCTGAATGGGATAAATAACTCGCAGGATGGAGGTGAGACGAGAGAAGGTGAACTGAGTGGGCTTGCAGAAGAGGTGGGAACTTGCAAGTTCTTACTACTTAGTAGGTGTCCGACTGCCACCGCAACATAAAATCAGGGACGGGAAGTGACCGAGAGCTGGACTAAGAGACGAAGGAGATTGGAGTACAAGCAAAGTTCGAGTTATGATTGTCAAGCATCGGCATGCAGGCCACAGGGCCTATGCGGAGAAGAGCTTCGTCTGCGGGACGACAATATTGCGTGGGAAGAGGAGCAAAGCGGCAAGCAAACGCAGAGTCTGATGTGGCGTCGCGCGGAGTTGCGGATTATTCCGAGTGGCGATCGAGGCTCCCAGAGGGACGTGGCGTTGCATCACTTCAACTTGACCAAAACAGCTACTAGGAAGTCTTAGGATAAAAGTCATCTACGACATCAGCTGATATTTACTGGGCATTCTTGCGGGTGCTATTGGAGGCTGGCCCACCCAATCTCTTATTCTCACGTTAGCCTTTGAACAGTCTCAGGCTTGTCATGCCTCCTCGAGCTCAGGCTCCGGCTCCTCGCATCCGACCGCCGTCACTGTTTCTCATAGTTATATTTGCATTGTTCATTCTCTCAGCACTATGGCATAGCAGATCATCGTCGCCCCCTCCATCCGTTCCCTCAGCAGGCCAGCCTGATGTGGCGGGCACCCGTAGGACACGGTGCGTGGTTGTCATGCATGCTATGTCGTGGCCGGTTCGCTGAACCAATGATTTACTGCGTTCTGAAGAATCGTGGCAGTAGGGGACTTGCATGGCGACAGTGGAAACGCGCAGAAGGTTCTGCAGATGGCGGGAGTGGTAGACGACCACGGGAAGTGGACCGGCGGTGTGGACTTCTTCGTGCAGACGGGTGATATGATCGACAGGTTTGCAGAGCTATAGCTTCATTCATATTCGTTCCTCACAGAGAACATAGAGGGGATGATACTATAAAACTATTCACCTGGATGGAAGAACTACGAGTGCAGGCTGAGCAGGTTGGCGGCAGGGTATTGTCGCATCTGGGGAACCACGAAGTCATGAACGCGATAGGTACGCCACACCTCTTATGACCCAATGAGCTGCCTCTCATAATGTGTGACCTCACAAGGTGACTGGAGGTAAGCTTTACACAAACACACGCCTTACACGATATTTCTCAAACCCGTCGAACTAGATACGTCCCCGAGAGCGAGATCAAAACCTTCGGCTCTGTCGCCTCCCGCCAAAAGATGCTCACAACAGGCCGTATTGGCCGCGCGTGGGCCACAAACTACACAGTCACATCCCGCCTTCCTCTTCACCCATCTCTTGGTCCTCCTAACACGCCCTACCCCCCATCCGGCTCCACTCATCGTACCCTTCCTCGTCCCTTCTCCCATGCAGCATACTCCTTCCTGCACGGAGGCCTCTCACCCACATATCCAAACCTTACCCCCTTCCCTTCGGCGATCAATGCTATTGGGTCATCATTACTGAAGAGGCTACAGGGCAGGGAGCAGCCACCACCGCATCCTCCACATCCATATCCTGGCTTACCACACGATGCAACGAGTGACGAGAAGGAGCTGTATGATGCGAACGGGCCACTGTGGTACAGAGGATGGGCCATGTTGGACGATAAGACGGTATGCGCGCAAGTAGATGAAGTGTTGGAAAAGACAGGGACAAGGAGAATGATTATGGGGCATACCCCCGATTTCACGGTAGGAAACCACTCGTTGAACTATCCTCTACTATGTACTGAGAACTGATTCTTATGTGGCGAATAGAAACAAGTCTCCCGCTGTGGCGGTAAAATCATTATCATCGATACCGGTGAATATCCTGATTGAGGATCAAAGATATTGTCATGGACTCTAACCAACTGTATCCCACAGGCATCTCTCATGCATACGGAGGCGTGTTATCCGCGCTTTCGATCGAGTACGCGCTCACGCCACTTTCGACATTATCCGAATCTGGACAAAAGCAATGGAAGGAGACTGAGTTCATCAAGGCAATTTACGTGGGCAAAGAAGAGGTGTTCGTGAACGAGGAACGGATCGTCGTTGGTGATGTCTAATTACCGTATATCTATATTTATATCTCGGGGCTTTGTAGAAATGATACGATGGACGGTTGCGCATTGTTTGTTATTTTCCGCTGAAGGGGATATACCACGATCATACCATTTTTTCTTGGAACATTCACTCTGGTTCATTCGGAAGTGTCTTACGGTCCCGAGTGTCCCCATAAGTTTATTCATTGGCCCGCCCCGCATGGAATTGTCCCCAAAAACAGCCCGCATTACAGCCCAATCCAACTGCTCTGTCCACCCGGATTATGCAACGCAGTCTGCCCAATCTTAACCACCCCAGCCTCCAACCCCCCATCACTCCCCTTCACACTTTCTTCGCTTCCATCCGAACCCGGAGCGGCCACCACCGCACTTCCGATTCCACCACCCATACTCCCACTTATCCTCAGCCCGAGTCCCTTTCTCCTCAAGCTTTCCGACAACCTCGACCCTGAGCCTGACCCTGTCATTGACGGCGACATGGTCACAAATGGATTGTCGATAGCGTCGATCAGAGGACTTGGAGTGGCAAGTGGCGTTGAAGGAGTGGCGATGAATGAACCACGACCGTCGATACGGGGCGTTCCGAGTGGGTCTTGCGAGATGGGATCGGAGGGTGGCGGACGCGGTCGATAGACGGGCAGGAAGGACTCGGCGTACCATTCGTACCAGACTTGACGGGCGTTGGTGAGGCGCCAGAGGGAGACTTGTAGTTCTGAGTTGCTTGGGAGATAGAGTGGGTCCTGAATGGTCACATATACTATCAGTCACGAGGCTCGTAGTAGGGTCGGAGACGGGAAAGAGTACCTTTAGCGGGAAGAATAACGGGAACCAACTGAGCATGTCTTTGGATATTTGGTCCTTGCGCAGGGGATGTATGCTCAGCCCTACGTCCCCATACAACATTGCCTCAAAGTATCCCGCGAACCCGTGCAGGACGCCCGCGTGCGGAATATGAAATGTCAGCTTTGCAGAGCGAGCGTTGTGACTGTTCGTTAGCGGTAATCCTACGACATCAACCACAAGAGAGGTAAACATAAACGGGTTCACAATCAACATGGCCCTGGCGAAGAGAAGACCACGTACCCTGTTCGTTGAGTACCGCATCCCGACGCGGATGCTCAAAGTCCCAGCACTCCTGAACTTTGGGGCCACAACGTCCTTCCTCGCCACCTCCATCTCCGCTGAGAATATTGACCGCTTGAAACATGACGACGAACGGTGTCTCGCACGCTTTTGGATCCTTCCCTGCTCTCACCTCGTTGTACAATTTCGACGAGGACAGAGGGGCAAGATAGGCTGAGTAAGAAGCAGGGATGGATATTCCTTCGGCTATGAGATGAAAGAGAATGCGTGAGGTTTCGAATGAAAAGGGGAAGCGAGCGCATAACTTACGCTTCAAAAATCTCATCGCGCCATCCAGACATTCCGGGCTGAGCTCGTTGTCGCCAAACGAGCCAAGCAGCTCGCTCACAATGATATCTCCCGGTTCTGGTACGTGTATCATGCGCATATCACCATACACTAGCTCCACCTTATCCCGCCACTCATTTTGTTTCCGGCCCTGTAGCCTGCGTGAACATTCACATCGGCCATATCAGCATTTCGTTGCAGTGAGAAGAAGCATGGATAAATGCGTACGTGACGAATGCGCTTGGGTTCTTCTCGAGTGCGTAAACGAAGACGTTTCGTTTCGAGCGTTTGATGGCGGTAAGACAGCGAGCGACGATGCCTCCTCGCCCAGCACCTGCGACATAGAGCACACTGAGACACGGGTCAATCGCGGAGTGGATATACGATCATTATCGACCCACATTCTGTCTGCTTCCGGCCAGTCGTCGAGTGCTTGGAAGACAGCCTGTACACAGCAGACAACCGTCGGGATCAATACCACGCGTCTATAGGGATACATGGGATATCGGACGTACCTCCTCGTATTTTTGATATTTTACTGGATCTTGCTCGAAAGTCTGATAAGTGACGCTCTGCAGATTATCCATGAGGGGCTATAACGAAAGTATTTCGAGTTAGCTTTGCTACAAGTAACAGGATCGATTCACATACCTGCAATGGAGCCTGCAAGTAATCCTGATACCCCTGTGCGAAATTCTCCACCGTTCCCGCCGTTTTTGCCTGCATGACGGCCGGACTCGTCTTCTCTAGGTGTCGTATATATTGGAGGTACGCGGGTTCGCCACCACTGCTGTGTAGACCTGCGCCTGCGTCCGAGAGGATAACCATTGGTCGGTGCTACAAGTAGAGGAGGAACAATAATTTCATGAGTTATGTTTGGTCGACAGAAGAAGGGAGAGGTCAATAAAAGTACCTTCATGATGTCACGAACGAACGTCTGCGAAACTTTTGGAAGGACGGGGTAGCCCTTGGAGTTGGCGATGAATGTCGAAGCGGGTAGGAATACGTGTCTTATAGGCTCTGCGGCCCATCTATCCAATACACCAGCTGCCGAGGGCAAAGGCGGGGTAAGGTCCAGAGCTACATTAAACAACCCATTCACATTTCCGTTAGTACGCTCATGTATACCTAGATCGAAGGGAGGCAAGAACTCACTGAGCGTCAATCGCGGATTATACCCACACACCGCACGCACGACATCCCATATCTCCCACGTCGCATTCAACTCCGCCTCCGGTGCCTTCGTCGACGGAATCCCAGTACCCGTACCCGCACTCGCAGCACTAGCCGAACTGGTCGGTTCCTTGATTTCAGGCGTCGCAGATCTCGCGAAATACGAACTCGTAGGCGACTCTGAGATCTTCGTGTATGAGATCGAGCCCAGTCCTTTCGATAACGAACGCCGATGCTGATGGCCGAATGGTTTTGACTGTCGCTGCAGCTGTTGGACTGTTTGCGATCGGGGACGTTGTTGTGGAGCTTGAGCTTGTGGTGGTTGTGGAGATTGTGGTTGCGGCGTTGTCTGTGATAGAGGCTGTGGTGCTTGGGGGTGCGTGCTTTGATGTCTCTCGCGCTGGAAGATGGACGGATCGTAGATGGGCAGACGGACGGAAAGTTGGATGTAGGGGGTGGCGGCAAGACAGGCGTTGAGAGCTCGGCCGTAGGAAGCTGCTTGGTCTCTGTTTCGGGGTGGTGGTAAAATGACGGTCTGAATATTCAGATATGAGGCATAGGCCAGTTCTTGTCGGAGTGCCTGTGAAAAAAGTCGGTCAGAAATGTGTAGACGTGTGGCGTGTCACGTGACGTTTAAGAACAAAGAAAGTTCCGAGATCAGCAGTACGAACAGAGGCGAACTATGCGGCGTAAAGATATAGAAATATGTACTCACAATCTCAGAGTCGTGTCTAACCCAATCGTCCGCCGCATCTAGTTCTAACCAGTCCGAAACCATAACGATCACACCGTCTGCTTCATCTACACCACGCCACATCAATAACGACGCGGCTTCCCATCAACGTACCGAATACCAAGGTCAAAACACACACCTAAACTTGTCATTGTGACCTCTTCCTTCAAAAACCCAGGAGCAGCCCTCCACGCCTCCGCCTGTTTCTCCACCAAAATCTCCGCCTTCTTCTTCTTCGCCTCTTCCTCTCCCATCCCATCTTCCTCTCCCGGCTTCCCATCCCCACTCCCACTCCCATTCCCATTCCCACCTCCACTATGTCCATTCACAGGCGGAATCAAACACATCCCCATCCATCTCTCCTTCCACTTCTCATTCGTCAGCGGCGCACAAACCGTAAAATAATTCCTCGACCGCGCATCGTCGATCAAGTCCAACAGGCGCTCGCCCTCTCCTTCTCCTTCTGAATCCGGCTTGGCGCCCGAATTCAGATGTTGCTGAGTCGGAGTGGATGTGAGTGCGGGTGATGGGGGTCGTGGGGTCGAAGACGATAGGGGGTGGTTACGGAGGTCGGAGAGTGAGAGGGTGGTGGCGATGGCGACGGTATCCCAGGACATGGCTGTGGGTGTGGGTGTGGGTGTGCTGAGCTAACGGCGCCCAGTGTTACTTCGAATGTGTCCGAGCACGTTATTTTACGTTTGTACCTATCCTGAGATGTGGATGCGATGTTATTTGGTTCTGCTGGATGAGAACTTGAATGCAGAAACGATGGGTTGGAGGAGAACGGACGCCGCGCGTATGCTGGTAGGTGCAAGCCTGAATTGAATCTACAAATATGCGTTCGCGAGGCTCGTGTGCGATGCCGTAAGAGCCTGAATGGCGGGAACCTCTTGTCGATCTTTTTTGTGATCCTTTCGCCGTCGGAGGTCAGAACACAACGGATGTGAGCGGAAGCATTCAATTTCAAAGAATAATTCAAAGCGAGGAACACGACGGGGAAACCACTATTTAGAGCCCGCTAAAGTGGAATCCAAACCTCGGTCAATATATCATATATGGGTGTCAGTTTAGCGCTCTCTAAAGCAAAACTTTAGCAAGCTCTATAGTGAATTCCATTAATTACTCTCTGAATTACCTTTAGAGGACGCTAAAGAGATTCGGGGTTACCACATTAGGCAAGCCCGAGGTGCTCGACAGCCTTTAGCGTCCTCCAAAGTCAATCTTTAGCGTTTGTACGGCATTTCTACAGAAAATGCATAGACTCGCCTTGAGAGGTCTCTAAGGTTTTTCTTTCGTACTTCCCAAAGCGGAGTCCACATTTGATATATAGAGATTATTTTAGAATTGCCTTTAGAGCAGTCTAAATAGTGGTTCCCCGGCCGTGGAACGCGTCGCGTCGTGGGAAGGATCGACTGGCCCCGGTCTCTCCCGAATTGATTGAATGATATTGGCGCCTTCAAGTAAGTACTAGTTGCGCCACTTCAAACATACTTACACTGTGCCGGCTACATCACCAAGTAAGATGCAGAATACGTAGCTGACCATAAGGTGAACGAAATAAGTGAAAGCACAAATGATTGGTCGGCATGAATATAAGGTCCTCACAACTCCGCTTCAAAAATCGGAGATTGAAGATGCCGTTGACACACAAGCGGGGAGGATTGAATTTTTTTTTGAGCATGCATGGCGATTAATACGGATAGTATGCACCGTGCAGTACTATGCCATTGACGATGCCGAACGAGAGACCATGCATCCCACATCTCTTTTACTTATGTCTATCCAACCCACCCATCACTCATCCATCCTCGACCTCTTCTCCCCCCTCTCCCCTCCCTCTTCTCCCCCTCCCTGTCCCCCTCCCCTTCTCCTCCCCTGCCCTCCCTGTCCTCCTCCTTCCCCATCCGCCTCATCAACATCCATCCCCTCCCCCATCTCCAATCCCCTTAGCAACCCCCTCCCCACCGCCCTACTCACCACCGCCCTCAACTCCTCATCCACGCCCTCATCCCCTTCCCTGCCCTCTCTTTCTGCACGCTCCATTATTGCTTGGGCGTCGGAGAGGAGGGAGGAAGTTAGGGCTTCGGAGGCAGCGTTTTGGGCGTGTTGGGAGGGGAGGGGGTGCGGGTGGGGGTGGGTGGGGAGGGCGGTGGAGGTGGTGTTTGTTGGGGAAGTTGAGGAGGATGTGAGGGTGGTGGTGGTGGGGAGAAGGGAATTAAGATATGTCGATACGTTTGGAAAATCTTCTGATAGATGTTCCGCGGGCTACATCCACATCCGCCAACAACCCCCATCAGCCCTCGCCCAAAATATTCATCCCCCGCCCAAAGAAGAAAAAACAAAGCTATGGTGGACTGACCGAAACCCCCTCCGCATTCCTCCTATCCACAATCGCACCATGGTCGACGAGCCACCGCGCCGTCTCGACGTTCTCGACGGTATAGAGCGGAGTGTCGCCGTCTGAGTCTGTTATGTTTACGTTGCCGCCTGTTTGGGAGTGAGTTGGTGAGTGAATGGATGAGTGGGTGGGTGGGTGAGTAAGTGAGTGGGTTGGGATGTGGATATAAATGTGGAAGGGGTGGTCGGGGAGTTGAGGTTGGGAGAGGAGGAAGGTGGGCGGGTGGAAGGTCAGATATGCGTCACGGAGAGTAAGTGTGGAAATAGAGAGGGGTGAAGCAGGATAGTTAGACGAAGTGGGATGGGTGGGTGCAAGCAATTGGTAAGTTACTGACCTCGGGAAACGAGATACTCGAGCACCTCCAGCTGGCCATACGATGCGGCGGCATGTCTGTGCGGCGCCACAAAAGAGCGAACGAAAAAGGAAAAGAATAAAATAAGTCAGCACGCGATATTCGGCTCGGAACGTATCGAAGGCTACGAAAAGAAAGAATATAAATAAGAGAGACAGACAGAAGAAGGAGAAGGTGGAGATAGGCGTATGAAAGCGTATGTCACTGTGGGAGTCCACATCAAAAAAACGAATCGGAATATAAGTAGACCCTCGGAGACCTCGGATTCTTCCCCGTTCTTCGTTCTTCGTCTGTGATTCAAAAATAGAGAATGCTTGGTCGGTTCGACACCGCCCAGGCAGGAGAACCACTCCATACCGAGCGGCTGAAATCCCGTAAGTACTTAGCGAGCGGTCGAGCGGTCAAGTGGTTAAACTTGCACGAAGCGACCACTATCACAGATCCGCATATTTGAGTACTTGACACACAGCCGCGGCCGCCAGTCCGCCAATCCATCGAGCACCCCGAGCCAGATCTGGACATCCGTCAGCCGTGACGCGTCGACGTTCGAACCACACAGATCGCGCTGGAAAGTGATCCGCGGGTCGATCCCTTAGCGAGGAAGGTAAGAGTCCCTAACCGAGGGATGCAAGGGTCCCTAATCCCTAACCGATGAAGGCAAAAGACCAGAACTGATCAAAGAAGCGGCTGGAGTAGGAAACCTACGATCGCCACACGCCCGGGCTTTACTCTTATGGAAATGGAAAGTTCTTTGTTCGCGCTCGCATAAGCGAGTAGTGTGACGCGGTGTTTGGGCTTAGGCTTCGAAATTCGGTGGATGTATGTATGTAGAAGTTGGAAACCGTAGCAAAGCACAGACCAAGGAATCGAAGAAGAAGAACGAGAAAGAAAGAAGAAAGAGAAAGAAACCGAAGAATCGAGGATGTCATGGTTCTGTGGGCTTGGCGGAGGAGAAGACGAAGACGAAGACAAAGATGAGAACGTATGTGGTAGGAAAAGGACTGACATGGGCGTGTATGTGTTTTCATCTGGTGCATTCGGGTCGACGGCTGTGATTCAATAAAAAAAACTGGATGAATGGACTGTCCATGTCAACCGGGCAAGTGATGGCAACATATGACTTGCAGTGATGTTCGACGAGTTCCTGTGCACAGAAGCCAAGCAAAAGGCAGAACGAAAGAGGTAAGATTAAGATTTGAGTTGCAGTACTGCGGCCGCCGGGACCGAGCGAAGAGTCTAAGTCTGAGACTGAGACAGGGGAAGGGGGAGGGAAGGGGAGGGAGAGAGGCTAGAGCGGAGGACGCGATGCCGCTCGGCAGAGGCTGCATACGACGAGGCGCATCAAAGGGGGTGATGGTGCCCGACGACCCGACCGAGCGTGGATGCAGTACTGGTTGACATGGACATGAGACGGTGCTACGAACCTGTACGCGCGCGAGGTCGCCATCACCCGCTGCTATCCAGATGTTGCTGCCGACTCGCGTTGACGCTGGCATTTTTTGTTCTCAGCTGGATTTTTTATGTTCTTCGCAAAGTAGAGTATAGAGTATGCAAGATCGGAGGAGGAAGGTTGCAAAATGAAGCCGATCACGACCTCGGAACCTCATCATCTATTTGGTTCGGTGTTTGGTCTGGGCGCTTAGACCCAGTGAAAACCACGTCTACGTGTATCTAGATTTTGTATGTAGTTATCTACGAGCATATTGGCAATCTATCGTAATCTAGAGTTTGCCTCCAAAAATCTACGTGTAGATGATCTTGGTAAAATCATCTAGGAACATCTACAAATATCTAAGACACTGTATTTGGTGAAAACAGTCTACATAAATCTACAATCGTCTCGGAAAATCTAGAAAAAGTTATACCCATTCTTCTGGCTAGAATATCTCGAGCATGTTGACACGCGAGGACGACCGTGCCACTGTGGCGAGTATGAGCCAAGCTTCTTTGAGTCGGCTGCGGCGAATGTAACTGGACATGCGCAAACTCGCTCGTTCAAAACGGCGTTAGGTGTATCGGGAACTCACAAAACCGCTGGACACAAGACCTACCGCGTGCAAAGTGTGATCCAAGGCGAACAACACACAAAGATGAATGGCAAGGGGTTGATTTGAGTCAAAGGACGGTACATGTAAAGCCGACTCGCGTATCGAACGAACGTAATCGATCCAAATGACGAAGGAAGGGGGTGTGCACGATAGCAAAAAAACTCAAAGCATAGTCAAAGCAGGGCGTAATACAGACCACCCGAGCAACAAAAGGCAGACACGTAAGACGAACATACGCGAGAAAATGGTGGGCATCTCGCCTCCTTTGGCGTGTGATATGCTCGACACCCTATTAGACTGCACCATGAGTAACAATAACGAATAATGAAACCCTTCTCACCACTCACCGGTGACGCAACGATTCCCAACGGGCCTGACTCGATGACTGAGCAATTTTTAGTACTTGGACGGCCACAACCATGTACCAAGGCAAACTCACTGCGTATCCTCGAACATGACCCGTACCTCCTTTCTTGTTGTTTATCCACGGGTTCACCGTGAGGTGACACCTCTTATCTGGCGGCAAGGAATGCAGGCCTGCGCGGCTTCACATTTCCTCAGTTCCCCAACTGACGCAAGTCGAACTAACGGTACGTACCAGCCACTGACCCCGTGTGGCAACTCCCTTTCAGTCGGCTGCAGCGAATGCAGCTGGACTTGCGCAGATTATGCTGAATAGTCATGCATCACCGGTTTGGCTAAAGAGGTGTTGAGAAACGGTAAAGCGTGGAGAACATCGTTGTCGACCTCGATGGTGCAGCGACAGCTTGTGCTGAAAGAGTACCAGCTAAATCCTAGTGCAGTCGAGGTACAGATTACCCCAGACCCCGCCAACATATTGTGGGCTCAACACGCACATTGACAAAGGAGTGTGTACCCAGGGCTGTAAATGTGTGCCAGGAAACCGGATGAGTGTTGTCGTTCGAAAGGTCACGACAACAACTTCGGTGTGTACCTGCCGACGCGTCGCGGGTTCCACAGGGCATCAGGAAAAAGGGGTAGGTGAGTAAGGGCTGGTAGTTCAACATTCCCCAGCGGGGAAAGGATGTGGCCTGGATCGGGAAAAAACTGAACAGAAACGAAACAAAATGAGAAAGGGCGTACTACAGCATTTGAGTGTCCATCCTCAGCTCTTCCTCTGATTCTTGTTGGATGCCTCGAGGTTGTGTGTGTGATTGTCCCACCTCACGGTTGTGCCGCTCCTCAGCAGCCTATGAAACAGTGTTAGGATGTCATGTAGGAATGGAGAGATATGGGAAAATAGTAAGGTTACGAACCTTAGCGCACTCCTCCTGCAGTCGAATGTCCGAGTCCCTTAAAGGCTTGTCCTCCGCAATATCCTTCTCTGAGGGTGCCAAGTCCACAATCATAGTATCCGACATCTTCTTGTCATCCCTCCATGCTTCCCTCTCCTTGTCAGCCACACGTTTCGCATCCGCCAACATCTTCTTCAATTCCTCAAGCTGCCGCTTGACAGCTTCGAGATTTGCCTGGAAGGTAGCGCATTAGCTCTACAGATATCACGGAGATGAGGTGAGTGACCATAGCCGAATGGATGATGGACGTACTGCCTGCTTGGACAAGGTAGCTTCAGTGCTACTAGCTGTGTACTCGTCATGCGTCGGGCCCAACAAAGCCAGAGCCACCTCGCTCGCCTGACTGATCTCCTGGAACTGCGCCACATGTTTCCTTGCGTTCTCGAGATCCACCTCCATAATCTTCAGCTAACCACTAAGCATTCAGATCCGAAGGCAACAATTATCAGAACGTCCATCCCATAAATTCCGAACAAGAGTGTGGAGAAACGCACCGGAGATCAGCGACCTCGATCTGAAGCTGCTGCTCCTTCATGTAATCCCATCATCCGCATGAGCAACCCTATCCACAGCCATTGCCGACGAGGATGCGATGGGCCCTCTGCGCTCATAGACCGCTAACTTCTCCTCCGAGTTGTTGCCTTGCAGCTGCCGAGAAAGGTCAGAAACCTTCTCTTCGAGGTGAGACTTGCTTGTTTCTGCGCGTGCAAGGGATTTGCGAGTGGTAGAAAGCTCCTGGGCCTGTTGTATGAGAAGGGACATATGTCAGAGCAGGGAACATACACGAAGTTAGCTGGGAACGGACCTGTTTGTCCAGGTGCCATTGAAGTTCCTTGGCTTTGAGCTCCCTCCGCAGGGTGAGCCTCTGGACAAAGTCCCTCTCCAGACCAAGCTGGTTACGAATGTACACACTACATGCAGGTAACGAGCACGTAAGTCGACACACACTGCTAAAGGTGAGAGAAAAGACGTACATCTGGCTCTCAAGCCCTTGAATCTGGCTCTCCAGCCTCTTCCTATCATTCTCACCTGATCACTCGAGGTCATTATTCATCTTCTGCACGTTCGACATCAGATCTGACAGATGAGACGTCTCGACTGATAGTGCTTTGTTCTCCTCGACCAGGAAGCTCTGAATACTCTGGGTAGACCCTCTACAAATCCCGACCATGTCAATCTCGGCTCAAACACAGGGAGAAAAGTTTAGAGCAAGGGGAGAAGGTTTACATCCCGAATTCCTTTCTTCACCCTCAAATCTGCACATTCGTTCCTCACAATCTCCATCTTACCCTCCGGGACGGAAATCTCTGTTGCTCTAGTGAACTTGAGATCTGTGCGGGTCCACTTATCGCAAACGATATCATACCGTTTACGAAGCTCAGCCATATCGCGAGCTTGAACGCTCCACTGCTTTTTCATTGTGATGCCACTCTGCAGATGAGACCACAATATCGAGCGCCGTGTTCCAGTTACATGGACTGGAAAGATGAGAAAGCAGAAATGAGAAACGTACTGTTCATGTGCTTGATCCTTGCATTGGCTTTGGCCAATATTGCTCCACTCAACTGACCGTTCTGCCTCTGGACTCTCATAAG
Organism: Stereum hirsutum FP-91666 SS1; assembly: GCF_000264905.1. NCBI lineage: Eukaryota > Fungi > Basidiomycota > Agaricomycetes > Russulales > Stereaceae > Stereum > Stereum hirsutum. The sequence goes on from NW_006763132.1 coordinate 2,448,000, forward strand.
CCCCTTTCTCACCCTCACCCTTTCAATATCTATCTCTGTCCTACACGCCTCAAACTCGTCCTGAACCTCCAAGATCTGACTCTCCTCTCTTACCCCAACTCTGTTCTGTCCAATTGTACCCACACCGTTCGACTCGCGACCAACGATAGAGGACGGACTATCTTCATCCCCTCTAGCCTTCAATGTATCCCTCTCCTTGATAGCAATCTATTTTGCGATTTTCTCCCTCTCTATAGTCTCCTGCATTACCATCATCACCTTCCCAGCCTCCTTCATCGCCTCGTCCTTCTACCTAGTGATTAAAGGAGCTCAAGACCGCCTTGAGCAAAGTCGGACTATGGAGACTAGAGCAAGCCCATACTGACGAATTGTACAAGTAGCGACACCATACAATCAATGCCATTTTCAACGGAGAACTTTCTCGAGCAAGTCTTTCAAGGCCAAAAAAGAAGCAAAGTGTCAGGCCGTTCATAGCAGGGTCCAGTGTGGACGATGCACCCAGGCTATGAGATACAGCAGCAGCAATGAATTCAAGACTCAGAGGTAGCCACAGGATACTTAGGATTCGGAATCTTGTAGCTTCTTGAAGGAAAGCGCAGATTGTAGTAGTTGGGAAGTTGGAACTAGGCAGGATCGCCACCTCGCCACCGCGACGCGAAGTTGGTTTCGCGCGGGTGTTGCCGACATCACGTGACTTTGGCCGTATCTTCAACTTCAACTTCTTGTCGCTAATCCGACTTGGTCCTACTGAGCTTTCTGAGCCGCTGCTGTCTCTGCGACACACACACTCTAGGAACCAGGATATATGCCATCACCTAAGTTTCATTTGTGGTATAACTCTGAGCAGGTCGATCCCCGGCAGCCTTAGTTTCCACTCCTTCCCTCTGCCCCATGCCTCTCCGGATGCCACAGGTCCAGTTTACAATCACATCTTAGCGGAATTTACTGAAGGGCCCCGATGCCCCACATTGTCTCGCATTTGACGAGGTACCACCCTCGGGCCTCATCACTGATAATGATGCTTATTACCCCAGTGAGTTCCCACACCTCTCTCGTGCAGAAACTGCGCCGTGGACGTCCCATCGTTGCACATCATAGCCTGTACGCCCTTCGGAGAAAGAGGAGGAGAATGAAAGCATAGCATGAGGTTTCACAATAGAAGAAGCACCCTATCCCGAAGTTGTGGAGGAGCAGGACAACCGGGAGGTGAGTACCACTGTCCGTCAGATTCTATTCATTCTCAATTGTTTATGGCCTGTTCCTTGACGTTATGAGCTCAATGGACTCATATACAGTCTTGCATTCACCTCCATACTTTACTGAAAGGCTATAGGCTCGGTTCTCACTGAGAACGGCGATGACTGAGGTGAGCTCTTCTCGTTCCAGACCCTTCTACCCAAATTTCGGTCATTTTCACTCATCTATTCCTTGTTCGAGGTTTTGAACTCGCCTGAGCTGAGTACATCCATTTCACGTCCGATACAGTTTGTTTGAAGGGCATTGGTCCATCGTTGTTGAGAATGACGATGATGATCAGGTGAGTTCTTCCTGCACCCTTTTTCTCAAAATACTGTTCGTCCTCACCCAATATTGATTTGTTTCTCGTCCTTGCGAGCTCAAAAGAGTTGAATATAGATCCTCTGCCATCTTCGATCCTTGTTTGGAGGATATCGGCCCCGTCATTGCTGAGAACGGTGATGATTGGTAGGTAAGTTATCCAGCAAACCCTCTTTCTCGCAACATTATTCGTTATCGCTCAATTTATCTTCGTTTAGTGACATTTCGAGCTCAAACAACTTGCCTATATCCTCTGCCATCTTGGCACTTTGTTTGGGAGAGATCAGCCCCATTACCGGTGATAAATGATGTGGACCGTTAGGTGAGTTCCTTCCACCAGCACCTTTCGGCTACTATTTTGTTCGATTTCATTTATTTGTGGACCTTTCTTCAACGCTCTTTTCTCTACAGAATTGTGTGTATTCCCTTCCCGACCTCCAAGCTTTCTTTGGGAACTATAGGCCTCGGTGCAATCAAGAATGACAACGAGAATCGGTAAGTTTACCTCGGAACTGTCAAATGACGCACATAACGTTAAATTGTTACTGACATAGTACTCATAGGCAAGGGCACGGGTAATGCGTATGGGTCTGGGTCGACCTTCGGGCACCCACGGGCTACCTGCACTGTTCACTAATATGTGTAGATCTGTGTAGATAATGATAGAAATATACAACCACTCTGAAGTTTCTCTAGAATTACCTAGACAATCGTAGATCCCTGTATATGGCTCATCTGATGCCAAAGCAAATGTAGATTGGTGTAGATGGCCAAGCAATAAACCCAGATCTCTGTAGATTGTTGAAGTCTGTCGTAGATACATCTAGAGTTTTGTATATGACGCTAGCTTGATTCATCACAAAAGAGCGTGATTGAACCATGTGTAGATATGCGTAGATTACCCTAGCTGGTTCGTACGTTGAAACAGTCCGACAGATACAGAGACATTTCCCGAAGGTAATCGTAGATCATCGTAGTTCAGATTGGAAAATTACACTACGAGAATCTAGAGAGGCCTTCTGGTAGATTACCGTAGATGGGAATCTCACTGGGGCTTAGAAGCGGGCATTTGCAATTGGCGGGCCCCAGCGAGGCACACCATCTGTGCGCCACAGCTCGCGAACAGTTTTGCTAAAGTTTTTCGCAGGGTGTGGTACCTTGTGGACGCCGAGAGCTATTTATGAGACGTGACAGTGATAGGCAGCGAAATGATGGGCTTCTTTCGGTGGTGTTTGGCAGGATCTGTTTTGATGTGAGAGATGGACGGATATGGGAGCGGTGACTGATTGGGGTTAAGACAGGGGCGAAAGGAGCGGAGTGATGGTGCGACGGATGCAGAATGTCGGAGTGATGTGGCCATTGTGTGGCGGTGGGATGCTAGCCGCGCACGGACGCCCCGTGGTGGCCGACTGGAGACTGGGATGAGAGTATCTGGGAGTCGTGTGAGGACTTGGAGGAGGGCGTCTTCCTGGGTGATCCGGACGCGGGAAGCGTTGGGCGTTGCAGAGATGTGGGGATGGAGGGAAGACGGAAGCGGATCTGGCGTGTCCAGATCTGGCACCGATCACGAACCGCCCAGCTGACGAACTCGCGCTGCAAGTCCTGGCGCCAGTCTCGCTCGCCCTGCCGTCGACGCTGCCCGCGAGCGCAGGCCTCGCATTTTCTGGAGCAGGCGACGGCAGTGGGCTGGGGCAGCTGGAGCGTGACAGAGGCGAGCGTGACAGGGGTGCAGGGCGCGGAATATGATTGGCGGGTGCGCCGGCGTGCCGGCGCGTGGCATTCTCGCATTTGGGCCACCGACGACGACAAGCCAGAGTCAGCACGCCTCCCTCTCCCGTCCTCCATCTCCATCTCGTCCCCTCGCCCTGTCCGTCGCCCGCCGCCTTGCCCGTCGTCGTCGTCGTCGTCCACAATTATTTTACTGTATTCGCCTAGTGCAGAGACCGTCGTGAGAGCTTCAGAGCCCGTCGCATACGCCCCATGAGTTTCCTCGAGTCGTCCCAACGCCAGTTGGACCCGCAGGAGCTCGCCCACTTCGACCCGCTCCCGTCCCACGCACAGCGCATGCAGCTCAACATGCACCACTTCGACCACAACCAGCACCTCCCAAACTCCCATACCGCTTCCGTCCGTACTCCCGATCACTCCACCAAGCCTCCTAAGCTCGGCCAGACGCGCTGCTGTACGTACGCCCTCCGTTCCCTCCCCCTTGCCCCATACGATCGCTCATCGATCGTCCGCCACTCCTTTACTTCTCCCGCCCTCCCTTTGTCCCACGACACTCATTGTTCACCGTGCAGACTGGACCCTCCTCTCCGCCGACCTCCGCTTCCTCTACCTCGACCCCGTCCTCGCCGATCACCTCGACGAGCAGGCGGGTCTCCTCATCGGCAAGTCCCTCCTCGACTTCGTCCACCCAGAGGAACAGGCGTCTGCAAAACAGGACCTCCGCAATGTGCTCGACAGCAGGACCATGCATGGCAGCGTCACCCGGTATGCTTCCTTTTTTTCCTTCTCTCTCTCTTGCTCCTTTTCAACGTGTATCACTCACATCTTCCGTCTCACCTATTCACATTCACATCGATACTCGCCGGCTGCCTCGCGCGAACAGTATGCGTTATTCACGCCTTACCCGCGTGCGTCGCCTGCTCGGCCACCAGGGCCCCTTGACCAGCTTCCCAGGCGTTGACAAGGTCACCATTGACTCTGACTATCTCGCCGTCGACCTCGTTATCAACTGGGCCGCCGAGGACCTCGTTCTCTGCTTCATCCACGCATGCGTCGACCTCACACCCTACGACAATGACGAGCTCTCAAAATCCCCGTGGTCTAATTGGTGCGGCACGCCTGAAATGAGCCAAGAGCAGTGCAACCTCCTCTACCAAAGCCTCCTTACCAATGTTCCCCAAACCGGCACCGTCTCCCGCGTCTTCCAAATTCTGCTCCATCAGCCGGAAAGGCCCCTTCTCCAGAGCTGGCCACCCGACTTACCTCAGACTCATGGCCCAACGGCTCGGGACTTTGCTAGACTGTCGGATGAGATCCAAATTGGACCTGGCGCCCGGAATGGAAGCGACGCGAAAACGAGCTGTACGAGGCGGTACAAAGCCTCGCAGTCCATGACATCCTCGGATGGCGTAAGAGAGGTCGAAAGTATATTCATCCCACACGGTCAGCTCCCCTTTCCCTAGCGTCCTCCTGCCCTTGCCCCACCGTGGCCCCACCCTGACCTCGCCTCACTTCGCTTTCCATTTTAGGTTCCATCATCTTCGCCTGCCACAAAGTCAACTCCCAGCAGCAGGAGGAAAACCGTCCTTCATCGGCCCTCGCTCCGACTATGCAACAAACCCACTACGACGCTAGTAGCTACACTATGGCTCCTCAAAACCCGCAACAATACTTCCACGAACCCCCGTCGACTGCAGCAAACTCTTACAGCCTCTCGTCTCTTCCCAACCCCAGCGCCACAGCGTATAGTAACCTCTTCTCTCAGGCCCAGTCCCAGCAGTATTCCTCCCAGCATCAGTGGCCTCCTCAGCCTCAAGACCCGTACTCCAGTTGGCCGAACACACCGTCGTCTGCGTCGTTTGGGACACAACAGCAAATGCGTCCGTCGTCGTATCCTCCGCCGCCACAGCAACAGCAACAGCAGGCGCCGGCACATTGGGCGACCTCACCGTTCCCGGAGTCGACGGATCCCTTGGGGCAGTCGTTCCCCCGGTCGATTTCACCAGCGTACAACTTCCACTCCGGTGGCGAGGCTCGACAGCCTAGTCCGCAAAACCTGATGATGTCCGACAATGGAGTCCCACCGCCGCGCCCAGGCCAACGTCGGGTTAGCCCGAGCAACTCAAGGGATCAGTACGGAGGAGGCGGCCGAAGTGCCGGTCATCCCCCTGTTGGCATCACTCGCTGCTCCAGTTGTAGGGTTACCCAGTCGCCCGAATGGCGTAAAGGCCCGAGCGGGAAGAAAGACCTGTGCAATGCGTACGTACATTTCTCGTTTTCTGACGTGCTCTATTTTTACCCACGGTCACTCACCTCCCTGTTTTTCCAAAATCATTATTTTCGGCAATATAGTTGTGGGCTCCGATATGCTCGTTCGAAGGCAAAGAAAGATGGCATCACACAGCGGAAAAGGAAGGACAAAGTCTCCGCTATCTCCGTCAAGGACGAGCACCTACACTCGCCGAAACTCGAGCCCGTCTCCGGCTCCCTCCCCTCCGCCGCCTCGCTTTCGATGTCTCAGCAGATGGCAACGGCTGCTACGCCCCCGGTCTCCGTGCCCTACTCGGGTCTCAGGCGTAGCACGTACGACGACACGTCCTTCGTTTCGACGTCGCCCGCGGGATCCGCTTCGGGTAGCGAGGCCTACTCACATTCGCAGCCGAGCACGAGTGCGAACAATGCCGGGATTAGCGCCGCCGCTAGTACCAGCGCACACCCGACCCAGAATCGTAATAGGCCGAACAGTTTCAGTGGAGGAGGGGGCCTGACGCCGTCGCCTTCGCCGCCCGCGAACGCTAGTGGATTCTCTACGCAGACGCAAACTTACCTCGGCCCTGGAGCTTCCTCCGTGTCGTCTCAACAGTCGTCTCAGAGTCAGTCACAGGCTCAGGCTAATGTTCGACACGGGTCGAGTTCATTTTACTACCCGTCGCCACTGGCGAACACGTTGCAATCGTCTCACTCGCAGATGCCCAGGACGGAGTCTTCGTTGCCGAACCTCTACAGTCTCGGTCATAGCCACCATCGGTCGTCGGACTCGTTGCTCGCTGGGCCTGGAGGTTCAGGTGTCAGTGGAGTATCGTCTTACGAAAGGGAGAGGGAGCGACAGAGAGTGCAGAGGGAGCAGAGGGAGAAGCCCTCGGCTGGAGCTGGAGGAGCAGGCGCAGGAGGGTTGGGCTCGGACGTTGCATTGCCGCCGACTCCGTTGAGTGCGGATGGGAGGCACGGAAAGGCGACGTTCGTGACGCAGTGATCAGTTGGAATCATTCTAACTAGTCTTGGAGTGCAGGTGATGACTGCGCCGCGAACGGAGTCGGAAGGGGGTTTGTGTACGTGGTTATGTGAAGGGGACTTCGCGTTTCAGCCGGGCTGCAGGAGTTTTCGTCGTCGTCGTCGTCGTCGGGCCTTTGTGAAGATTATTTATTCATTCTCCTTTTCTCCGCCCTTTTTTCGTCTTCGTTTTCAGTATCGCATTCGCACACGCCCAAACGGACTATACGGCATATTTCTCCACTCAGGTTCAGATTCAGTCCAACCACAACCTATTCCATTTCATACCATGATCGCGGGTCTACTCTTCTCAACATTTTATATGGCTCGTATAACTTACGTTCTTCGCCCTTCGCCTTTCAATCCCTTCTTTACGCGTTCTGCCTTGCATCGTTCATCCCGTTCCCGCATCAGCACCAGTCCACTCATGTCGTTATTCGTGTCCCAATCGTCATCGCCATGCTTGTTCATTTTCCGTATCCGTATCCACCCACGTCCATGCCACCCAAGTCCGAGTCCATCATGATGCCCTGCCCCTGCCTGTGAGGAGTGTGTATTACCCTATAGTCCAGTCAGTCAGTCAGTCAGTTGCACGTACGCATCGGCACGATCATAAACTAAAGTATGTTAAACCCACTTTTTCAATCGCCTGTCTTCGTTTTTCTTTCTTTGCCTTATGTTCCCTTTGAATTCTTTGGGGTCTTTGTGCGCGTTCGCTCGTCCGTCAGTCGTTCATGCCATGCATCCTTCCCACCCGTTCCGATCCGTTCTGAACCAATTTACTTATCCTACGCACTCCATACATACACGCCGCACGTTTGCCAGTAATCGTATTCTCGAACATCACATCCAGGCTCCCTTCTCGGTTCATGAGGCTGCAGTTTCTCTTTGTATATTCTTCTGTTTGTTCGCATTTCGTGTTCGTGTTCGTGTTCATTCATGTCCTTTCCTTCTCTTTCACGACCGCACTGTTTCGTGGGATGGATTCTGTTCTGGGTCTTTGTCTTCTTCACTTTTTGTTTTTCTCTTTCATGATTGTTCCATTGCACCCCACTTCGTTTCGTTTCGTGCATAACCCATCCAATCTCCCACTCTCCCATCCCATCCCGTCTCATCCCCACATTCCTCATCCCCTGCACGACTGACAATGATTCTGAATCATACTCCTTCTACCTCGGACAAGTTCGAACTTCGGCCCAGCCCACGAGTGTTAACGTTCAGGGCTATACATACGCATATGCACTGTCAAAAATTGTATTTACCTTTTCCTCCTTGTGAGCCTTTTCCATTCCATACGATTTTTTTGAGCTTGAGAAGGCTGCGATTCGGATATGATATACTATAAGTTCTCTTTTTGACGTATTTTTTGATGTCTTTCTTCGTCATGCGTGAGGACATGCCCGAACATTCCTTGGACCAAAACCAAACTCTCTCACGCCATCCGTCGAACCACGCCCCACGTTCGCTGCCACTTCGCCGTCGAAGACTCGAGGAGTCCGTCCCTCCATTTGGACTCGCACGAACCGACCGGCGAAGCGCCAGACTCGCGCCTCGCGTGCCCATTACTTATCGATCGTTTTGAATTATCGAGCTTCGAATCGTGAGAGGCCCAAGGGTCCAAAGAAGCTCGTCGTTTGACTCGTTGTGGTTGGATCAGGGTTTGCTGATTATCGAGATCCCTTGAACCTGAATGAATTCGAAGGAAGGAGGACGAGTCTGGTGCCTGCCTGCCCATGATGAACCATGAAATCTCCATTTGAGGTCGGGCTTCACACACACACCGGCCGGGCGATAATGAGATGTATGTGTGAAAGTCATTTCGGTATTTTTCTGGAGACCGCTGGTTTCATGGCATTACGGTCGGGATACATATGCTGGTACGATGCGTGACTTCAGCGTGCGTCGGTGCTCGTCGACTGGAATGGACAGCCCCGCGACAAACATATACTTAGCATCTCCCTGCCCTCCGTCGGTAGTGTTCACCAGAAATCAATGATAGCAATGAAAAACACAGGATCATGGAGCCTCTGTTCCGAATGCCCTACGAGTTAGCAGTGACCGGACTGCGACGACATCGTAGTACAGCAGACCTTAGCCATAGGCAGGCCGTTAGAGTGCATAGGAGGGCGCTCCCGCTCTGACGACTCGGGCCCATGACGGCGCGCGCTCGGAATGTCGGTCCAGTTCAACTGCCAGCAGGGAACGACGCCACTACTTATCTCCACTTGGACATCGTGCATGATGAGTATCATACAAGCCCGACCAAGCCATTCTGGGAGGTAAGTAACTTTGATGCCTGCACTGGAACAGAACCGGACGTCGTCACACAAAGCACCGCTGGACGCCCGCTTAGCGTCGTGACATTGACGACGATGGGCAAGTGATAGGAAGGGGACGTACACAGCTCAAGGTGACGTGCTTACCTACGCTAGGAAGATCAACTTGGACGTTCTTCCGTTCGAGCGGTTCTATTTCTGCACCAAGGAGTCAAGACGGGCGCGGTTCACTGATTCGATGGCGCCACGGGGGCGGATGATCGGGTGCTGACAAAGGAGTAAGAACGTTCTTAGTGGCGATAAGAGGCGGCGTATGCAAGAGCTTACTATTTGTGGTGGAAGAAGTGGGAGAAGCGGATACGAGTGGCGCGATTGTCGGCGCTGTATGGGAGATATCAGAAAAACAGACAGCGAATGAAAGCGGGTGCGTTTCTCGAGGATATGTGTGCCGGACGTCAGATACGGAAACAAAGGCTACTCGGTATTGTGTCTTGTTGGGTATTGCGTCAAACCGATAGTTCCAACGGGTATGTTCAATAGCTTCTAACCACACGCCAAAGGGGGACACGGACATGACAGAGGACTTCGTGACTTATATAGGGAGTTATTTCACAGCAGCAGGCGATAAGATACAGGGTAGCTGGCCGCCCTGGATATGTAAGGTGAATGATGGTGCTGCCCGTGGACGCTGATTGAGCAGGGTGAACACCTGATGAGGAATAGGGTCGAGATCGTAAGGATAGCATCCGTAAAAAAGAGGCGTCGGAAGTCGGCAGGTCCTTCACAGTGGTAGTAATACACAGTCCAAATGGTCGTACAACGAGTGCAACGCTCTAGTGCGCGTAGAAGTCTGTAGAGGAGAGACAAATGCAGGTTGATGATGCACCTTACGGCCAGTGACTCAGTCTAGGCCGTTTTGGTGAATCTGTTTGCATCGGAAAAACGAGGTCAGGACCAGAACGAAGGAGAGGGGTGGCGGTATGCCCAGCGGAAGAGTGTTTGGAAGAGACAGAGAAGAAGGCCCACGTTGCATCGATCTGAGTTATGTTGGGAAGCGCCAGTATGATCTTTCGCCGGTAATTTGCTCCTTCGGCATGTTGGCAAGGGTTTCCTTCCAGATAGATAGTTTCCAGGTCAGGAAGGGAACTAAGCTGGCTCTCGAGGCCTTGTAGATTTGGGATTTTGTTATTATTCATCTGAGGGTATCATCCGGGTATAAACTTAGTGATAGCGTTCAAGGCGATAAAGACGTGAGAATACGAATCTCACCCACAACTCCGTCAAGGCTTTCAGGTGCGAGATGTTCTCGAGCTCGGAGATGAAATTGTTGCCGATGTCGAGAGTGGTGAGCTTCGTCTACACAGTCCAAAGTACGGTTAGAGAGCCCTTTAATGTGATCGATCAAGGAAGAGATGTGACGAACGTTGTGCTCTAATCCTTCCAAACGCTTTACACCGTTATGGCTGAGATACAACTCCTCTAGATTCTCCAGCCCGTCGAGTCCTTCGATTTTTGTGATGCGGTTCGATTGCAAGGCAAGGATTTTGAGCCGTTTCAAGGCCGATAAATTCTGTACGTCAATGAGCACGATTGTGCAGAAAAGTAGTCATGAGACGAACCTCAAGGTTGGTGATCTTGTTCTTGCCGAGCCATAATTCTTCGAGATTAACCAGTGTGTCTAGGTTCTCGATGCGCTGATGGAGCACAAGCAGTTACAAGACTTAGTGAGGTTATACAGATAGATACGTTCATACCATACCCGAATTTTGTTCCCACCAAGTTCCAAGCTCCGTAGAGTGCTGCCTACCCCCTCGAGGCCACTAATTCTTGTTATTCGGTTCTGAACAAAATATACTGTTCTCAGAGACTTCAGGTGTTCCAGCCCATCGGGCACGGCCTTGAGAAGATTGAACGAAAGATCGAGGACACTTCGGACCGTCAGGCATTACACGGATTAGCGGTGAGCGACTTCCAGATCCATGGGACATGGACTCACGACAGGGTCGACAGTGCATTGAGGGCATCCCCGACTGTTTTAATCTTGTTGTCATACAGGTCTAGCTCCTCCAGCTTTGTGAGAATCCCAAAGACTGCGGGGTCGAGAAATGTGATGAAGTTCTGCCGGAGACATAGCCGCTTGAGGTGTGATGCAAAACGATGCAACCGAAGATTCTCGAGGGAAGAGATACGACAGTGCACGAGGTCAATATCCTTGTGCAATAAGAATAGTTGTAGCCCGAACCGTATCAGCATGAGCAATATCCTGATATATTGTAAGAACGTACCTCGGTCTCGTCAGGGAGATCGCCTAGAGGATCACCATCTTCTCCTACGACTTCTTCCTCGTTCTCTTCGTCCTCTTCATCGGTATCCGGATTGGGAATGACTGTGACTGGCGCAAGTCTGGCTGTTCTGAAAAACAGAATCTATATCAGCCCATTGAGGGAGTGCTCGTACGACATACCTCCGCTCCTCCCCTGGAACCGTTGTGGGATCGGTCTCATGCTTGATAACGCCATTTGTTTGTGCCATTCCTGAGGAATCTGGAATAGAATGTCGCGACTACAAGGCTTGACCGGAATAGTGCCACTGGGAATGAGTCAAGTTGAATAGATCACAATGATGGCTTGCTCTTGCCTTCTTTGGCGAGTTCGGTGAATAGATCTTATTTGGCTCTGTTGTCCAAAGCCTTCTGAAGGTCCCGTAATTTGGCGTCATATTTCGCGACTTGCCACGCGACGTGTGTGGCACCAAGCCCGCGAAATCCACAGTTTGGCGTCGACTCAGTCACACACTTTCATCTCAACTCTACCTGCTTCTCTCTCGCAGACCACACCATGCCACCAAAGAGCAAAGCCTCCAGTAGTATTCACGCTACCTTTGCTGACCTTGCGGCTGAGCTAGCTGAGAGCAAGGCCCACATATCGAAGAATAAGGCGGCAGGGGTTCGGCCCACGAAGCAGAAGGCCATGAAGGTGAGCTTATTCTGCATAGTACACTCGTAGTTTTTGGTCTCACTATTCTATTGCTTTCTATGCATGTCTCCCTCCTGATGTGTGGCAGAAAGTCGACGCCATGCTGCGCTCGAACAAGGGTGTAGATGCTCGGAAAGTTCGGGACATCGAGGCAGAAGTCAAGGACCGCAGAGAGTATGAACATGCTCGCCGAAAGTTGGAGGAGAAATCAAGGACGTATGAGCAACTGCGGAAAGGTCGAACGGGAGGCTTGTCAGATGCACAGCTGGATGAACTGCTATTCGACGTTCGTCTTATTTCGCTTTATGTATGTGGTTCACATTCTAATTCCAGATGATGTCTATGCGCGGATTCGTACAGACCGGCGACCATTATGAGTCTGACAGTGATGATTTGGACGAGTCTCTAACTGTACCGGTGCCTGCAACACATGATCTTGAAGTACGTGAGCCGTACAACCATCCTAACTATACTTCATCTTGACGAATTCCTCTTCACTCCGCTGCCCAGGATGACCTCATCATCGAATACAAAGATGAGTATGGACGAGATAGGCGAGGGAAGAAGTCAGAAGTGCCACCCAATCTCTGGCCTGAGCATATGCGGGGAGATGGTGGCGAAAACGACGACGACGACGATCAGTACGCAATAATCTTATCTCCCAGTCGTGACCCGCTGCTCATCGTCTCACTCGTATAACAGAGGAATTGAACTTCGTACGTCTTCACTGCAAAGTATCTGCTTTCCCTTTTATCATTCTGACGATTTGTGCTCCTCGATCAGGCCATGAGGATGCTATGCACAACTTCGCCACATATGAGCCCGATATTGCTCGCCAAGAACAGATCAAGAAGTTCCTCGAAGAGCAAAAGGAAGGCCCTTTGGACAAGCACTACGACGCGAGCAACGAGAACCGTGCGAAGGGCGCTGGTTTCTATGCGTTCTCACAAGATGAAGAGGAGAGGCGGAAACAGATGGAAGAATTGTTGAACACGAGGAAGGAAACGATGGAGGTGAGAAAGGACACGGGGGCCATGGATTTGAAGCCTGGCGAAGCTCAGGGCCTGAAAGCAGAAGGATCAGGAGGGAAAGTGCAGACCGCGGCTATGGCGAAGAGAAAGAAAGAGCTCGAGGAAAGGAGGAACATGATACAGATGAAGAGGAGAAAGGTCACCGGAGTCGTAGCAGAAAGTGCTGCTACACAGAGCAATCCGTCGTCGTCCAGTCGTCCAGCTGCACAACTGCCGGCCTTGTCTTCGTCTTCTGGTTCAGCACCTGACAGGGGCCATACGAACGATCCATTCGCCACACTGGAGGCCGCCCCTCCAGATCCCTTCGCTGCATTGGAGGCAACGTCCAAGAAGGCCGATCCTTTTGCTGCTGTGGAACGAACATCAACTAGACCACCCAAGAGTAGATGGGACAAACGGCCGGCCCCTGATGTGGACTCTTTCTTGGCAGACGTAGAGAAGGATCTTGTTTCGGGAAAGAGAAGGGCATAGACTCCGCTTTACCTAGTGCGATATTGTACCATAATTTATCGCTAGTCTTGTATCACGCATTGTATGTATAGCTCTGTTAAAGTCGACTGTTGTTAGTCGATCGAAGGATAGTCATTGTATATCATTCCCGTCAATAATTTCCGCTAGGTCTCTTGCTGCCTACTGTGGCGTCACGGTATGACACAAACCGGACTCGCATCCTGGGGCGCTTTCTATCCGTCAGCAACAGAGTACACTCCAGCCTCGCGGAACGATGAACGGTCCTCATCGAGTGGACCGAGCAGGCAATTTATATATACCTGAGCAGCGTGGTCTGTCTTCACGTCGAGCCTTTCGCACTATGAGATAGAAGGCCTCCAAGATGCAGCACCCCATCGGACACAACCCAGCAAACGAACTCATCTGCATTACGGATTCCAGACGTCAAATGGCCCTCAATGCAGTCCTACGCCCTTAGTTTCGCCTTCTACTTTCACATCTCTCACATCGTCTCCTTCTCTCCACTTCGTCTGACTCTGCACGTGTCTCACCAACCACTTCGACCTGGATATATCCCCGTCCATGAGCCACCAGGCTGGGATGAGCAAAAGAAGCGCAACGCCGATGAGACCGCAGGCCGCTTCAAACGGCTTGTCGTACAGGGGACCGTAGTCGGCTGTATTGCTGGATCAGTGTTTCGAAGGGAAGGTAGAAGGGTTTCAAGGACATACATCGGAACAGCTGGGGTCCCAAAATCCCAGAAAATTGAGCCGAGGCATTTTGAATGCCTGCATCGTCAACCGGATAGCGAAGTTTATTCATTAGCCATCGTGCTAAGCAAGAGTAATCGGGCGATGACTTGGAACGCACCAATAGCGAGTGCCGACCCTGCAGTTCCGCGTACGGATTGAACTCTGCGGGGCCACAGAACAGGGTATGCAACGGTCGAGACGCCTGTGACGAGCACTAGGGCAAAGTAGCGCACGCCGGGCTCGGTTCGGGTGATAAGGATGACGAAGCAAGCTAATACGACGAGTTCCACTGCGGCCGACGAGGTTTTCGTGAGCGTATATCCAGGGAGCGACGAAGAAGTTAGGCAAGAGAAAAGTGCTCACTGAAGATGATGAGAGGGAATGCGTTAACGCGAAACTTCTGGAGGAGGATATGACAGATGATAAGTATAACAATAGAGGCTGCGGCTGGAGGTATATTGAGCAGATTTGCTCCTGCCGAACTTGTGAACCCTTCAGTGCCAGTAAAAATCGTGAGTAAGCCGTCATCGCGGCCGCACTGGAAAGGAAGGCAAACCTAGGTCATCAATGACGACAGGCAGTACCGTTGATATCCCATTCACTCCAACACCATGCAGGATCCAGAAAGCGGTGAAGAAGTAAAATACAGGGTCACGGAAGACGTCGAGGGACTCTTTGAGGGAGAATGTGGGGCCTTTGACGTTTGGTGCTGATTTGTGGAGATGGTCCGTAATGTGCTGAACTTCATGTCGGGAGAGCCATTTGGAAGTCTATGCGCAAAAAAATTAGATGAAGGCTTGTCTTGAGCAAAAAAAAATGCTATTGCCTCTGGGAAATCGGGATAAACCCAGAATGTAGCGATGCCCATTATCACTGGGACCGCGCCCTCGATTATAAAAAGCCTAGTGAGAAGAAGAGAATGGATTAATCAGCAGAATAAAAGAGAGTGATGGAGGAGAGAGTATCACCATCTCCATCCCGCGAAACCGGCTCGGTCGGTGAAACTTATTGCGTACGCCAGAAATCCGCTGACTGCATTCGCTGCAGCTCCTGCCTATACAACAGTATAAGTGCGTTCGAGAACATACGAGAGAGAATATGATGAGGCATACAGCATACAAAGCTAGGATCCTAGGGACCACTGTCGAAATGTCAGCGTCATTGCCGACTACTAAATAAGCAGACGAAAGAGCTCACTTTCTTTGGGACTGTACCAGAAAGACCAGTGATAGACAATACATGGAAAATACCCCCCCTCCATTACGCCTACGAGAATCACTTGAGCACTAAGAAAGATCAGAGTGATGAAAATGCATACCCAGTAACACCCTAGTCGTTACTAGACCACCATAGCTCCTGACAGCGGCCTGACAACAAAGTATAATTCCCCAAGAGATCATGATGCGTGCGATCTGAAACGGAGTTGAGCGTCACAATTCGCCGCGACAAGAGCAAGCGGGGGAAAACGGACCCAGATGGAGGGAGAAGTAATCTTGATGAAGAACGTGCTGACTGGTTCTGTGAACAGGTAGGTGTAATAGAAACACGCGATCACCCATGTCCATCTATAGATAGGAAGCACGAAGAACTCAGTGCAAGTAAGTTCTATGAAGTGGAAGAGGGCCTACTGTTGAGCGGACAGTGCGAGCTCTTGTCGTAGACTGTGCTTTACCTCCTGGTTCATGATCCCTGCGTTGGAGATATTTGCTATATGACATAGAAGTCAGCATGGCCGGGTCCGGTAAACTCGGCGTCTACGTTGAACTCGGCATAAACGCACCGATGTCAAGCCTAACTACAAGATAGGTCATGTAGATCCCTGCATTATATAGAGAGTAAATTAACGGCGCACATCAGTCAGTGCGAGACATGGGTAAAGAGTAGCGGACATGGTAAGATGCGCAAGTCAATCCGTCGCAGGAGCTTCCGGTGGTCAACCTCAACCTCCCCTCGCTCCAACTCCGGGCCAGTCAAGATGCTAGCAGTTTTGCTGTCGAGTTCCAGAGACATGAGAATTGGCCTCGAAGCGAAGCGAGATTAGACCGAGGTCACATAAAGAGTCAGTGTTTGGAGTAAAACAAATTCTAAGGGCTTTCGCAATCCTAAGCCCGTCTGACTACAACGGTTATTATTGAGCGCCAGAAGGCAACGTGAATGGGATGGCGAGCGATGAGCTATACGATTCCCATAGTGCACCATAGATACTCAAAAGACGACATCTGCCCAGATAGGAACACTGTTGGTCCCAAGACGAAGCGGAGTACCGAGAAAGACAAAGACGTGAGTAGAGTCAATAAGCTAAGCAGAGAGTACCAACACCGTGACCTGCTTCAGCGCCCATTCGAAGCGAGCCCATTAATGACCTTGCAGGGCACACATCGGACGGGGCATTCCGCGATTTTTGCGGATGGTAATTCGTGAAAAACACCACATCGTCAGTTTTGATGGTATCGCGCCTGGACGTGACTGTTGATGAACCTCCCGGAGATGCAAGCTTGGGAGGGTGAAGGTAGGCAAGAACTCGAAAGTGGCGCGCCCTGGCGCGTCGACGTTCGAGGAGCACGGCAATTCCCGACCCACGACCACGTCCCAATTTTCTAAATTAAAATTCTCGTTTATTCTCTTCCTTCGTCCTATTGAGACCACCAGATGACCAAAGCGCCCCGAATGAGACTGGATTCTTGTACTGGATAACTGTCCTTGCGGATGCCTTCCGCATGCATCTAGTGCACCCCCATGGGCTCCCATCGGTACATCTTCTAGCTGGTCCTTCCGTCTTGCGTTGATCCTGAGTTGTCGTCATCTCTCTTCGGACTTTGCACAACTACTCCATTATTAGGACAAGAAGTTGTCAGGCTCTCGTGCAAGGGATGTCGATAAGCTTCTGGTACGGCCAGTTTAAAAGTCTCTGGAATGTTGTGATTCTATGGTGGCAGTGATTTAACCCTCTCGAGCACATCATGACGATCACTTTCGACATTCCTCCTTACTCTCGTCCACCGCCAACGAAGGAGGAGCTGGATTATGCCCCGCTTTCTGTAGTTGATCTCAGCAAATGGGACCGTCCAAATGGCAAAGAAGAACTTGTCAACGACTTGCGGGTCGCCATTGAGGACGTTGGTTTCTTGTTCGTCGTGGGCCACGGCATAGAGGATGAGGAGGTGTTGAGACAGTTGTCCATCGGTAGTAGCCCATACTGTCGGGATTATTGTCGCCTACTAAAACATTGTTTCTTGATAGGGGATGCGTTTTTCAATCTCCCTCTCGAGGTGAAGCGGCAGCATCCCTGCGACTTCTCTGTTGGAAAGTGCGTCTTTTTCCATATTATACCCCACCTTGCCACTGACGTCGACTCGAAGCTATTTTGGGTATCGCGAGCCGTATCAAATCTTGGGAGATTCAGGGGTCAAGTCGAACATCGAGATGCTCAATCTGCCCAAGGACACTCCCTCTCTCGCCCACGAGAGGCTTCGGTACGACTTCCTGGAGGTGAGTAGTGTGTGTCTCAATATCTGATTTCAATCTTCATCTATTGTCTATCAGGAACTACGCTCCGAGACCAAGGCCTTCCAGGTCAAGCTTCATCAGCGAATCCTTGAGCCCCTGTTGAAGCTCTTCGCGTTGCTTCTTGAACTGCCTGAGGATTACTTCTCTGCCGTCAGTCGACTTCTAGATCTCCTTGCTTCAGGTCATCTTCACAATGTTACGGTGTTCTGTTAGGCCCATGCGTTCGATAAGCCGGCAGAAGATCACCTGCGTTATGTACGTACGCGGCTGTATTTTTGGCTGTACCATGAGCTCACAACGCCATCGTAGATGCGGTACACTCCGAACGAGCGTGAGGTAGATGCCAAGATCGACAACCAGTACACGAAGGCTCATACTGATTTCGGTATACCATCACGTTCTCGTAAACGTTTCTCGGAAGCTAATCCTCTCGATAGGACTTCTTACCATCTTGTTCCCCCAAATTGTTAATGGGTAGGTATCGGTCGTCTCTCCATTTCGACTTATGTTGATGGTCACGCTTCTCGTAGACTGCAAGTACGGACGACCTCTGGGGAGTATAAATACGTGCAGTACATCCCTGGGCATGTTGTAGTGAATGTATGTGCACCATTGTCCACAACATCCCCTTTGAGTATGCTCAAAGTTCTATCAGACGGCCGAAGTCCTCACCTTCCTAAGCGGCGGGTATATTAAGAGCACAGTTCACCGTGTGGTTCGGCCCCCTGGTGCGTCGTCCGTTTAAATCATCACTCCCCCTAAATACTGATGCCTATCGCAAATGTGCTACAGAGGACCAGGCATACGTCAAACGTCTTGGCTTGCTATACTTCTCTCGCCTTGCAAACGAATTTGACGTCAAAGTGGCCCCGTCGCCCCTTCTCCAAAGGCTCGGGTTATACGATCCCGCTAAGGAAGATTCTAACCCTCCGAAGGGTCTTGGTTTGTCATATTCGTTCTTTTTGGTAAGCCGCATTACTGACGAATGCCTATAGAGTGGGGCAGGGCGCGCGTGAAGCACACTCATAACAAGGTCGTTTTTGAGCACGTTGATCACCCTGTTGCCCCGTTCAAGTACAAGAATCATGAGATCAACCTTGAATGTAAGTTCCATTACACTACTATAATATTATCTGAGTGTCATTCAACTGAATTTATCGGCTTGGTGTTACAGACAAGGCCCCGCCAGTTTTGGGCGCATCGCCTGCGCGTACTCCGATTTCCGTTTGATCTCTTGTCCATATGTAGAGTGGTGTCACTCTTAACGGGTCAGTGTGTGTATGAACTAGCAGGAAGTTGTAGTGTTTATTGTGCCTGTAGAAGGCCGAAGTCATGCTTAGTCAACTTGTAGTTTTCCGTATATCTAGCAGATTCCGGTCTGTATCCTCGAGTTTATGAACAGGCTTTGTCTCCGAAAGCTTCCGAGACGTGTATTATTTCTTCTTTCCACAGCTGACGATTGACTCTAAGTTGGCCGTTGGATTTCGGGATCGGTGTTTGTTTCGAAGGCCATTGATGCAGTCGCGCCCGTGTTTAGTCCGAGAAGTGCGGCCAATAAATCGCACTGCCGTGCAGGAAGGTAACAGAGACTGATATTTCATGATGTCGTGAACAGGGGGGTTGCAAAGCGAAAGTTACTAGCCACCACAGGATATTTGTACGGTGCATGCAAGACCGGGATGGAACGAATGAGGAGTCCTGAACCGCCAAGCGGTAAGAGGAAGATGGATGTAAGAAGAAGAAGAAAACAAGACATCAGTAGTCATGAACGCAATCATTCTTGTACAACGACAGAGTCCCTGCCGAGCTCTGGGTCATCGACCCTCTTCCTATCTCCCCAATTATCTCCGTAGTTTACTTCTTGCTCCCATCGTACCA
Source organism: Stereum hirsutum FP-91666 SS1 (assembly GCF_000264905.1). Classification (NCBI taxonomy): domain Eukaryota; kingdom Fungi; phylum Basidiomycota; class Agaricomycetes; order Russulales; family Stereaceae; genus Stereum; species Stereum hirsutum. Next base: position 2,467,424 of record NW_006763132.1, read on the forward strand.
TAATACCTACCGTCCAAAAAAAGGAATCCCATGAGGTCCAAGAGTTCGAGCGCCGAGAGTACGAAAGATGATGGAAGAAAAAGAAAGCTCGGGATATCAGACGCACCATTGCCGACCGTGGGCTGATCGTCCTTCTGAGGAATCGATGCCGTCGACCGATCGTGTGGTGGCCTCGGGCTGAGAGCAATCGAAGCGTTCGGATCAGTCGAATCCTCCGCAGCGAAGTCGGCGACCCAGCGGCCAAGGGTATTGCTGAATTTGTTGATACGCGGTGCACTGGTACGGTTGCGTGTCGCACGAAGGTTGAGAACGCTACTCAGCAATAGCTCATCAGTGAGTGAATAATGCAACGAAGTAGGGAACGGGTGTGAGTGGGAAAATAATACATACAGACGGCAAGATAAAACAACGGACAGCTGAATGCTCATAGCCGCGTTTATGGACTGGATAAGCGTGTTCTTTTGCCTTTGTGATAGAATAATCCGTTCATTGGAGTGATACATCGACGACGAGACGCGCTGATACAGAATGAGGTGGGACGTACAAGAAGAAAATCACATTGATGAGGTTGAGCGAGGAGATAGCGACGAAGTAGAAAATACCCTCTTTGATGAAGACATTCATCAACGACCGAGTCGATGACGAGCCCATAGCTTTGTGGCGGACACTTCGCCAGATAGTCATCGCTGTCAAGACCAAATCGACGGCCCTAAAGTGATAGAGTTATCAGCTTTAAGGTGATCATACAAAGGATTTGAGAGACAATCATACATAGGTGACGCATAGAAAGCGATAATGAAATTGGGACCGGCAATGGACGGCTGTGAAGCAACTGATGGCACCTGTGAGGCCGAATGTAAGTCGGAGATAAAAAACAGACTCACTAAGACAAGGGCCTGGCCAGGATGGCAGTTTTGCATCTGCCAACAAAATATGTCAGTTGTCGGAGTAAATTTGTAGAGCATGAACTTACAAGTCGCTCCGAGGGCACAAGTAGCGAGCATCACGCCTGTGAAGCCAGTCATCATGATCGATAGGAAGATCAATACAATCCTACTACGGCCAAACAGCGCATATACACGTAGAGCCAGTACTGAAGAAGATCATAAGAGGTCACACAACGAGACCATGGTCAATTGAGAAGTCAGCGATATATATCGCAAATGATACGATAACGGTGAGAAGAGATTGAAAATGTGGATTTTGCATACCCAATTCGACAGATACATCGACAAGGACGGTGAAATATGGTAAGACTTTGAGGTTTTTTGCACATGCTCTGGCAAAAAAAGGATTAATACTAGACGAGAGGGAGAGGATATGGATTGAAAATAGGCGATGACGACTTACTCTTCTGTCCATTCACCAAGGAACCCTGTTGGAGAGGACGCAGTAAGTTATGAAAACATCTCGGAGGCAGAATCGCTATCTTACATATGTCGGCCACTGGTCACAGTCACAGAAATCATCAGTAAGGTGTATGTGCGTACGAGCTGAGAAGAACACCACTGACTTATCATATCTACGAGCGTATAGTAACGCACGAACAAGTACAGAATCTTGATAGCCGACCAGTCGGACTTCCAGATATACTTCCACTGATCGACGGATGCAAGATTAGGCTTTATGAATTGATTGTAAGGGCTCCAACCGAGAAAACGCTCACCTCCGCTGGTAAACATACAATCCAGTCCCAATACCATATAGATGACGTTGCTTTGAAAGAAACAACGGGAGGATGAGCACCGTATTACCTCTATGACCTCGATATAGACCTACACGCAATGTATATCTATGGTGCACCAAGCGTGTCCGCGTTCATAAGCCAGTACACCCAAGCAAGGGGCCGACAGATGAAGAAGAACCTACCTGTGTGATGTTCACAATGCGCTCAAATGCTGCTGCTGCTGCAACCTCGGCGGCAGACATGACTGGAGCAAAAACAGTGGCAACGGTGAGTGGCGGAAGTCCTGATTTTCGAACCGTTTGGCTGAAAGAGAGGGGAGAAATCCGACAGGATTTGGGAAGGGAGCCGGAAGTAAATGGTCAGCAATAGCAATTGCGTTCTTAAAGGACGATGTGGACACCAAGCGAGTGGCTCGCTGCAGATGAGATCTGCAGTGGCCGACAGAGCTACTTTGCCTACAGGGTGATGGGGTTCCGCAGAGTTTCCTTAGCAAGCCATCGAGATAAATTACTACAAAGTCGTGGTGAGGGCAACAACACTGCAGAATTGGAGTGAATCAAACAAGAGACTTGAAGGAAGAACTCCTCGGTGCTTACCTTCGTATGATGCGCGGACTCCAACTTTGCAATGCTCAATTCGCCACGAACACTTTAAATTTGATAAAACTTTGCGCGGACAAACCAGAGCACATGCGCAGTCTGGCCCGCTCATAGGCACGGTCAAGGCCCAAAACCACATCGAATGGAAGTTTGAGTGAGCGAACTCTGCATGAGCTTGTCCGTCTGAGATCTCCTTCATGCTTTGAAAGATACATGAACAACCCCTGTCCTGGAGAACAAAAACTGAGATCTACTCAGCGCCAAAAGTTTTCGTGTAATATCCAATTGAAGACCGTACTTACCAGGTTCTCTGCCTTGCTAAAAATGCGGTAAATGGGTTTTTGTTCGTTTGGGCTTTGGATTGCGGGCCGGGAAGACCTGAGGGACGAGCTCGAGGCTGTAACTTGGTCGCTCTAGGTGACCGAATGACAAAGATAGGCTTCAAGCGTCGAGCGTCAAGGGCACAATCAGGTGGACAGAAATCAAAACGCTCCGATCTTCACGATTCTGAGCGCCCTTACCAGGTTCCGGAGTATGGAAGGGAGACGAGTATGAATCTAAGACCGCGTAACGCGAGAAGTTGGCCTTGTCGGCGGAGTTTGATTGTTGGGGGCCCACATGCGCCACAAGCGGCCAACCCCGATTGGGCGCGCGGGAGGGGTGGCGAACGGTGACCACTGGCAGTACCGTTCAAGACCTAGTAGTACCGACCTTTCTGCTCTGGGGTATTGTTTTTCGTGAACTTCTGAGACGACCCCACCAAGAAGGCCCTGCTTCGTACCTTGTACATACCTCACCCGCCCATGTACTTATCTCCGAGTGCTCGGACATGTGCAAGAGCCCGCAGCGAGAGCTGGTGAGCGTAGCAACTAGAACAAGACCACTGGGATACCAATCATCACTATGGGCGGGACTAATGACCCCGCTTGAGGTACACGGCCTCGAAGCAGTTGGCCATAAAATATTTCAGAGGCACCAACGGTAGGAAAGAACTCGAGCTCTCCCGCCGCCTCTTCACTTCCTCGTTCGTCTCTAATAAAACTTCATCATTCTTTGGTTCAAAGCCAACATCAACATGACCTTCGTACTTGTGAGTTCGCCTTGGAGTGCTTTTCCAGACCGAAATTTGGTGCTGACCGACGCGGCGTGGTGTAGGTCACTGGAGCCTCTGGCTTTCTGGGCGCTCACATTGTGGACCAGCTGCTCAAATTGGGATACAAAGTTCGAGGGTGAGCTGAATACTACCTGTCATGGCACCTTCAACGACCCCGCCGTATGAGAGATGATGCTAATCGAGAGACGACGTACCACAGAACGGCAAGATCGAGCAAGGCCGACCGTCTTCGTGCTGCTTACAGCTTCGCCGACGACCGTTTCGATGTCGTCGTCGTCGATGACTTCTCGAGTTCCGACTTGACTGCCGCGTTTGAAGGTCTGTACACCGGCCATTCACCAGAGCATAGCCTGTTACCTGACAAATGTTGGTACCGTGTTAGGCATCGAGGTACTCGTACATGTAGCGTCGCCCATGCCCACAGCTGGCCCTGCTGAGGTTATACTCAAGGTATGTCTTACCCTGCTCACGTTCGCATAATGTAGCATTCACGGCTGGCTGAGGACCTCCTTGCACATCCTAGGGTGCGATAAACGGGACCACTAGAGTTCTCGATTTCGCCGCAAAGTCGGGGACCGTGAAGAAGGTCATCGTCACATCGAGTGTCACGTCGTTGCACCACATCAACGAGTCTTTCACCGACAAGGTGTACGGTGCTGACGGTGAGTATTTCGATGGGCAGCATCCAAATGAGATCTGTAGAAGCGTCTCTGACCTTTGTCTTTCTTTGACGACTGGATGTAGACTGGAATCCGCAGACGTACGAAGACGCGGTTGAGCCCGGCACCCATCCATATTCGGTTTACTATGCAGCGAAGACGGTTTCTGAACAGGCCGTTCGTAAATTCGCGAAGGAACATCCGGCAATCGATGTTTCGACCGGTACGTGAAGTCGCCGATCATCTAAACCCAAGCGACGTCAGCTAAACTCTAGTCCACTAGTGCATCCGACCTACTGCTACGGGCCTACCGCCCCCAGTCACGTCTCCGATGCCCCAGCAGATAGTACCAACATCTTGATATACGCCCTCTTCCAAACGCCGGCCGGCTCTCCTCGCAGTCCGCTTCCACCCGCTCAAGCCCTGATCTCACCCACCTACATCCACGTCTCCGACGCAGCCCGTGCTCACGTCCTTCTTATTTCTCCTCCTTCCGAATGTCCTACGTCCTGCCCTGGAGAGGTCAAGCGAGTGGTACTCAAGAGCGGAGACATGCGTTGGATAGATGCGCTTGAGTATCTTACGAAGACGAGACCTGAGCTGAAGGAGAGGTTGTTTTTGATTCCTGAGAATTACGAACACCCAGAGGGGTGGGCGAGGTTTAGCGGTGAGAGCACAGAGAAGTGGATCGGCTTCAAGAACGGAAGTTACAAGGATTGGAAGGTGATGTTGGACGAGGCGGTGGATGATATCCTGAAAAGGGAGAAGGGTCTGACGACGGTGAAGGCAGCGTGAAGCGTTTCGAGAGGTGTCCATGACAGGATGGTCGTATAGATATATTAGCAGAGTGCACCAGCGTTTAATTAATTCGTGGTCCCCTGCTTGAAAGTTTGTCCGCCATCGAAGTGGAGCCACCTCAAAGTCCTACAGAGGATGATATGGCCGAAAACAGTGTGATATTTATGGAGATACTCCAAGGAATCAAACTGATGGAGAGACGAAAGTAAAACGCACAGACATACATGTACACTGTGAAGCGAAAAACAGGAAGACGAACCAACAACCTGAGTACCAGCATAATCAACCCACATCACCACATCACGGCTTCTGAGTGATCCTCCTCGTGAAGCTCCTCATCCGATCCGCGTTCTTCCTCCTCCTCTCCACGTCCACGTCCACACTTGACGTTGGCTTCATGATACCCGCATTGGCCCTCGGCGCGACGGAATAATTGCCCAACTCTCTTTGAGGGATCATGACCGCATTCTTCCTGACCTTGCCCTTCTCGCTCTCCTTCGCCCTCGCCAAAATCGCCGCCAACCTCTCCTGCCTCGGGGCCTGAGTACCACCCTGTGAAGCGCCACCCTGGCTGTCGTCCAACATATCGATCGCGAGAGGGATTTCCCTGTCCCTGTATGATGCGGAACGTTTGATGATTGGTCGAGACCAAGTGGATACGAGCGTGTTGGCGATGCGGGCGACGTCGGGTGTGACGCGTTTACATTTTGTATAGAAGAGAACAATGCGACCGAGTTTGGAGGCAATGAGAACGTTGGTATCGATATACTCGAGGCGTTGGATGGTTTCCATGAATTCTTTTTGGATATTCAGAGCAGGGAGGGAGCGGTCTGGGAGGGGCTCGAGCCAGCGGCGAACGCCTTCGAACAGGTTGTTGTCGATGATGGATTGGGAGAGTCCTGACCTATTTTAGATATTAGGAAGGTGGCACATGGGTCAGAATTAAAGAAGCATGTCCAAGAAAGAACAAAAACACCTACTTGCGAAGAACATTCATGACTTCGGGGAGCATACGAAGTTTTGCGGTGGCGGGGAGTTTCTCTTTGTTTGCCCTTTCGTCGTCCTCAGCTGCAGCGAGCATGGCTTCTCGCAGCCTCGAAACTTCCTCGTCCGCGAACCTATCTAGGACATCTTCGTCCTTCTTCCTCTTCTTCGGACGGGAAGTCTTCTTTGGCTTCAATATGGCATCAATCTTCATGTCCAGGCGGATCTTGTCCGCTATACGAAGCCCACGTACCCTTCTTCAGCGTATACAAGTAGCGCCCGAGGGAGAACGACGAACCTTCCTGCTTGGGCAGATTACTCAAGTCCTGCTCGGTTCGTTCTACCTTCCTCTTCCTCTTTCGCTGGGTGGTTCTCCGCCTCCCAACCTCTGCGACCTCCTCGTCTTCATCCCCACCATGTCTCCGGCGAACCTTCCTCTTCTTCTTGGGTGCACTGTCTTCATAGTTATCGGCTGACCCCTCGCTTCCTGTTGTTTCCTCGTCGTCGGGACGGATAGGACCAATGTGCTTGGGCGGCTTTGGGAAATCCTCTACGTGGATGTGATAGCGTTGGTAACATGACCAGGGAGTCGAAAGATTTGTGTGGCGTACCTTCAGGCGCGTCAGAAAGTTCGGAATCTGAACCGAAGATATCTTTCTCCGCAAATTTCTATATACACGCAATAATAGATGAGCATGGGGCGAATACAAATGTAGAGGTGAGCACACACGTCGGTCATGGTGGTTAGCTTGAGGAGGTATTGTGTCACAAGGTGTGACTGTCACACCCAAGAAGGGCTGGAACCCGCCGGAGCCGTCGGCTCAACGTTTTGGCAGCCAGGCGGCCGTACTTACCGTGCCTATGACGCCAGACACGAGAGATCGGCGACGGCGTCCGCTTCAGGAAGCCCCGTTTTCTTGCTTTTCTGTCTGAGACTGTTGGTCGTTGAGCCCGACGTCGACAACGACGACGGCGACGACGCCTGGAGGAAGCATCCCGCACCATGTGGAGCACCATGGCCGCCCAACTCGACGATGTGCCGCTTCTCACCGTGTTGGCCTCCCTCCCGCCGGGCTTCCCCGCTGCTGTCTTCCCTACCCGGGCCCATTGGCAGGCTCAGCTTGAGCACGACCCACAACTATCCCTTCCAGTATGGTCCAACAATGCCTATGAGCTCCTTTTTCCTCCACCGAACATCATAGACACCGATGCTACTCCACGAAGTTCTCCGCGCTTCATACGTTCTATCCTATCTCCAGACAGCGCAGAAACTTGGTCAACATGTCTCCGCAACATCGCCACTCCGGACTTCGCCTTCCACTCACACCCCAATGAACCAACAATTCCCAACTCCTCACAAGCAGTTGTGCTACATCTTACCGCAGGAGGATCACTCCGTCTTTCTGTTCAGCTAGTGGAAAGCCGTTGGATAATAATCATGGGTGCTGTCACTCCCGAAGTCACGGTCTCAGAGGATTCTCGTGAAGGCTCTATAGGAACGTCAATGGTCTCGAGGACAGATATCAAGCCTGATTATTTGCCCTCCCCTCCAGTGCGTTCATTTCTTCCCATCATTACCCATGTATCTAGGCCGCTCACAAATTATTATAGCTCGAAGAAACCACCTCTCCGTCTCACTTTCTTTCCCCGCTACTGAACACCGTCACTGGACGCATGCTTATCGAATTTGATTGGGCATCGACATCATTAGGGCCGATTTCAAGCTGGCCACAGTCTCTCCACACCGCCGTCTCCATCCTACTCTCTACCCAATTTCAATCGTGAGTGGTTCTAAGTGAAATTGTGGCCCAGAGATAGTAACGCCTCAATGGCTCGTGTAGCTGTATGTTTTGGGGGTATGTCTTACTTTGGCCGTTGTAGATAGTGGCTTTAGCTAACTGTCTCTTCAGACCCGATCGGCTTATCATGTATAGTAAGCTTTTCCATCGTCGCCACCCAACAATCATCCCGGCTCACGTACACCCCAGATGACAAATACATTGAGAGCCCAAATGTCAAGCATCCCTGGCTCTTCGTACGTTCGTCCGTTCCCCTGCTCTGCCGCTTTAGTTATAACGTCTTCTTCCATGCGTTTCATAGGGTCAGCCCGCCCGTGTAGGCTGGGCCGAGATTTGGGATGTATTCGAGGGATACTGCAGTACCGTGGACCAAGGTGTTTCAGTCAGCAAGACCAACGATCCTCTTTTCTTCAAGCCTTCTCCAACATCTACCACGCATGGCGTCGAACCATGCACGCTTCCCCTAGTCGAGGTGTACTTCTCGTATGTAAAATTGTATCCATGTGATCTCCGGTGACTGATCGATTTCTGATGACAGGTGGAGCTACATACCCGTAATGATAGAGGACGGGAGTGTAGGCGGCATCATCAACACTTGTATGGATACGACTGACAAGGTTCTCGTAAGTCGATCATGTCCTGGCCCCATTGGCTCTGTTTCTCATTTTGGATCTCTCCATCTAACTTGGTTCCATAGGCCGACCGACGTCTCGCCACCCTCCGCCACCTCGCCGAGCGCACAGCCGCCTGCTCATCCACCCTCGACTTCTGGCTCGCAGTTTGCGAATCCATCGAGTCCAATGACGCCGACTTTCCTTTCGCGCTCTGTTACATCGTGGACGAAGACAATGCGAGTGGTGCGACTGAAAGCTGCTATTCGGAGCCATCGACCGCGACTCCTGGAATGAAGCTTGCTTTAGTCGGGAGGGTTGCAGTGCCCGAAGGACACCGCGCTGCTCCTGCACATGTAAGTCTCCCTTTCTTCGGACCAGTTCTCATGAGGTATTGTCGTGATCGACGATTGACTCGACTTCTCGGGCTCTCGATGTGCTTAGGTCGTTCTTACAGGAGAAAATGAGACTCAAGCATATACGTGGCCGTTCAATGAGGCGAGCACAACGTCGAAGACGGTTTGGACGGAGCTCGCGCCCGATATTCTGGACGGGTTTGAATACGAGAATCGTGGGTGGGGGGACAGGCCGACGAGGGCTGCTGTCGTACCTCTCAAGACGCATGATGACAGCTTGACAGGTTTTATGGTGTTGGGACTAAACACCCGAAGACCGGTACGTTTTCATATCTACCCCGATTATACCCGATGTCCTTCCGCAACGCACTGTGAGACTTGTTATCTGACATCGGAACTGTGTTTTGTTCGATAATTGAACAGTACGACTCGGATTTCAGAAGGTTTCATGGCGTCATGGTGCAAAACCTCAGCGCCTCCCTCGCCGCGACGCAGAGTTTCGAACAAGAAATCCAAAGAGCCGAGGAGCTCCGAGCCCTCGATCGTGCAAAGACGACTTTCTTTCAGAATGTCTCTCATGTAAGCTTTTCTCTTACCTCGTCTCTGTCTATCATTCATCCCTGACTGTCATATAACGCAATCATGTCTTCTGCACAAACAGGAACTTCGTACACCGTTGACGCTCATCCGAGGACCAGCACAGGACGCCTTGGCAGAGCCTCTCCCAGTTGGGAGGGTTGATCCGGCTAGAGCAGCGACAGAGAGGGCGAGGTGGAAGCTTGTGGAGAGAGCTAGTGGGAGATTGTTGAGGCTCGTCAACTCTCTGCTGCTCTTTTCGAGTGCTGAGGCAGGGAGAGTGCACGTGCGTACCATGATCTCTCCCAAACTCTAGCTGGGCGCTCATTGATTCTGATCAACATTATTGACATGCTGAATGTGGTCGTGCTGGATGTATAGATGAGCTTCCATCCTGTCCGTTTGACGCAATATACGAAGGATTTGGCCTCGTTATTCAGGAGCTCAATCGAGCGTTCCGGGATTGGTGAGTTGTTCCTTCTACATCGGCACGTCGGAATTATTGTAGACTAACCGGACATGCGTGTTGGCTAGATTTTATCGTTGATATTGATGATGCACTTGCTCATAAATCCGTGTACGTTGATGCCGAGATGTGGGAGAAGGTATGAACATAATCAAATATCTGATTGTGTGGTTCCTCTGCTGACTTATATCATCTGAACAGGTCGTATTTAACCTCCTCTCCAACGCCGTCAAATACACGAGCAAAGGGTACGCACAATCCCCAGTCAATCCATTCACCTACAGGCCAAGGCCTCGCCCAATCCAGACGTACTAACCCGCTTACTGTTTTGTTATAGCTTCATCAAGATCTCCATGCATTTCGCATCCTCTGAGGCTGTGCTGAAGGTGGAAGACAGTGGTTGCGGTATACCGCCCGAGCAGCTCGAGCAAGTCCTCCAGCGATTCCATCGCGTTGAGTCAGAAACGAGAAGAGAAGGTGCTGGCATTGGACTTGCATTGACCTCAGAGCTTGTCAAACTCCATCAAGGTATGTCTCCCTTCCACCATGGTCTGCTCGCTCCCAAGAAACATCCTGAAGTCGGTTTCGACATTTTCTTCCGTGGCGGTGGTAAATCGCAGGCAGGGTCGCGGTCAAGAGCTCATTGCAGACGCCAATGATGTCCGGATGGAGTATGTTCACGGTATACATCCCCCTTGGACATCAACATCTACCGGCCGATGCGGTCAGTCATACACCACTTCCCGCTGAGTTGCATCCTGGGGCATCTGATGGTATTTCTAGTAAGTGATCTCGCATTGTGCATCAATATCTGGAGCTGACCAAAGATGGATCTTAACAGCCGAGGAACCAGGGAACTGGATCAACGATGAGCTGGATGGCTTGTCAATAAGCACACTCAGCTCACCGATGAGCACTATGCCTTCGTATCAACCGTCTTCGAATGATAGTGTTGGGTATCCCTTCCCTGGATCGGTCATCCTGCTTGCCGAAGATAATCATGTACGCCTCGTCCTTCAAGATATCTACGCTCGCTCTTGTGCTCCATATCTGATTTTTCCGTACTCGACTTGTTCTAGGATGCCAGACTATACATCAGGAACATCATCGCGCCGCTCGCGGAAGAAATCGTGGCGGTCAGCGATGGTCAATCTGCTCTCGAATTCATCAAGAACTCGTCCAAGCCACACATTGTCGTTTCGGATGTATTGAGTAAGTCGCTTGCGGCCAGGATGCATAGGCATTCAGATGTTCCAGCCAACTGAACATGCCTCTTGTTTAACGTTGTCAGTGCCTCGAATGACTGGGATCGAGCTACTACAGGCCATTCGCAATGATCCCGACGCAACTATTCAATCGATTCCGTTCGTTATGCTCAGCGCGAGCTTGGAAAAGGAATCGGAACTCGTTCCGGATGGGTCCATAACCGGACCTACGGACTTCCTGGTCAAGGTACAGAATTCGTTACGCCCGCAGTACTTATGCTTCATCTAATGGCCCTACGTTTCGGACTCATCAGCCATTCTCGTCAAAGTCACTCATCTCTATTGTCCAAGAACGGCTCAGATCAGCACGCCAGACTACTGATCTTGAGCTTCGGGTACAACAACGGACCGCGGAACTTGAATTGAGCCAGCTGAGATATAGAAGGATCAGCGAGTTGTCGCCTGTCGCCATATTCGAGACGGATGAGAGCAACCCAGGGTTGATTACTTATGCTGTAAGTACTCCTTGATAGCCTGTCTCCATCGTTTACTATGCTCACTTCGTACGGTTCTCGTAGAATGACCAGTTCTTTACTATCACCGGTTTGCCCAATAGACTGCCAATGCAGATTGAAGAATGCTTCAATTCGTAAGTCTCGCTCTCGCCGCTGTACCTCATAGCGTGTTCTGAAATATCTATGCAGCATGCTACCTGAAGATCAAGTAACCGCGCACGACACGCTCCGTGTTATGCTCAAGAATGGCACCCCCGGCCATTTCGATTGTCGGTTCACGTCAGGGAAATGCGCCTACACCGACGTCCTCCCTCTATCATCTGGCGCACTGCGTGAGCATCCTCCTTTCTACCATTATACTAACTGACCTCATGTCCATGCGCCGTTCCTTTTGTTGTGTCACAGTGGGAAGCCTGACAGATCAAACGGAGCAACGTCTGTTTGTGCAGCAGCAGCTCGATGCAGAGCGCTCAAGAGCGGAAACGGCCGAAAAGCAGCGATACTTGCAGGAATCATTCGTAGATATTGGTCAGCAAACTCTCTATGCCTCTCGCGATATCTTACATAACATATTGACGGCGCATGCTTCATCAGTCTCGCATGAGCTCCGAAATCCTATCAGCGCGATCATCCAGAGCGCAGACTTGTTGACCTTCGCTGTCGCACGCTTCGAAGAAATTCTCGGAGAGCTATTTCAATCAACGGCACTCGCATCTTCGCAACAGGATGCCAGCCTTCAAAAACTGGTGAGTCGAAGTGAGAGTGAATTGTGCTCGAGGTCCTAATATGTCTTCAACTAGCGCGAACTTGCGAAGACAGAATTGGACGACGCTAGCGATGCTATCTCGTCTATCAGCCTCTGCGCTCGACATCAGTCGATTATTGCCAGGTACGTCAATGCATCCGGTGTACGACTTTTGGGAGAGATCCTTACCCTGCCTATTTGATCTAGTGACATTTTGGCAGTTTCTCGCATGGACAATGGGCTTCTTGGGGTATCTCCGTTCTGTTTCAATCTAGTAGACGAGTTGCAAAGCACAATGACCATGTTTGCGGTGCAAGCGCATACTCAGGGCATCGAGTTGCAGCTCGAACTTGGCGACGGAGTGGACGACGACACTTGCATCGTCGCGGACCCCACACGGTTATGCCAAATCTTGGTAAACCTTATGTGCGTCCTGCTCCCTCGTGCTAACTTCGTCAATGCTCAATATCCTTACCTCATCTCAGCTCGAACTCGTGCCGGATACTTGAATCCTGGGACGGCTCGCGGAGCATCGCTGTTGCTGTTGCTCTGACGGATCACCAGCCCTTCGGAAGCTGTGAGCAGGATGATCCCTCGTGCCTATGGCTCGCTTGCAGCATATCGGACTCAGGGCCTGGCATCAACTCTGAAGATCATGCGCGTCTCTTCACACGATTCAATGACGTCCGACCTGGTGGTGTGCGCCGTCAAGGCTCCATGGGTGGGACAGGTTTAGGCCTCTATCTCTGTAAAAAGTAAGTATTTGGTTGAACCATCAACATCACTATCCTGTATAACCATCTTGCCTATCATTCCAGGCTGGCCGAGCTCCAAGGCGGCAATATCAAAGTCTCGACGAGTATGCGGGGCGGGGCGGCATTTGATTTCTTCATCAAAACACGCTTGGGCGAACGATCACCAAGTCGCATGAGACAAACGTTCAAGCAATACCTGGATCGAACGTCTCAGTCTCCGACACCAACGCGCACGCCGGTCACCACCCCGCCGGACGGTGTAGTACCTCCTCGTATAGCCTCTCTATCGGCTCCACCTTCCCCGGCTACTATTCTGCTTCCATCTTTGGCTGACACACGAAGGAGCGATAACTCAGCAAGATCTGCGAAGTTGATCCTCGTTGTAGAGGATAATGTGAGATTCCGTCCCTCATCACAAGTCGTTCGAGTCTTTCGATGCTCATCCGCGGGTGTTATGTAGGCCATCAATCAACGACTTTTGTGCAAGCAGCTTTCAAAGGCCGGGTTCACGACCGCCGGTGCAAACCATGGTCTCGATGGTCAGTATTGTTGTCTTTGTCACATCTCCTGCTACTCACTGCTAACATGACGACTCTGGTAGCTCTGAATTACTTACAAAACCTTGAGAAACAATATCCCGCTGCATGCCTCATGGATTGTGAGATGCCGATCATGGATGGTCTCGAAGCTGTCACGAGGATACGAGCGATGGAGGCCGAAGGGAAGCTCCGAAGTTCATGTCTGCCCGTTTATGCAGTGTAAGTCTTTCCCTTGCTCACACGCCTAATTATACTTTTTATGTGTTCTGACGTTTTCCATCGATAGGACGGGGAATGCTCGACAGGGTCAAGTGGATGCCGCTAAAGCGGCCGGGATGTCTGATGTCTATATCAAGCCATATAACATCGCAGACATCGTTCAACGCATCGACGCGTTGATCTGAGCCGATCTGGCCGTCTTTATCCCTGATACCCTTACATCATCGGCATCTTCTCCTTGCGAGCCATTGCTGGCATCACAATGACCACAATCCTTTGTTTCTTCTCAGCGCACCCTACACTCTCACTTTCACGCATAAGCGCTTCTCAAGAAGTTCATCTATCACGCCATATCTTCTTTCCGAATTATTGCGTCCATCACCTCTGGCACATTCTAAGTTATCATCGCTTTCACCGTCTCGTTCTGCTGTATTGTAACTGATCGTCATTGTTTTCGCACCTCTGGATCTTGGTTGTCCCCACGTTTACCTGGCATGTAATTTGTATCTTCGCAACGTCTCTTTCCTGCTTCCGCTTCAAGTCACCTTCCCACACACTCGCTACCATCTTGACAGTGGGGTGCATGGTGGTACATTTTAACCACTATCCTTTCCACCGGCCTCTGCGCAGTGCAGCCTGCCCTCAGGCTACATAGCTAGATACCTTACTTATGTGTTGCCTGGGAGGTTACTTATAGAATAACAGGCTCGCTCAGCATGCTCAGATCGTACTCACATGGCCTGGCTCTGCACCGCATGATGTTGTCGTAGATGTAACGTTTGTCTTCTTCCGCCCCTTCTGCTAGCACATCGCTGGCTAATCCCAGAGAGTCACTTTAGTAAACGGAGCGCGCGGAGCTCGGACACCCATGGTCCGTGCTTATTTTATCCTTGCTGCTTGTCTTGTGCTCTCTGTGCCATGCACAGTACACATGAAAATAGAATCCTGTCAATTAAGCTACCGTATAGTTTGTATGATATGATATCTCGATAACATCTCCACTGCATTTACGGTGGTTGTTGAATTACTACTTTTGTGTTTATTTGTGTACCAGATGGTCGAGGAACGTGTAAACGGATGCCATTTAGACTTTCAAACTTATCTGATATGATTAGATCACACGCGCTGCGGAATTAATCTCTTCGTGATTGCCATTTGGATGGGTCCCGCCGATCTTCCGTGTCCTCTCGCCTTCCACCATCTACCCCGATCCAGCAATGATCAGTTCACCTCTTCCTCTCCCTTTCCTACTCATCTCTCAGGGTTCTGTCCTCCGCGAGCTTCCACTCCATTAGACACGATGATTGAACCCGACCTAGCCGCCGCCACACAGCGTGCCTCTTTCGCCACAACCGCCCGTCTTTTCTCTTGTCTTATAACGGAAGGACTTGTTCGAGCTCTATATATACCTTTGGGAGCGCCAAAGGAGACCTCTGATGCTACTGGGGCATGTATCGCATTCAATGGTACTACTTCAGAGTGCGAACTGTTGGCCGTGATTCCACTTCGCCACATCCCGGTCTTCAAGCATGGCGTGGCTTCCGATGCTAGGGGGCGAGAAATTGGGCTATTAGATCCTATGGACATGATGCCTCTTGTATATCATGTACATCGGCCAGAAGTGACGAATGGTCATGCTGTTCCTGAGAACTCGGTGCGTTCATAGTACCATTCTCTTCACAATCCTTCATGCTTGCCAACAAGTCCATGCTCTTTCTTTAATCTTGCACACAGCATGCGCACCTCACCGCTGCCCTTATAACCAGCATTTCATCCCCTGCGTGGTTGTCTACTCTTGGCTATACCCCCGTTCTCATCGCGTCCACAGACCCAATCCCCCTGTGGTATCAGTTTGCCACAGGTATCAGCCTCGAGCCACAGCTTACCGCAGATATCGCAGAGGAGCTGAAGAGCGCAGTGGCATGGCAAACGTACTCGTATTCGCACCCTCCCAAGGCACCTGGGCTTGACAACCCGAGCATCGACTGGGAACAGTCTATTGTCGAGGGACATCCTACTCATCCCGTGCGTAATCATAAATCCATAATCTACATGACGCCGATGTTCACACCTCAGCAATTGTATCTAGATGCACAAAACTCGACACTTTCTTCCTCCCATCCCACCTATTACACCAGGCTCTTACGATCTTTACAACCCATCTATCCGCCTCGTCATCCTTCCGAAAACTAGCCTCAAGATCACAGGTCCATTCTCGGATCTGACGAAGGCGATTCGGGAGGAGGCAGAGAAACGAGCAGGTGGTCCAATCGTCTCGCATGATGATGAGGTCGTGATACCGGTGCATGAATTGCAAGTGTGGCATATTCGGGAGAAATTTCCGGAGGCAAGGATACTGGAGAAAGAGTTCAGTGTTCCTGCCAGGGCACAACAAAGCATTCGGTCGGTTTGATTATTCATCCACTTAACAGGCGACGCAGTACTCAATAACGTGTCAAATTCAGCTCGGTTATCTTGCCCGGAACTCTCAAAGAGACGTCTCTCAAGCTCGGCGTGGGCATCAAGCTCACATCCGCCGTCCGCACTATATCGCCAGCCTCCGCGTTCCTAGGCCCTCGCTTCTCTTCGGCTGTCGTCCCTCACCTCACGTTCGACCGTAGTATCCTCACTGTGGCCAAAGAGTTGGCAAGCGTGGTGCATGTGAACGATGACGGTGAGGTGGCGAAGCACTGCGCTGCGATCGTAAGAGAGTGTTGGGAGAATCTCAGCGAGGATACGGGCACTAATGAAGGGAAGTCGGTGGGTAGGGAGAGACATATTGTGTGCACGAGTTTGGTTGAAAGTGGACACGCGGATGTCGAGAACGGGGTCCCGACTATCGTGCGAGTATTCGGGTTGGACACCGAGGAGAGGAGGCTACGGTGGCTGGACGAGTAGGCCTTTCATCGTTGATCATACTCTTCGCATTATCGGGTTTTCACTGATTCGTTCTGCCTCATCCTTGTCTAGCTTCGTTCAGCTGTTTTATGCCGCGTTCCTTCCACCGATGCTTCACAACGGTGTCGCATTCGAGGCCCATCCTCAAAATACGGTCTTGCGTGTATCTCTCGACGGACCCGAACCTAAACTCCTTGGCTTCATTATCCGCGACTTCGGTGGTCTCAGAATCCACCCACCCACGCTGCTCTCGTCCACGCATCTCAAAATAGACACTCCCATAGATGAGATCATCACACCCGGACATTCAATCCTTGCCGATACGTTAGACGATGTTTACACGAGGATGTATCACACCGTCGTGCATAATCATTTTCAGCAGCTGGTGAGGGTGCTTGGTCTGCATTACAATGGCAAGGGGTGGGAAATAGTGCGGGAACGACTGAGAGAAGCGTTGAGTGCGGAGAAATATAATGGTAAGGCAGAGGGGCTCCGGGAGGCCTGGTTTGGCGGCGAAGGGAAGGAGAGGTGGGCGGTGCCGGGGAAGTGTTTCATGAGGATGAGAATGGTGGGCATGTATAGGCATGTGAGTGTACCACGCTTTCGTCGTTCTCTTCTCAATTCGCTCACGCCATGACTTGTTCAGCATCTACACGAACCCTTTCCCAACTTGCTATATTACAAAGGGTCGGAGCAGGAACAGTCTTGATGGACAGCCTTTTGTGTAATCACTTATTCGTATCTGAATTCGCGGTCTATGAAAGAAGCTTATTCGTGACATTGCGTTCGTATACAACTGTGTCTGGACTTCTTGCATCAAAAGGTATTGGTCCATTACACCGCAGCACCTTATGCGCACTGACCTACCGAGGAGGACGGGGTACGAGGCGCGATTACCGTCAGTTCGAAGCTAACTTACCTCCATCCATCTTCCATCCATTTCTCGCACCATAACTCGGCTGTAATGATTTCTAAGCGTTTGTTGTGGGACCACCTACATATATCTTGTCTGCCGTTTATCTTGCGCAAGCGTTACGGCCGTGTACTGGTCGCGACGGTGTGCAACCAACATTAATATTCGCGGGTAAAACTGGGTCAGGCCCAATCGGATAAGATGAGATTTCGAGAAACCCGAATGCGCAGTTATCTGATATGATAAATCTCATGAGATGTGATGAAACACGATCGGCTAATGCCACAACAGGCGCGGATCTCGGTCAAAAGTTCTTTGACTGTGTGGCGAGGATTCGAAGACTTGGCCCAGTCTCGGAATGTCCGAAAGCCTACGACATAAACAATTCCATGGTTCACATCGCCAGTTTTAGTTATTCCGGCCCTCTTATATTTTCTACAGTGACCTGCCATGATCACCCTCCGTCTCTTTCCCCCTTGCTCAGACCCGACTCATCCCTGATCCTTTCTCAAACCTAGCTTCACTGGCTGATTCCCGCGCATACTCTGTGGCCACTGGCATCGCTAGCGCGTATCATTTCGCTATGACGGTCCTTGTCTCGAGCCATCGCCTCTTACGAACTTTTCCAAAGGGCCCATCGCATGCAAAGTACACGGCTGTCAGTCACTCGAGCCACTCCACTACCCCGCATGCTCAGACATATACAAAGACCCCTGCTGTCGTATGTCGCCTCCCTTCAGCTGAAAAGGCAGCTTTTGCGGTTACGTCGCGTCTATTGTCCTCCATCGTCACAGAGGGACTCCTTCCTGCCGTCTATGTCCCTCTAGACGACTCTTCGATGGCTCCTGGCGTCTGCGTCATTCTTGCGGGGAATCGGACGTTAGGCCCACTGCGCGCGATCGATGTATATGCTATAGTACCTCTTCATCATCAGCCTCTGCTCAAACCCCGCGAAGCGACTACGGCCTTGGGGAGACCGGTGTGGCTCCTCGATCCTTTTGACATGCTGCCCTGCGTTCTCGAACCTCGGGATTGTTCGTTCTTGCCCGGGCAGTTCACCGTAAATAT
Organism: Stereum hirsutum FP-91666 SS1; assembly: GCF_000264905.1. Taxonomy (NCBI): domain Eukaryota; kingdom Fungi; phylum Basidiomycota; class Agaricomycetes; order Russulales; family Stereaceae; genus Stereum; species Stereum hirsutum. The sequence goes on from NW_006763132.1 coordinate 2,485,930, forward strand.
ATTCTGCGTTCATCAATGCACGCTTGTCTAAACTTTTTCTGGGGTATAGGATGACCTGCAAAGCACCATCGTGCACACGATGGCGCAAGCTCCGTGGCACTTTGCGGCGTCGCACGTGTCCTTCACGGAGACACTCGACCCCGTTCACTTGTGGAACAAGTTTGCGAAGATCGTTGGTATCGATGAAAGTCTTCGGACCGGGCTTGGCGAGGAGTTCCACAACTCTTTGACTTATCAAAGTGGGTGTCATCATTCCACCCGCCACGTCTACACGGTGACGACCAAAAAAATTACAACTGACCTTTCCTCTAGAGGTTGTCTACGACCGTCTGCCGCGGCTTCCCAGTGCCTTGTCGCCTCCAATTGAATGGGAACAGAGCCTCATCGAGGGACATCCTACCCACCCTGTATGTCAGCTAAAGACTTCGGAGTATGATTTACACTTGACTGACGTTGCTGCGCCATCATAGTCCCATCGCGCTCGTCGTACAATTCCTCCTCTCCCTCCCACCTCTCCCACGACTCATGATTGGTACCGTCCCGTTGTCCGTTTTGTTCTCATCCCCCGCCAACAACTCGACATCTACGGTGCCTTCGAAGATGAGATCTCCGCACTGGTCAGCAGTATCGCTGAACAATGCGGCAAGCAACACATCGTCTCCACTGCCAACGATGAAGGCAAGGTATTGATGCCCATCTACGGTCTCCAGCTGCCCAATATTCTGGAAAAGTTTGGTGATGAAGGTGTTGAAATTCTGGACGACGACTTCAGTACTCCCGCCCTCGGCCAGGCCAGCTTGCGCACCGTCGCCCTCCCAGACTATCCTTCCATTCTCCTCAAACTCTCTGTCGGCATCACCGTCTCCTCCGCTCTGCGTACTATCTCACATTTTACGGCCAATATCGGACCGCGACTTTCGAACCTCATCCCGATGTTGGGGATCGACAAAGAGATACTGTATGTTGAGCAGGAGGTCGCGAGTGCAGTATGCATGAGGACGAAGGAGGGGCAGGAGATGCCTCACGACGTGGTCAAGCATCTGACAGCAGTGGTCAGGAGGCCGTACGAGACGAAGCCTGGTGAAGCTGTGATTTTGACTGCGGCGTTGGTGGAGCATGGACATGAAGGAGCTCAGCCCGGTGTCTCGGTAGTAGAGCATCTTTTCGGGCTGGACACTGATTTGAAGAGGGTGACATTCTTCGAGGAGTATGTATTCATCGCTTTCTTCCTGCGTATACCACGTCAACTGATCGAACATTCGCAGCTATACCCGTCTCCTTATGGCCGCTATGCTGCCACCAATGTTGCACAACGGACTTGCGTTCGAGGCTCACCCACAAAACACACTGGTCCGTATCGCGGTGAGGCCGCCTTCTGAAGAATGTCCTAACCCTTCCGCACGAGTTCTCGGCTTCGTCATTCGCGATTTGGGTGGCATTCGTGTCCACCCTCCTACCTTGAACGCATCTCTTGCTTCTTCTTCACCTTCCTCGCCCCCGTTCGAGTTCCTGCCCGAACATTGTATCGTCACCTCGACTGTCCAAGAGGCTGCCAAAAAGCTTTATCACACTCTGATCCACAATCAACTGCAGAGGTTGATCAGGGTGTTAGGCTTGCATTATGACGGGAGGGGTTGGGAGATCGTGAGAAGGGAGGTTGAGAGGAATGTTGGCAGAGATACGTGGTTGTGGAAAGTTTGGATGGAAGGGGAGGGCGGTAGGATCGAGAGCGTGCAAGGCAAGTGCTTGCTGAGGATGAAGATGCAGGGATTATATCGCGACGTGAGTTGTATTCGTGGTTTCTCTTCTTTTGCTGGTACTGATGTTGTCGTTTGTTCGGATGGGTGCAGTCCGTGTACGAAGATTTCCCAAACCTTATTCAATTCAGGCCGGAGGTAGCGGATGAGGTTGTTTAAGGGCCTCGACGACGTCCCGCAAGAGTTGTGGCGCCCGAAATACTGACTGTGGAAAAACTGGACTTGTGGGGCACGAATTGAATACCGAATGGACAATGAACAAAGAAACAATGTGCTCTTCATCTGACTTATTCCTCTGTATCTACTTATTGCTTTACGCATTGATTTTCACTGTACAACGTCACCGTATTTTGTCTCCCGCGAAACTTCTATACAAGTGATCTTTGTAGCTTGAGTATCGCGAGCTTTATGTGTGCGTTTTGATGTGTGGAAAGAGCCTGGCTTGCTAAAATCTGCGGGCCACCAACGTTGCCCACTCCTTGTGGCGCGCCGGCGCTCGCCGACGAGTCGATGTGGACGATTGTTTCCTTGTTTCCACTCTCGCTTGAGACTTGCTCAGCCTTGTTCTCCCTCTCCGCACTTCCAGGTTCTTCCACGACTTCGCGCCGTTCTCTGTTGGACTCGTAAAACTCGTATCCAGTATCTACAGTGGTTCTGGCTGGTTATGATATCTTTCTATCGAAACTCTTAGTCGCGAGCGCCTGCCCGGCGTGTGCTCCCGACTCCCAACACTATGTTTCCTAAACCTTCTGTCTTGAGGCCCACACGTACTTTTCTAACAAAGATGTGCACTCTCTATGGCCCGCGCCGGTACACACTGATTAGTTCATGGCCAACTCCCCAACTCGGGAGTTGCATAGCTTTCTGTGCTGCAGATAGGCGCCCCGTCATTGGCCATCTCGAGCTCGGCTCTGTTATGGATCCGCGGACAGGTCCTACAAGAGAATAATTCAAGACACAAGGGTATAAAGGACGTTCGTCTTGAGCGGTTTGAATTCGTTCCATCGATCCATCCTCACAAATATCCACTCTCACCGCAGTCTCTCTCATATACATGATGTATGACGACAAGCCAGAAGAATACTCAAATAACAAGAAAAGTCAGCTTAAATACTACGCTGATTCACTACCCTCCTACGACGAGGTTTCATCCTCTGCCACTTCTGCCAGTGCCTATCGAGGGACCTCTCGCGGAATGAACGGGCGTTACTACGATGAAAGTACCTCGTTTAACACTACCGCATATCCCCAACACCCTCAATCCCAGTCCTATGGCTTTCCAAATCCCTACGGCCATCCTAACCTGGGCCCATCCTCCTCTCGTCGCTACGCCACCCCGAACTTTCCACGCCAACCCGCCTCTTACTTTCCCCCAGAAAGCATTTCGCCATCCGTCAACATCACTAGCGCCACTTCTTACCCAGGCTTTACCTACACCGGCAGGGCCCCGCCTAGACGCGACCCATTTAACCCTCCTCCACCCTCCTTTTCTCGCGCTCCCCCTCCCACATCTCGCGGCATACCGTACACCGCCCTTCCTACGCAGATCCAAATTCCCTCCGCCAAACCTTCCGACCTCACCTCGGGATTCCTCCCCATCTTCCCCTCGCCGCATCTCCTCCTCGCACATGACGTTCAGCCTGCCGATATTTCTCGCCTCTTGGAGGACTGCCACCTGATAGGTAAGCTGAACACGACGGATCAGATCGTGAGCGGGGTGTTACCCGCGGTAATGGGCATGACGCCAATTACAGGGTTTCTAGTAGGGGAAGTAATGAAAGGAGGAATGGGAAAGAAGAAGGTACAAGACGTGAGAGGACTTGTTGAGGCATGGGACGAGGCTTTTTTCAGGGCAAGAGGGTTGAGAATTTGGATTGAACAAGGGCCGAGTGTCAGCGGTGTCTCTAGGAGGAGATACGAAAGCGAATCAACCGACTCCGGGAGCGAGAGTGATAGCGGAGATGATCACCGTCGTGCGAGATATGAGCGGGACGGAGGATACGTCGGACGTGATGAGGCGGGCTACACGCGTCAGGGCGATGGAATGGGATCAAAGGGAATGGGCGGTGGGTTGGGCGGTCTCCTGGCCATGGGTGATCGTAATCGTAAGGGTGGCATTATAAGGGGCCTCATTGCGGAAGTGATGCAGAGCAGCGGCTCTATGACGTTGAACCGCAGCATAGAGAATGCAAGACATGAGAGGGACGCGAGAGGGGAGCGTCGGATGGAGGGACGATCGGTCAGAGGGGACAGGCGGGCAAGGAAGGAGGACAGGAGAAGGGAGAAGAGGGCGGAGAAAAATGTGCGTACAATGTCTCTCAGAAATTTTTCCCTCGTCGCTCGTCCTGATGCTTATTTCTTTATTGCAGGAATTGAAAGGGTCATTGTATCTCGTGATCGGTAATGCTTGAGTCCCTCGATGCGTTTTCGGACGCCACATATTTAGACATGCCCATTCCTTTTTGAATTCTCTCCGCGCCCCGTATGATTCATTAGTATTCGGTCCATATAGACATATTCTAGGCCATTCATCGTTACATTTTGACGGAGTATACCCTCTCCAATGTTTTCGTTTTGGTGCGTGCAGCAAGCATCGTGCATTGGCATGTCCAATTGCGGTAACATCTTTTACGTGCTCGAGTGTAGCACTGATATTCTAGGCTGTTCCGGGGCAATCCAGCCAAATCGAGCTTGAAGGGTTCCGAAGGTTCCACTAGTTCCAAGGAGAAGCGAAGTAAGATGATCCTGCAGAATTCGAAGACGGTGGTAACCTGCAGGGCTGCGGCTAACATTTGGCTAACATCTTCGCCGAGGAAGAGGAGATTTGCGGTAAGACCAAAATCATGTCAATATGTGGTCTTCGGTAGACATAAATCGACGTGAACAGCGAAGGACTTAGAGCTCGAGACAATAGTCTGAGAGAAGAGCCAGCGAAGGAAGGTCGATCGCCGGTGAAATTTGGATCGCACACATATGGGGAGGTTGCTGTAATCTTATCTGATAGCGCGAGATCCCGCATTGACGTATTTGGGTTGCGTGGATGCAACACGGGGTTGCCAATGTAAGCTCTTGCAAGCAATGACAACACAGACTCTTCAGATTTTCCCTCCTCCAGCGCTACAACGACCAAGAAGACAAAGACGGCCATGAGCGGTCTTTCTGAGTCGCAGAACCATGCGTATTCGTGGCACCAGGTGAGTGGAGGTCTTGGCTCTCGAAGAATGCTTATTGACTCGTGTGCTGCAGTCTCACGACCAGGTAGGCACTGCTTCCCTGATAAATTTTGACATGGGGGTTGGTCTGATGGCTACAATAGGCGACAGTGCTTTTACTCGTACCATACGAGACGGTGGAGGATGAGCTAGAGGTGTGCACAAATCGTCTAGATAGAGTGCTTGGATGCGTACTGACTCAAAGAACAATAGGTCGTCATCGAACGGAACCATATTGTGGCGGGTGTACGTGGGCAAGCGCCGGTGGTCAAGGTTCGTATTCTACAGTATTACACGCATGTTCACTGGTTATAGTCGACTAACTGAATTAATGGTAATGTAGGGTCGATTGTATGGCGATGTCGACACCAACACTTCCGTCTGGCAGCTCGAGCCGCGAACCTCGCATCTCTCATCCCGCACCCGTACTACATCTACCACCTCTACCGGCTCAAATCAATCCTCATACGCGTACATCTCTGAGCCCGACATCTCCAGCAGTTTCGCTGCCTCGCTCGACAGCAATCCCACCTCCGATACGGACGAACCTGGCCTCACAACAGGCTCTCCCGCACTGTCTTCCCCCATCTCATCCGCAGACGAGCGTGTAGGCTTCGCAGCTATACATAGGCGCAGGCGTAGACCATTAGGCACTTCGTCAACTCAATCGCGAGCCGCCTCTCCGCGATATGTAGCCGGAAGTCTCGCTTCATCGTCCATCTCTTCCGAGTCGTTGCATGGGTCGAAGTCGGGGAGACTTTTGACCATACATCTAGAAAAGGCCGACCCCGTCATCTGGCCGTCTTTGATCGTAGGGCCTATATCGGATACGCTATCTCAGTCACTATCGAGCTCGTTGGGACTGGGCGCGAGAGAGGAGAAGGAGGGGATGTTCGACATGGATCCTACCAGCTTGGTGTTGCTGGGTTCGGACTCACTGGATATTCGACAGGATTCCGAAGAGGCATTCGAATATTTTCTGTGGGTCTTTTGTTCTGCTACCTGCACACCCTCGTATCATTGACGAGAGTACCCATTCCAGGCGAGCCTGGAACCAAGCCAGCCTACCTTCCGCCACCATGCGACTCGTCACTCATTACGTCCCGCTCCATCTTCCCCTCGAAGCAACATCTGTTCAACCAGAACGCGGCACTCCAGCATACTATGCACAACGTCTCGGGGGCCCACTGTCCCTCGCGCAGCTATACCTCCAGGCCGGACTACTCCATATCGAAGGCGCTGCCTCCGTTCTCCTCTCGTCTTCGTACTCTGGCCTGTCTTCGATTCGCATACCGCATTCGTCTGTGTATCATGAACGACCAGAAACGGCTACAGAGGCGTGGAAGCGCGACCGTGAGAACGCACGGCAGTATTTCGAACGTGCGAAGTCGCTGTGCCCTAGTCTTGATGTTCCGAGTCTTCCTGCGGATAGAAGTAGCGGTGGCGACGATGAAGATGATATTCAACTCGTCATGCCGTCCATCGAGCTTCATCCCGCTCAAGAAAAGCATGAAGGTGCTCGCAGAAGACATGGCGAGAAGGAGGCGGAGGATGTCGTTACGTCAAACCCTAACGAGGACACGCGGACGAGGACGCGGACGAAGACGTTAGTGGACGGCGATGATGATGGGCTGGATGGTGCTTGGTATCTCTATGTTCCTGGTTTGGTGGGTGCGGGTACGGCGTTGCTCGTTGTGGGAGTCCTTGGCGCGCTGAGCGTGTCGTCTTGGAGGAAGAGTCAGGGTTAGTTTGGTGATTCACGATTGAATGTTCTAGGTGAATATTTGGTCTCGAGGTTATATTCTTCTTGGATGGACTCGTGATGTGTGTACGTACATGGCTCATGTTGTTGTTGCTTTAAACTGTATCGTTATCTGTGCTTCTGTTCGGTGGGTATCCTCAGTGATGAACATTGTCGAAATAATGTGGTTGCGTTTCAGTCAGATGATTACGAATAAACTCAGAAGAGACATGCCCTTACGCGGGCTGTGACTGTTGCTAAAGCACGCAGCGGCTAATCTGCACGCTAACAGACGACTGTCTGATGTTCCGAAATATATTGTTTGGGAGAGGCTAAGCTGACCTAGTAAGGAAATGATTTCGCGACAAAGCGAATCGGTAGCCGTGCATGTACACGGTAGACATGAGTGGATAACACGCATACTAATTCTCGTTGACGTTTGCCTTCAACTTATCGTCTGCAGAAACCGCGCTGAACCTACGTTCTCGGTCAGAAAGAAATAAAGTGCTTTGATTGTTGATGGTAGTAAAAGAGAAAGTGGAGGCTGGCTGAGGGTTGCGACGCTGGTATCGATGCACGGGAACTGAAGGTATGGAGTCGACTGTGATGAAATATATAGAGTGACAAAGAAATAGGTGCCTATGTGCATATCTTTTGACGCTTCGGTAAAAGGAGACAAGTATCCGTCGTAGCGGTGTGATGATATTCCTGCGCTGGCAATGCAGAATCAGTGAAGAGCTTGGGGCCGTATCGATGAATCAGATGTCGAGGGTTTGACGAGTCTCGAGAGGATAAAGAATACCCGAGATAAGAAGTAAATGCAGCTGGAATAACAGAAAATGTGCGGTGCCTCACAGACTGAGGACAAAGTCGTCACGATGTAGGCTCTTGTAGGTCCGTCAAATCGATCTCATCCGCCATCTCAACATGCGAGGAACTCCGACGGGTGAGGTCACTTCATTATGGACCCTCAACGCCATAAGGTGTGATATGTCCTGTTCTGGAGAAGAGAGTTTGTAAAGACGGCTCGCTGCGAACGATGAGATGATGGTGAGAGCATAGTTATCAAGATAGCAATCAGAAGGTGATCAGAGTCAGCAGATACGTGAGTCCCTGAGTACCACCGGTGCGGCGTTAAACATCGTTAGATCCTCAGGCCAGGGGCTGATACTGGTCAAGCATACGGAGGTAGGGCGATGAAGCTGGCGTGAACATAAAACCATACCACATTGCAGTCGAAAACAATAGGATCGATGTGGTATGCAGCAGTATGCCACATAATAAGAGAGAATTTTGACAATGTTCTGATAGCCGAAGCACAGTCGCCATGTCCGTAAAGTTCAAAACGTCCCCGCCTGATGAGGGTTTCCAGAAAACATGATAGCAAAGACGACCGGGCCTGTCCGAGGTTGCTGACAATAAAAAGTCCAAGAAAGGTAAGCGCGGAAGGGCTAGAAGGGGACCGGCGGAGGGGCTCGGTGGTCGGTGCGCGTCGTGGCGGGGAGTTTAGGGCAGGCGTTTTCACGCGTCGGTGGGGACCCACGAAGGGCTCGCGATGCCTCGTGTCTGTTTGTTTCTCCCGAACAGCGTCGTATCAAACAGCTGCCCGTCCTTTCCCAGCTGCCCCTCTTGCTCCCGGCCATCACCATCGACTCCCAATATTTGCTAACCGTGATCATCACACCGCTCTCTTGCTTGCCTATTTTTTCTGGACGTAGGGCCCGCAACACTCGGTGCCCTCTTCGCGATCCTTATGCCTAACCCCCCAGTTCTCAGGCGCAACAACAACCACATACCGCGCGCCGCGTCCCCCCGCACTCCTACCTGCGGTTCTCCCGCTCAGCTCCCTATTTTTCTGGCCTCGCCCGGTAATAGGAAGAGCTCCGACAGCTGGACCAGCTCGAACGACCCTCGCGAGGAGATCGAGGCAGAATGGCAGTCTGAGCAGGTCCTGCTCCTCCTAAGGGTCTGCTTCTCTCCGATAAACCTTACCTACTGCCCCGTCTTACGCGTTTTCTCGCGTCTTACAGACTCTCGACGCCCTACCGTCTCATACGCTTACTCCTTACATCGGTCCTGTTCCTCCTTCCAACCTTCTCGATAAGTTGGCCAAAGGCGTCGTCGAGGCCAAAACTACGTCGGAATGGCCTCACTCCATTCGCAAGACGCGTTATAAACTTGTCGAGCTAGCTCGTCAACGCGCGAAGGAGGCTGTGCAAGAGGATGCGCGCAATGAGACTATCGCTGAGGAAGACGGCGACCACCGCGACGTTTTCCAACCTACCACAAACACAGGCTCCAGAAGGCCCCTATACAGACAGTCCAGCATGGACTTCATGGAGTATGCCAAGATGGATCTCAGCACCACCGACCCTTACTCTCGGTATGTGTCTTGTCTACTCTGTTATGCTTATCTCGTGTTCGAACTGCTATGCTTTCTAGGGTACTCGAACGTCTGCAAAGGGCCGAGCACCTCCAATCAGCCTCCGGTCATCACCCCTATTGCCGTCCCGGCGGACGTAGTTCCTATCCAGACTCGTTGCACCCTTCCACTCCCTCCTCAACTACCTTGAACTCGACTCGTTCTGCGCGTAGTTCACGTAGCTCCTTGCGTCGCACGACCTCTACCCTGTCGATTTCTTCCACTGCACCTGATTGGTACGTAGGAGCCGATGCCGAGTGCGATCGCGAATGTGCTTCTCCAACCCGCTCCCGCTCCCGCCTTCGTAAACCACTCAAGCGCGCCCCGGACTTCGGAATCTCTCAGACCCAGTACGACAAACCGACGGTCAAACAGAGAAACTCAACCGGTAGTAACTCTCTCTCGGGTTCCGACGAGGAAGAGAAGTTACGGTCCATGAAGGCAAAGAAAGCTCGGACACAGAAACGAACTTCGGACGCTTCGTCTGTCGATATCTCCAGCCCGCGCGCTTGTCCCAAGTCTCCCGCAGATATCGTCATGGCTTCTCCCGGTACCTTCTCTGCCAGCAACGACCCCGTCAAATCCACGACCAGTCGGAAGACCAAGCAGCGGTCCTCCAACCCTTCTAAGTCCGCTGACATCCGTTCCGGTACACCTACGACTTCACCGCAACAGCCTCGTGGTCGACGGGCTAACCTTCAACGGAACCCTTCCATTTTCGGCCCTGAATTGCCTAATCCGCAAATGACGCCTTCGCCACCGACGTCCGAGTACTACCCATCTCCCTTGATGCTCTCCTTGTCCCCTAAGAACTTCACCTCTCCCTCTCCCGCACCGAGCTTCAGTCCCACCTCGATGAACTTCACCCCGAGTCCACGCTCGTCTTGCACGCCGACAAGGACGTTGAGACGGGTGAGGCAGACGGTGCTGAGGTCGCCTCGGAGGATCAGTTTTGGGGGTCTTTTGCCGTCAGCGGACGATGGAAACGTCCAGAACGCGAGTGAAATGTACGGGTCGTTCTTGCTGGAACCGGTAGAAATCAGGATGTCGAACGGGCGGGATGGTGGTGAGGAGAATCCCGAGGGGATTGGTCGTGGGCTGGGACTGGGAAGTGCGTTCCAGCTTCGTTGAACAGAGACTCATATATTACTCGGTAGGTGCCTGTGATCTACCGAGATTGTACACTGTATCAAGCATCAATATCTACTTGCGCTGTGATTTTTTTCTTTTTTTATTCTCTTCCAGCGCGTTAGAGTAGACCTTTGACTCGCTCCTCACTTCAATCTCTTCTGCTTATTTCTTTTTTTCACCGCCGGTTCAACATTTTCTTTTCGCTGTTCTGCTTTTGTTTTTCTTTGTTTTTGTCTTTGTTTGTGTTTGCCTTGAATTTTCTTGAATTTGTTCGAACCTTCGTTGACCGGCTGGTTCACGTTCCTTACTTTCTTGCTTTCCCCTCTTCTTTCTTTTTTCGTTTCTACTTGCTTGCTTGTTTCATTCTTACTTCGCTTGCGAGTGCTTATCCTCGCGCGTTTTCCCCCCTGTCAGTTTGCTTGTTTTTTTCTGCCCGGTCACACTTTTTACGTTGCTTCTTTGACCGGATGTCCATAACACTCTTTTATTCCTCTGCTTTTGCTTCTCTCGTACATACATAACTCATAAAATCTTTTCACCCGCTTACCCTCTTCCTACCCCTCCTGCCCTCAATTTCGACAGAGACATCGAAACCTATCTCCACTCATGCACGACGCCTCTCTTACCTTTATTACTGGGAGCGTCGTTCCCCCTTGACTTTCCCTTAACCTTCGGAAACGACCCTCTTCGTTGGTAGGGGGTGTATCACTACCTTCATCTACCGGTGTGGTCTTGCAGCTACACCCTTACGTTATCCTTATCTCCAACATGTCCTCAGACACTTGTGCGCACTTCTGCTTCCTTATTCTATTTGTGCGCTCTTGCCGCCTTTCTTCCTTTCCTTGACTGTACAACAAACTTCTGTGCCCTGTCCTTTCTCGTATACATATCTATCCCCTTACGGTTCGTAAACTTTCTTTTCTTGGTTTCTTGTTTCTCTTTTCACTTTTCCCTCTTCCTTTCCTGTTCTTGTTTCCCCCCAAGCCGACCCTCTATCACCTTCGACCTGCATCCTACAACTCCGGACCCGTCAACGGCTTTCGAATCGATCTGGATGCACGTCTCGCACAACGCTACCACCGATAGTCTTCGCGAGGTCCTCATTCAAATTCGGAATCCGTTGATACTCTACTCCACCGCGCCTTCCTCGTCAATCGAATCCAGGAGCTCCCAACCATCGCGATGTCCATGGTCGCTATTCCTGGTCGAATATCACACAATTCTTGGCTCCCCTGACGTTCCTGCTCTGGCGATTGTTCTTTGGTTCTTTGTTCGTTGTACATATTTCTTCCCTTCGCCTTTGCCATATTGCATTGGAATGTACAGTGTACTCGTGTAACCAACTTGTCCTTCTCTTTCTCTCCTTTCATCGAAGATCTTGATTTCTGTCCTCAATTGTTCTTCTGGCTTGCCTCAACCACCGTTCCGTCCATTCTCTCTTCCATCTTCATCTTTCCGAGCAGGCCGTGTATTGACTATCTCCATTCATTTGTCCGCGTTCTTGTTGTTCTTGTTCACTGCTGCCGGGTTCAGGCTTGTGCGCAGGACCCCTCCCACTTTCATCATTCACATTTCCACCTGCTCGTGTATTGAATAGTATCCATTTTCCTTTCTTCGTTCCCTTGAGTCCCTGTTTGGGTCCCGTGCACCCCACCCATTAGGCGTGCGTGTCGTTGTTACGGATCTCAACAAGGCTCGGGTTGATTTTTCGTTTCCTCTTCGTGTCTTTTGTTTCGAATCGGAATGTATGTACATAAACAAGCTGAAATTTTCACCTTCTTTTTCGATCTTCTTTCTTGTGTTGAAATCTTTTGCTCTTGTACGCAGAATTGAATCGATGATGCGTTGTACATTGTAATTTCACCGGTCGACGTTTGCGGGACGCTTTCGACATTGACGAAAGGAGGACAAAGGACCACCTCGGTGAGAGCATCGAGTCATTTATGTGCCACGGTGGCGTAGTTAAACTTAGATCGGCGCACCACGTGTCACCACGTGGGGCGCACCACATTAACCGGAAGTTTCCGGGCCCCGTTGTCTTGATTGGTTGTTGACTTACCACCTTGATCACCTCGAGCTCTTTCTCCTCTTGAGTTTCACTTCACCTTTTACCACCTCGACTCCCATCAGAGAATCAACCCTGCAGCAAGTATATATATTCTCATTTTATCTGTACCTATCAGCGTCGTCTGCGTCACTGCATCCGAAGACTCCGCCGGGGAGGTCGGCGCAGTGAGCTGCACTGCTTTGGCCTTTCATGCACGTCGTCGACTTCGAGGGCCTCGCTTGCCTACGTATTATTACTCGAGCGCAGGTAGGCCTGATCCTCCTGACGTAGCGCACTTCTAATTTATGGATTGGGGATCTTTATGGCGATGTAAAGTCGGTCCCGCATGCAGCTGCGCAAGTTGTGCTGCCACCATACGAGCGTTATTCCTGAAGCTAGGGCTCAAGCTTCTGTTAGCGGAATCTCTGATTGGTTTTCCGTCGTCTAACCAAAAATACAGACGTCATCCGCTGATCACCATATAGCTCCTATGCAATGAGGCTCACATATCTTGCGTCTAGTCAAACTGGATAGTTCCTTGTACTTCTGCTGCGCGGCGGAGCAGCCCTCTATGCGCTTCTCCGCTGCGATCATAGCCTGACCATACCTGCAGTGCGGAATGTCGGGCTTCGGCACCGCGAGCCTATGTACTCCCCCGTTTTGGCCATTTCATGTTAGGGCTGGAAGTGATCACGTACGAAAGCGGGAATCCGGTGCTTTTGACGCTTTTCAAGTTCATCTTTCTCGCTTATACAAATCATGCCTGCGGGCACGAGTTGTAGTTCGAGTGAAATTGCAATTCAAGGCGGCTCATAGGCCATGAACGAATACCTCTCAGGCAGAGCCAGTACTCGTCTCGACCTCAAAGACTCCAACATCGTTGCGCAGTCATAGCGTCGAGCCTGTCACTCTGTGATCCTGCATGATGTACAGGTTTTTTTGCGACTTCCTCGAACTGTGAGAGGCTGTGTACCAGGCGCTGCGACTGGCCAACCTTGACGATATAGAACTCGTGAATACGCACTTCCGAACTAGGACGGCTGGCGCGGTTCTTCTCAAATTTTTCTTCGCTTCATGGTAGCCGCGTATGAGTCTAGCCATTGAGCTAGTCGTCTGTTCAATTATGCTTGTTTTTCTTCCCCAGCGTGCAATATATGGGCTCCAACGCTGCAGCGACCCAGAATCGAAGCATGGCTGACCTTTATGAAGACGTAACCGTCCGCATAGCCCCCCATCACTCGCACAATCCATCCTCTGCCCACTGATGGAATCGAAGCGGTAAATGTCCGATAAGACGCATCGTACCGTCGTCTATCGTTTACCACGCAGACTACGCCCGCGGCTGGTGGGTTTGAGATGGCTTGATGTCGACCTGACCCCAAACGCCATTCGTCTGAAGCTAGTAGACGACGGCGACCTCATACTACCAAGTCCAGTACCAGACAGACGGTTCAACTATTCATTGTCAAATTGCCTCGTCGTGGTGGCGGGTTCTCACTGCGCAGAAGCACCTTCGATCCCGAAGAGGGCAACTTGTGGATAGCTGGACACAGTTTCGGCACGAGAGCAGTTTTGCCTCAGGTACTACCATTCGCTGGACTCGAGGGACTATAAGAACTGCATCCTCTCGCCAATATGACCCCATCACCGGTCGACTTTCTTTCCTCTCCTGCTTCATATTCTATTTCGCCTTACATCGTTACGAACATTCTCTTTCTCCTTATTCGTTTTTCCGCCTCATCTTACATCTTGTACCGATGCGACACAGTACACTCTTTGTCCTATGGCCGGCCCTCTTGGCAGTGGTGTCTGCTCAGAACTCTACTACTTCGGCCGCCACCACCACTGCATCTGCTCAAAATGTGACCGCAGCCACCGCCACCCCTGTCCCTGCGTTTTCTAGGTCTACTTCAGCCGACTATTCCATCATGACCACGGTCACCATGTCATCTGGTGGACCACAACCTAGTTGGCTTCCCGAAGCGTACGTTCTCCTAACTCACAACTATTCCGCACGTCAGTGTGCTAAAAGATCTTGGCATGCAGACCTCTCGACGATCAACCAGCTGTTGCTCCTGGGGCCTCGGCATATGTCTTGAACAGTTCTTTCAGCATAACCGACACACCCGTTACTCGGTCGTACGACTGGGCGCTCGCGTACGTTGACACAGTGCCATTTCCTGATTTGCATCTCACCATAGTTTTCGCCAGCGCTCGCACTGGTACACCTGATGGCTACAACCGCACTCTCTTAACTATCAATGGTCAGATGCCGGGACCATTGGTAGAGGCGAATGAGGGCGACACTCTCATCTGTGAGTCCCCCCTTCCTTGCCCCTTGTCATCTACAGTCAACCCTCTGATCGTGGAATATGTTCAGTCAACATCACAAACAATCTGTCGAACGAAACTACATCAATTGTAAGTGATCGTGTCCTTATTACTTCCGCTTAGCTCATGCAGTTCGCTCTAGCATTGGCACGGGATGTACCAAAACGGCACTGCTTTCATGGATGGCGTTCCTGTGAGTATCAATATTGAACGTTCGCTTCCGGAAGCTTACTGACTTCCCTTTGCTCCCAGGGCGTTTCGGCTGTCAGTCACAACAGATGTATTTTAACGGCTTGGACTTCTTGCTCACTGTTCCCTTGTACTTCAGTGTCCCATTCAACCCGGTCAAAGCTTCGTCTACAATTTCACACTGACGCAATATGGCACGTAGTGAGTATTTTGACATTTGCAGTATGTTGAGCTCGTCATTGATTCGCGTTGCCTAGCTGGTACCATTCGCATTCCTCGGTTCAATACACGGACGGTATCCTCGGGGTAAGAAGACCCTCACAGTCCGAGCCCCTGTACTCACGCTGACTGGATGCACACTAGCCTTTGATCATACACTCCACCGAAGACCCACTTGTTCTCGGCACAGACTTTGACGAAGAGCAAGTGCTGCTTTACCAGGATTGGTACCACGAACAAGCTGTAAGTCGTTATCTGCTCTTTTGAGTAGGCATTCACACTCATCCCTCGTCAGGCCAATATCGTCACGGAGCTCCTGTCTGTAGATGGATATGATGGCACTGCTGCTGCTCCTTCGCCACAAAGCGGTCTCCTCAACGGTGAAGGCATGTTCAATTGCTCCGCCATCGCTGATACGGATAGTACGGAGTGCACGGACACGTCTTACCCTGAGATTACCGTCACCGCGAACGCGAAGACACGCTTCAGACTCATGTGCGTCCTTATTTCTCGTGATCGTGGCGCTCTCGTGTCTCATTTCTGTCTTGTTGTGCAGCAATGGCGGTAGTCACGCTCAATTCTGGTTCTCTGTCGACAACCAGTACGTCCATATCTACGTTGTTTCGGTCCTCATTCTGACTCGTATCCTCTTCAGCACGCTGTCCGTCGTTGAGGCGGATGGCACAGTAGTATCTGGGTCAGTTTCTGTGGATCTGCACTATGACTGCAAAGTCTCCTCGGGCTAACGCATAGTTTCTTCAGTGCCGACTCTATCCACCGCGTTCCTTTCCATAACGGCCAACGGGTAGATATGATCTCAACTTCGTATTGACATGCTTCTGACCCTTCTCCATTCTCTAGTACTCTGTGATCATCGACACGACGGTCGGGTCAGAGGGTGATAGCTTTTATGTTCGCGGGGTCATGAATACCAATTGCTTCGCAGTGTACGTCGTTTCTCGCTGTGTACAGATAAAGATACTCACCCTTGGGCCTCCCTAGTGTCGACGACAACCTCAACGCCACTACCTTTGCCGTCATGCGATACGGTTCAAACAGTACTGGTCTTCCTGCAGACTCTGTCGATTGGACGGACACTTTGACCACCGACTGTATCGATCTGGACGACGACGTACTCGTCCCCGTAGTGTCTAAGGACGCACCGAGCACGGTTGACCAGCGAGCTGCCTTCGACTCCGAGTTCGGTACGGTCGTGTACTCGGACGTGACCTACAATCGGTTCTTGGTCAATGATACGTCCTACACGAACTACATCTACCAACCGCTGCTGGAGGCCGTAGCTGCCGGAACGGACATCAACTCGACCGATGTGGTACGTGACGTTCTGACAATGTTGTATACTATTTGTTCACGCCGTTTTCACATCTTTGACAGTCTAATGTCGTTTTCGATGACGATGTTTGGAGTGGAGATATCATTGTGAGTCTTGGGCTATTCTCACAACCATGGTGCGGGTTTGACTGATGTACTGGCAGATCAACAACCTCGACGCTGCGTTGGATCATCCATATCATTTGCATGGAAACGAGGTATGTACCCTACGGTCTCGCGTCCACCCGAAGACCATGCCTAATTGTCTCCTTCCAGTTCTTCATCGTGGCCCGCGGCTCTGGTAGTCTCAGCCTGGACGACGCTGACGGAATCACCTACAACACTAGCAACCCTGTTCGGAGAGACACCCTCGTCATCCCTGCCGACTCTTACGCCGTCCTTCGCTTCGCTAATGATAACCCTGGTGTATGGGTGATGTAAGTACTTGCATTCCTCGCTGATTTGAATGTATTTGCTCACCTCGATCTATAGGCACTGTCACATTGCGTGGCATCTGGCCGAGGGTTTCCTTGGTGTCGTCGTCAGTAGACCCAATGCCATCGCCGCTCTCGACTTCCCCGACTCTATTCAAGAATCGTGTGATGCTCGTCCGAGCTTCATTTCGGCCTTGACTACCGAGCCTGGTAGAAAGCGCAACCAGATCGGCTCTCCGGCTCAGCTTGGCAGGAAGGAGGCGCGCGCCGACGGTTTCGATGCGCGGCGCCTCGCCAGAAGTGCACACCATTGGGGCAGGAAGAGGTTCGGTCGCTCTAGCATATAGTCTCTGTTTCAAAGTGCAGTTATCTACTACCACACACGGTCTCTCGATCCCTTCCGGTTCACCCTTCCTTTCATTCATTGTACCGGTGATTATTTATGTTCTCTCTTAATCTCTCAGTGTTTCGGTTATTTAAACATTACACGGACATCACTCTTTTTACTTGACCTTCGTTCAGCTCAATCCTTTGGTTTCGGCAACGTGTAAATGTAACGTACTTGATGTTGTAGGCCTCTAGTGCCATTCATATACTTGACCATACGAATCTCGCCCTGGTTGCGCTTCGTTGACCGTCCGATCCCTCGGTGAAAACGGACCTACTTATTCCAAGTCGACTACTATTCGATGACAGCGCTGGGGGTCAGCGAGCACTTATCGATACATGTATAGTTTCCTCTATGGGAGCGGGAAGGTATCCACCTACTGCTTCGAGTTGTCCATTTCGAATCGATTTTAATGACACCGGATGAATATCAAGGCGCATATAAACGTACGTATACTGCGAACAATCCTGAGGTGCGTTACAGGAAAGAGTCATCTTGTCTTCACATACTTCTGGAATATACAGCACACGCACGCAACCCTCGGTTCAAGAAACATACAGAACCTAAATAAATAAGCATCGCGATCGACTATCACACGACAACAGGACACAAGAGATATGTACAAGGTATATGACAGACATTGGAGACTGGTACACGAAGAGTTTCAGTTCGATGAACGATAATCGCGTCCGCCCGTGGTTCCCAATAAATTCTCAATAGATAAGCTTCTTCGACACGGGCTTCTGGCCCTATACTGCATATGAATAGATGTTCCTTTCTTTACCAGCCACCAGGCATTCCGACAGCGACTCGAGTCGGCGCCTCATGTTCTTCGCTCATGTTCAACTGCATATCCAACTCCCTCGCCAGCTTCGCATCGAGCTCTTCCTGCTCCTTCCTCTGTCTCTCGGCCTCCTCCGCAGCTCTCTGACCGGCACTCACCCCCGGGTCAGGCATCCGTTGGCCGTACTGCGGTTGTGAAGCCTGCTGGTGGTATGGTTCGGCGACAGCGAATCCAGCGGGAGGGACAGGGGTAGAGGAGTATGAATTGGAATTGGAATGGGAATGGTAGGGCGAATACTGCGAATTGGATGGTGGTGTGGACGGGAGGGGTAGAGGAGTCTGGTACCGCTTTTGGAGGTATGGATCCGGAAGGTCTGAGTCTGTTTGGGTAGGGGGAGGGCCGTTGGATCGTGCGCCGGGGTATGGAGCGTATCCTCCGCTGGGCGGGGGCGGGGCTGGAGATCCCCCTTGTCCGTAGTCTGTCATGTGTGGCACTGGGAACGAGAAACCATTCGGACCCGGGCCGCCTGGGTACGGCGCAGGTTCGTTCGTTTGCGGACCGGGGTACGAAGGATACGAAGATGTATACGGAGGGGTATAAGCAGGCTGAGGCGTCCCATTCCCGCTACCTGGCTGGCTGTATGGCAGAGGCGTATGCTGCGACCGTGGTGGCGAGCTATAACCAGCACGGGGCGGAGTTATCTGTCCTGATGGCCCGGAAGGCGGCGCTCCATAAGGCGGTTCGTATGTTGAGGTCGGTCGGGCTCGAGAACTGGGGTTGTCGAGTGGGCTTTGATATGTGGTCGGGGGGAGGGCAGAACCGGCCATCAAAGATTGTGGTCGACTATTTGTGTGACGGTGCTGAGATGCAGCTTGATCGCGAGGATCTGGGTATTGTCCGTGTATAGACGCATCGGAGGGAGCGGGGTATATTTCTGATACAGGTCTCTTACCACCGCGTGGACCTGGACGTAAAATCGTAGGGACAGGCTTCAGACCCGTATCAGCAAGAGGGAGTGGAGGTAGAGCGGAGTCTGCAGTTTTGGGTGGTGAATGACCCGGGCTGTATGATTGACCTGGCGGAACGAGATGTTGACCACCGGCGGATGTTTGGTGTTGGGGAGGACGTTGTGACTGGGGAGGACGTTGTGACTGGGGAGGTGGCTGCTGTGGCTGGGCTGGAAGCGGCGGTGTTTGTTTGTGAGGCGGGTGTGACGTGGTGTTTATTGGACCATTGAAAGCAGGCAAGCCTCCCGCCTTCTTGGGCTGCGCTGGACGAGCAAGCCGCTCATTGGGATGGAATTTGGACGGTCTCCGAGTTAATGGAGCAGGTCCAGCCGCAAAGAAGGTCATCTCGAGGTAGATCTCTCCACGCTGAGTGCCATTGATGCTCAGAGGGACCCAGTCTAGAAGAATCCTCAATGAGGACGAAAGCTGTGGGTAGCAGATTATGATACGCACCATCGAACTCTCCCGTTTGAAGCGTTTTGGCGATGTCAAGTTTTCCCTCGCCCAACAGCTGATCCCCTGTCCTCTCTTCCGACCAGCAGGATAGTTCTAGTGTCCTGTTCTTGGTCGTGGCATCCTTAGAGATCGGTATCCGGACTTCGTGGTCCCAGACTGGATGCTGGCCGCCCTTGGGATCTGCTGGTGTGCGTTTTTCAGCGCCACCTAGAGAAAGTTTTGCATATGGATCCTGGAAAATTGTTATGTTAGCTTTTTCAATGCGGATACAAGCCGATGACTCACAAACCTGTTTGTAGAAGGTGTGGTTGTCGATGAGATGTTGCGCTTTGAGGAGAACCACGACTAGTGTGCCGAGGATGTTTTCCTTCGACATGCTGGGGAGGAAGACGGTGACGATGCACCCGTTTACTGCTGGACTGTGCTTTTAAACGGTCAATATATCTATGATGGTTGAAAGAGGCGATGAAGCTATCCGCTCGTTACCTTTGTAGGCGTCTATCAGCGGCCAAGCCGGTGGATCAAAGTGCCGATGTCGTCACACAGCTATCAGGCATTTTCCGGGCCGGGCCGGGATGGAGATATGTTCACCACCCGCCCCTCCGACCTATACAGTACCCTCTGTTGTGCATTCCTTCGAAAGACATGCTAGGAAAATTTTATTTCAGTATTTCAGTATTCCTAAGTAGATTTTTTTTTTGGCAAAAATTAACCTGTACAACAATATTGCGTAGGACCTGCGGATTGTGGCAAGTTTGTAGTGTGGCGAGCTCTGCGACCTTGGCAGGCCGGAAATTTCCGGATTGCGTGCGGCGCGGTACTACCGGTAGATTTGCGAGTCATCTTTCATCTTTCTGGGTCCTCACTCTGAGCTTTCTGTTCTCTTGGATCACTCTCCTACGTGCTTTACCTTATTGACAAGAATATCTTCTGTACCTATACAGTAGCGCGTGACTTGTAATTTCAAACGCAGAGCCCACCAAGCAAAGGCCTTACAACATCGCAGTGCAAATGCCCGCCACCCCAGGTTTCTCGGATGAACTCATCCACTTGCCTTCTGGGTTGACACTGGAAGCATCCTTTCAATCTTTTTCGCCTCCAAGTAGTAGTAATGAGGCAGGGAGAAGACTCGCTATATGTCTTCATCCTTGGTCCCGACTGGGCGGGAATATGGACGATCCGTACGTTTTCTACTACATTCTGTATCATAGGTTGGCTCGTCGAATCATCCATAGCATACAGCGTTCTCAAAATGGTCGCAGGGAGGCTGGCGTCGAAACATAAATTTGATGTTCTACGATATAACTCACGCGGCGTTGGCCGTTCTTCTGGCTCTGCTTCGTTCGCCGGGTTCTCCGAAGCGGAGGATCTGAAGGAAGTGGTCAAGTATGCCACGAAGAATATACAAGATGTCCAGCATGTTCTCCTCCTGGTGAGTACTGCTACCAAACCTTCTGTCCATGGTATTTACCCGCCAAACTGCTCCAGGGTTACTCGAATGGCTGTCTGCCTGCTTCTCTCCATCCTGTTTTAGAGCGTCCGATAGTAACATCACACATCCTTCTCTCGTACCCTCTGGGTCCCCGCGGATTCCTGACATTATTCAACTCAAAGACGTACCAACAGAGCTTGGAAACCCTCCTGGGAAACCCTCGTGCACATGTGTTATTGCTGTATGGGGACGTAGACGAGTTCACCGGCGTAGGTTCTTACGAACCATGGGCCCAAAACCTCCAGAGTATCTCGGACAATGCCCATCGTACCGTCAATGAAGGAAGGCTCGGTGAAGTGGAAGTTGGGGAGTTGAATGGTGGGAGGGGGGGGGGGGAAGAGGGTTGGTAGTGCAGTGTGTGGATGGTGGAACACATTTCTGGAGAGGCGACGCCGCAAGGCGGATGCTTGCTGCCATCGACACGTTTATAGAGTAATCAGGTACGCGGTACGAGGATCCTCACTTCGGACCATTTATCCCTGATGCATTCCCGTTGCACAGGCTGACTCGGTGGAAAGAGTCTCACGACTAGCCTGTTTCGTCTCAAAGAAGGTATATGTCCTTCTGATCGTTATAATTATCTTGCTGGGATATCATTCCAGCGCACTTCGCGTCGGGCATCTGTCTGACCGACTTACAAAGTCTAACTGTAGACTTCTTGCGCTGTCCTAGGGCGCCTGAGAAACTTCCTATAATCCACTTCGTCCACGTCTCGCAGTCGGTCGATGCGGAACGATAGGCGGTTATGTTGCGCCCTTGCGATGCATCTGGCTTCTAACATGCGCTTTTAGTGCGACGTTGACGCCGCAATGTCTCGTTGTCCAGTTGCTCGCCTAGCTATGTTCGAAGGATGCTTCTAGTCTTCTCTGCCCCACATCGATGTGGGTGTTGGGCGACTCGCCTGCCCACCTCAATGGTGTACTTCGGGTACTATCTGTACCATGGTGGATCCTTAGTCCAATGACCCAGATACATCCACATCTGTTCCATCCGTTGCCCCTTTGTCCCTTCAGGGGCAGGGATTTATGTGCTTGGCTGGCTCCTTCAAGGGCTGATCGAAGCATACCGTTTTCCCCACCTCGGCTGCGATGTACTGCGGTACGATTGACATACAATAATGAAGTCCTCCCAAGTCTTTGCATCATTGGCATCCACCCCGAATGATGATCCTTCTCGTCATTGACTTCATTGAATTTCGTGGCACAGCGGATGCGTGCACGGATACGCACTCCTCTTCATACGAGGATATACTTTGCCTTCGAAGATATCCAATGGTCGAGAGGTCGACCGAGTGAGTATATGTAGCTCGCGCCTTTTGACTCTCATAGGCTGTGCTGATTCTCAAGATGCACCGCCTCTTGATATATCAGTGGGACCTTGACGTATATGCTCGCGAACTATCAACGTGTCGGCGTACCGCGACGGAACCCGCACACAACCTCTCTTCCTCCAATTTCAAACCCTTGACTCTACGGAGCATTTTATTGAACAAAAAAACCGAGCGTTATGACGGTAGACGACAAGGCGCTCATACCGTAAAGATCAAGTTGAACTACTCAACCTTATTCTCACGAGTTGCATTTGAAATACGCTCATCAACTCGTCCACCTCGCCGAGGTCCTTTCTCACGCCCACGATATGAACGTCGACACTCTACCTTCTCTCATCTCGTTACCAGCGCGCATAGGTTCTTGGGCGATATGGCCGCCTCCTCATGGAGGACAGCCCAGGGAAAGGATCCCAAATATCACCGTGATATGTGTGTCATACAAGTCCCTCGCAGTCTGCAGGCGGTTATCTGCCAGTGTTTTGGTCTCGTTCGTGCTCCCAGCAGATTGAAAGAAACCAGGTTCTCGTGACTATGCTGATAGACAGGTTCGCTGTGTAGGCTAGTATCACACCTCACAGCGTCGTGTTCTCTGTGGATGCCATACCGGCCTCCGCCTACTGCGGCCTTTAACACGGTGCGCACTTCGATTATCGGAATCCCTGCGGTAGCCCCTTACAGTGAGGAATGCTGTCCAAATTTCAGGCCCAACATCCACGTAGGTGTATTGTTCTCGGTCATCCTCATCGAGGGCCTAAGAAGGTAGCTAGGTCATCGGTGTGAGGAATCTTGTATCTCATTCGCCCGAAGGCCATGGCTGAGAGGACCTACTACTACCTCAAGGTGATCCACAGACTTGCCTCCCAGATGGATGTATTCATTGCTGTACTCGTACGTCTACCTACTTCATGGTTAACCTTCTTCGTTGACCGAGTCTCCCAAATTTGGATTGGGCTATGGTCACGACTATCATAGCCCACGATACTTCGCCAGTCATCGTGCTCAAAATGAGCTCAAGATCGGACTCCAAAACGAGCTCCGCTTCGGCTCCAAGTCGCCAGTCTGAACTCCCCTATTGAATCCGTCTACTATGTGCACCATAGTTCGCTGCGGCTACAAACACTATTTGACGCTGAACGTGCTGAATCACCTTAGGTGAGTCATACCGCCTCACTCATCTCTTAGCAACATAATTGAGCGGTGCTCATAGCTCACAAACCGACCGATCGAAAGGGTGTGGAGAACAGGCGTGCTAATGCCTCGTTTATTTGTGCTCCCTCTCCTAGGGGTTTAAGGCGATGTACAATGTCATTCGATTGGAAGGTTGGTATATCGCTGCGTAAGAACTTCTGATCCCCACATTGCATGTGAGTTGCCAATGCATTATACCATCTCAGATTGTAACGATCGTAATCATAAATAATTGAAGACCGCGCCTCATAAACACAGGGTACTACTCCCTGAGCCGGTACCTGCGCAACTTTTCCAAGTCAAAAATAGGAGATTTGTCGTACCAAAAGGGTCCCAGAATGTCTTCCGAGTATCACTATACTCTCCTCGAGAAGGCCAGTCGGTCTGTCTTAACACCGTCATTCCTTTGGAATAGCACCGAACCATATTTTATAATAGAATAATGTGGCGTCGAGAATCTTCATCAGCAAGCACTTCCGCCCAGCCTAACAGCTATGTATGCCACGGACGCCATACTACTTGACCGTTAAACTGTTTCGGTGGCTCACGACAGAGCTGGGAGAGTTGACGGTCCATGACTGGGATCACTACTACTGCATTGAACAGGGAGGGGATTCAAAGATGACGCGTTCTTTTGGCTGTGTATGTCAATCAGGTATTTGTTGCTTCAGATCGTGATACATAATTGCATTCTCAAGACGCTCATGGTTGTTATAGAACAGAGGGCGCAGATCCACATCGTTCGGCATCCCATGAGGGCATCTCGGCTGCATGGAATCCATATATCACCCACAAGAAGCCGATCCGTCATGGAATGGCAGGTACAGCACTATTGCGCTCATTCCAGCGAGCATTGCTACCATGTCAACAATTCCAGTTTCGATAAAAGTAGCACTGGACATCGTGGACGAGGCTTTCTCGGATCGTGGTTGTGCTCCAGCTGTGCCCTTGGAGCCTATTCTGAGGGGTTAGTATTTTTTTGGGTATACCTGGATGGCGGCTCTCAGTGAGCCTTGCCCTGCTAAGAGCCTCGTAGTTTGTTCGTAGTTTGTTCGCAGTAAGTTCAGTGACCTTCAGGCAGTTCCATCGTACCAACAGTTACTGTAATGTGTTTATCGAGATTGTGGCGTTTAGAATGGTTCGGATTTGGCCGCACAACGCCATGAGCAGATTTCTCCTTTTATTTCAAGGCGATGGTACTTGTCTGTTATCGAACCTTATCGTGAACGATGTGCGTCTCAGTTTGGGGGTATTGGATTTTATGCAAATTTCATGGGTGGGAGTTTTTGTGTTCAGCCATATCTTCCGAGGCTAAGGATCGGTTGAACTTGGGAATACCTGCCTCAGCTACTATCCTTGCCATCGCATACTCGTTGGACACCGATTGATGAGGAGCTGATGCAATCTTCAGGGTGCTCGAGTCGTATCGTTTCCCAACATAGGACAGACCAACCTTTTGTTTTGCGAGCCTAGTCATAGGAAACACAATTAAGTAGAGCAGTGTAGGCATATTCACCCCCTAAAGATCCAGATCAAGCATCTTGAATCATTATCAGAGACAGACGGGAGCGATAAGTAGCATGCAATCTATCACACTTAGTGTCTATAATAAGCAGTGGTCTTATTATTCTTTGTTTCCTCGCGTTTCGAGGTGAGCACGTTCCAACCATGAGGTATGTCCCTATTAGTATTGCACGAGGTAAGTGCAAGAGCCCATCCGCTCTACGATAAGTAGCGATCTCCAGGATTAGACCTGAATGGAAGTACGGTGGCCGTAGTGGGTCACGTTCTGGCCTGATCTCGTATGTTCGAGGGCAGCTGTACAAGAGATCGGTCTGGGTGTTCCCGGATCAGGTTGGACGTGGTTGAACATAGTAGATGCGCACTTCATTTAGGAAAAGGGCCTTCCACCAATGGAACGGTCTTGGCACGACCTACATAGATAGCATGCTGAATAGCGTAGGGCACACTCCAAACCATGTGAAATCCAGTCCACGGTGGGTTGACGGATGATGCAATGAAGTGCGTAACACGTCCCGCAGCCGCATGGATCGCAGAGTCTGAACGGCTCGGTATACATGGCAGGATAACCCCATAAAATTAGGAGTAGTATGGAGAGGCGATACACTCACCCGCACTAGGAAAAGTATCCTCTTGCCATAAGCCTGGGCAAAGTAGGAAACGTTCTCCACGCATGGGCCATATAGACGGCGTTTCAGCAAAGGTGAACTAAGTACAATGCGACTGAGCCACTACATTAAGTGAAAGAAACGCAGAAGAAGGCCACAGCACCGCCGAAAAACGTTGTAGACGGGTTCACGCAGTATCCTCGTGACGTGAGAGTCAACCTCCCTCGACACGTAGTGACTTATACGCGGTAGACACGAACTGTGCGAATTATGGCCCCCGAGGCGCCTGCAGAGCATAAAGTGGGTGAAGACGGGATAACAGACCGCTGTAGTGCTATAGTTGAGTACTATTCAAGTCCCCGTTACTCGAGTATGCGGGAACGAGAAAGGAGGTCAGCATTCTCGAGGCATAGTCTCAAGTGTTGCTCCCGCAACGTCCAAAAATGACACCCATATCACGTAGCCTCAAATGCAAGGGTTCTGCGCAGTGACATGCAGGATCTCATTTGATCCATGTTCAGCTAAGTATTCGTACCGGTCTCGAAAATAACCAGCGCCATTGCCATACAAATGGTGAGGGCCGTCGACTAGGACTCTTGTCCCCGAAAGTTGAAAAGCTCAGTCCGGCACACATCAAGATAAACCACTCTAAGGCCTACCACCGACCCCAAACAGTTCCCCACCACAGAAAAAGAGCATCGAAGTCGACTGGCTCCTTGGACTACCATCTGGCACGCATATAACGTGCCCTGAGCATACGTTTCCCGGTCCGAGATCGTAGAATTTTGGCTCTATTACAAGCTGAAACATCGGAGCCGGATCGTTCTGGCGCGGGTCGGGCAACAAGAGATAAAAAAATAGGACGAGAAAGACGCCGATGAGGATGAAGATAAATATTGGCGCGTAAGGAACGAAGATTCTGCCTTGCACTGCAGGCGTGTAATTATTTACGAACGGTTAGAGTTCCTCTTTGTCATCTGGCCACCAAGGGCGAGTAGTTCTTAATTGACACTCAAGCTTGTGGGAAGCTATTACGGATCCTAATTGAGTATACGTACATGAGTTACGAACCCCTTGGGCATTGAGGCGCCTACTTAATGTAGACCGAATAGCGCTGACAGCAAGGGAAGTAAACAGTACTTGGAATGATGCATTAAAAGATTTGGCTGAGCTTCACGTTGAAAGACCATCAATGACGGGAAGTTTCCCGCTACATGAGAACGGAAAGAGTTAAATTCATAGTTTTCTGAAAGCATTCAATGCCCACGGGTGCCAATAGCGCTTATCCAGAGCCTATGAGCCCAAAAGTAAACATGAATGAAACGTTCTGGCGTGGATGACCACGTAACATGAACTTCATGGCGTGGAAACGACGAACACAACTCCACCAGGAGCTATATCTATCAGAGCACAGGGATTTATTATGAGAAACACGGTAGAAACACCCGTCCTGATGCCTGCCCGCACTTGCCACCTTTGCATTGACAGGCAGCTATATATGCCGGTGGCAGGGAAGAATCCGCACGTCATCACAATGTGTGTGCGCCACTGAGATACTTCGATAGATAGATGAGATGGGAAGTATGGCTCTCATCGAAGCGATATGACTCGAAGAACATGTATGCCGGAAACTCGACCGTGACGGTATCTGTATGCTGTAGAGTGGCTTTAGTACATAAGACGGGAACTAGGACTCAGACAGAGATACTGTATCTTGGTGAGATGATTCACAGACTCGTTGGATATTTGGTGAGAAACCAAGGAGATGGGCGCCCCACATAATCATGATTGAGATTGAGATGCGTTCCCGCTCAGTCGCCAAAGAGAGGGTCAGATCCGAGGAAGGAAGGAAGGAAGGAAGGAGATTGCGGGTTTCACAAGGACACCTTTCCGGCGCGATGTAGTTCTAGTTAAGATGCTAGATCTTTCGACTACATGTCTCAAGCGAGCCAGTGTAGCGGACGAGATCCCTGCATCCTATATCAAGATAGTTGACCTACTGTGCAGCGCAGACGCAGTGAGGTGAGCCTTCCGGGTCTAGCGAAGGATGTCTCGAAGTAAAGTGAACAAACACAGAGGAAGCCTCAAATGGGAAGGTCCGCAATTGACCGTTTTGGGTGGCGCAGATCCCGACAAGAAGCATGACCGCCGATTTTTCTGAGATACTGTATGTGCTCACCTCGATGGAAATGGGCTTCACGGTGTTTCTAAGAGACCGGGGCGATGAGATCGACGTGTATGCAAGTTCAAGTGGCGCGGTTCAAGATTGTCCTTGTGCTCGCTTCGGTAACTGAGAAAGTCTTTTGTTCTTATTATACTGTGTGGCGACGGCTTCGTGAACAATACCACACGATTTCGTAGTATGCATATGGATAGAACTCACAGCCCCACTTCTCAGATGAATCTCGAGGCAATTAATTGTGATTCAGCGACCCTTGTACTGCTCAAATACTGGTACAGCAACATCCTTGTGCTCCTCCTGGCCGATCACCTTTCTCGATAGTCTGTGCGATGGAAACAAGTCAATAAACGGGGCACGCAAAGCGAAAGCGGAGCGACCAACCTCGGCATCCCAAACCGGTGGTAAAATAATACTTCCACTCAGGAGAACGCATCGCGGTAACAGCATCCAAGACGGTCCAAGAGATTCCAAGCTCGCAGGCTGTCTACCTCCTCAACATTCGCAGTCTGAAAGATCGGCCAAGAATGACGTGGCGGCCGAATGCAGTGCACGAACACTTCCATCGCGACTTTCTTGACACTAGAAAGACGTTCTATAATGTCGGCCCATTGAGCTGCGGGGTTTGGTGAGCACTTTAGGGTTTTCGGAGGAATGCACACGACAGTGGCCCGATGGATTGCCTTCGTACAGCTTGAGAAAGGGGATACAACCACCAAAAGGGCATTACGGGCAGAATTTTGTAGGTGCGCTTTGTTCCACCGGTTTTGTTTAGGAACGGAGCAGGTTTTATATACCAAAAGAGGAGGGTGTCTGTGGGGCCACAGGCAGTGCCACTGGGGCTTGTGGTGCCGGACGGTTCGGAGCTCAGCCAAATTTGACAGTGAGGCTGTGTGGTCGACAGAACAAGAATTTCTACGCAGATATCGTAGGCTTGAGAGCCAAGAGTCGTGTAGAGAGTAAGACGCGGCAAAGGTGGGGAGGAGGAACAAGGGGAGCGAAACAGATGATAACGGGTTGTCATCTTATCGAGCGTGATAATCGGCGCTTGTGAGCCAAGACCCAGGAAGGAAGGTGATCGCCGGGAGTGACCATATCGTGAGTACGCAAGAGTTCTTAGGCACAAGGCTGTGCATACTTTATGGGCGTCCCCTCCTAGGTTTCGATTCGATTCTCTTCCCAAGTACACTGCACCCGCGACACCGCATTCTATAGGGATCAGCTATAAGGTAGTTGTAGGAAGATTACCTCGTGTTCCTCACCAGGACTTCCGCCCTTAAACCGTCCGTTGCGCGCGCAGTGAAGACTTCCACCACCGAACTTTCCCAACTACACGTTCCCACACAGCCTCGCAATATTTCCAACACGCATATACTGGTCTGCTTTTCTTACGATCTTTTCTCTACTGTTCCTCCTCTCACCTTGCGCCCGCCTGCCTCGCAGGTAGCCGCAATCAACCATGTCCTCCAGCCCGCGTAACTCTGACCTCGACATTCCCGCGATTGCTGTCATCGGAGAGTCTACCGATAATCTGGCTTCACACTCGTACCCTCATGACAACGGACAGAGTGGTCTTCGTCCTACTCCTACTATCGACATTCAGTCGGCGGCCTCTGATTCTCCTCAAACTCGGGGACGTTCACCCTCTGACCCATCCTTTCTCTCGCCCATCTTGAAACGGCAGCACAGCACCATCTCTGATGCGCCTTCGTCACCCGGTGGCTCTACAAATTACTCTGACGACCACCCTCCACCCTCGCCAACCCTTTCAGCTCATTCAGGCTCTGGCTCGTCCGTTCATTGGGCTCCAACTACCCTTGCCCTGAGAGACAATTCGCCTTCAGATCGAGACGGCAATTCTTCGTTGAATCTGCTCCAGATTCCAGGGGCGCATCGGAGAAAGGGATCGAACGCGACCTTTACGAGCACCGTCAGCGGCAGCGAAACACTGCCCGACCACTCTCATAGCGATGGTGAGGGGATAGGCCTTTCCCCCATGCCGTCTCCCTCAGGGCGTTCTGACGCGGCGAGCACCCTAGCGTCGCCCACGCACACCGCCGTCAACGATTTTTCAGACGCCGGCGACTCCCGTCCCACCTCGCGCACCAGTTTCCTCAAGGGAAAGCTTCATCGTCATCGTCGCCCCGCGAAATCAGTAGACGCAAGCTCCGAAGGCGGTCACGACGACGGCCATGACGACGATGCGGATAAGGAGGACTCGGAATCGCGGCCTACACAGGTCGATCTCGAGCAGGAGGCCAATATCGATCCCGCGCCGTTCGCTTTCAAACCCGCTCAACTCGCGCAGCTTCTCGATCCCAAGAATATCGAGGCGCTGGAGGCTATTGGCGGTGTCGAGGGGCTATTGAAAGGGCTCGGGACGCACGCGACCTTGGGTCTTGGCGCCGGTAAGGGGAAGGCGGCAGCTACGCACGAAGCGCAGAGCGATGACGGTCAAGGGGCGGGTGATGGAGGTAGACCGAGCAGAAACAGTACCGCGAAAGATGCTGGGTCGGAGGATGTTCCCGGAATAACAATCACTACGCCGGGAGGAGAGCAGGAGGGCCCGAAGGACGGTGGGGGCGCAGAGTCACCGTCTGGAACACCTCCGAATTCAACCTCGACGGCGGAAGGGGCCGTGAAGTCGAATCCGAAGGCGTTCGAGGCGGGTATTGAGGAGAGACGCAGGGTGTACGGCGCGAACCTCCTGCCGGAACGGAAGAGCAAGAGTCTTCTGATGTTGATGTGGCTGGCTATGAAGGATAAAGTGCTGGTGAGTTTTTTTTTCTTGTTTCAGGCCCCGTATATGCGTGTTTGCGACGCATATATCCGCATTTTGGCGCATATGTCCTTTTGTCCCCCGCATATATCCGCCTTTCAGGCGCATATGTGCACCTCTTGTACGCATGTAATCACCTTTGGAAGGCCTATATTCGTCAGTCTCGACGCATGGGCTCACCTTTTATGCGCATATGTTCCTTTTTTTCTTCTTGTGCGCATAATCCGTCTTCCGCGCATACGTTCCCGTTTCTCGGCATATATTCACCTCTTTTACGCATATATTCGCCTTTGTTCGCCTATACGCCCATTTTTACGGCATATATCGATGCCTATGCTCACCTGTTTGTCCGCCCTGACAGATCTTGCTTACCATCGCCGCCGCCGTTTCCCTTGCCCTCGGTTTCTTCCAAGACTTCGGTCCCTCCAAGCCAGACGGCCCGAAAGTCGACTGGGTAGAAGGTGTAGCTATCATCATCGCCATCCTCATCGTCGTCCTCGTCGGCTCTATCAACGACTACCAAAAAGAACGTCAGTTCAAGGTGCTCAACTCGAAGAAGGAAGAACGGGCGATCAAAATTATCCGCGGCGGCTCCGAGAAGCTCATCGATGTGAAGGACGTCGTGGTCGGAGATATCGCGATTCTAGAGCCGGGAGAGATCGTTCCCGTCGATGGCGTGTTTTTGAACGGGCATGGGGTTAGGTGTGACGAGTCGGGCGCTACGGGAGAGAGTGATGCGATTAAGAAGGTGCCGTGGTCTGAGTGTGTGAAGATACGGGACGAGAAGATGAGGGAGTGGAAGAGCTCGTCGGGCAGGAGCATTAGCGGGGTGCCTGGTGCGGATACGGAAGATGACGAGGATACGGAGGAGGACGGGAGGAAGCGGCCTTCGGGAATGGATCTCTTGGGCCACACGGATTGTTTTATCGTCAGTGGCGCGAAGATCACGGAGGGAACGGGGACCTACGTTGTTGTTGCGGTCGGGACGAAGAGTTTCAATGGTCGCATCATGATGGGTTCGTACCGTTCGCTTTCATAGGGGCTCTCCTCTTATGCTGTTCTATTTATGGCACTGATTTCTTTTTTGACGTGGCCTATATTTAGCGCTGCGAGGGGACGCGGAAAGCACGCCTCTGCAGCTCAAGCTGAATGACCTAGCGGAGCTCATCGCGAAGGCTGGATCTCTTGCCGGTCTTATCTTGTTCTCTGCGCTTATGATCCGGTTCTTCGTACAACTGGGCACGAATGACCCTGTGAGGTGCGTTTGTCCGCACCCTTGAGCCGGACTGTCTAATTGCTGACATACCCCCTCAGGACCGCGAACGAGAAGGGTATCGCGTTCGTGCAGATTCTCATTATCGCAGTTACCCTCGTTGTCGTCGCAGTTCCCGAAGGTAAGCCAACTTAGCGCTCTATCCCAATTTACATAACTGAACATCGCTCCCTTCATGCAGGCCTTCCACTCGCGGTTACATTAGCCCTCGCATTCGCCACCAAACGCATGACGGATGAGAAATTACTCGTTCGCGTCCTCGGTTCATGCGAGACCATGGCCAACGCCAACGTGGTCTGCACCGACAAGACCGGTACCCTCACGCAAAACGAGATGACCGTCGTCGCCGGCTCCATCGGTATCCACGCCAAATTCGTCCGCGGGCTCCACAGCGAAGAAGGTCGCGGACGACAGAACGTCGACCAGGAAAACCAGAATGTCGATTCGGAGGGGACTCTTGCGCGCAGGAAACACGCGGAGGATTTCTCGCTGGACTCGAACGATCTCAATGAACGGATTTCGCCTGAGCTGCGCGCGCTCTTGAATGCTTCGATATCGGTCAATTCTACGGCGTTTGAGGACGAGGATCCCGAGTCTGGCAAGATGGTGTTCATTGGAAGTAAGACGGAGACGGCGTTATTGAAGTTTGCGAAGGAGAGGGGGTGGAGGTCGTATCGCGAGGTTCGGGATAATGCGGAACGGGACGGTGGTGTCGTTCAGGTCGTGCCGTTCTCGAGTGCACGGAAGGCCATGGGTGTGGTCGTTCAGCTGAAGGCAGGCGAGAAGAAGAAGTGGAGGATTTACTTGAAGGGCGCTAGCGAGATTTTGACGGCGAGGTGCAGGAGGCACGTTGTCGTGGCTAAGGAGGGCGGGAAGAAGGCGACTGGGGAGAAGGAGATGGTGGACGGGGAGGGTCAGATAGAGACGGCTGAGATTGGGGAGCTTGAAGCGGATAATATTTCTCGGACTATCACGTTCTATGCTAGTCAGTCGTTGCGGACTATAGCGCTCTGTTATAGGGACTTCGAGCAGTGGCCGCCGAATGGCGCCGACATCGATGAACGGGATGAGGTGCGTTTCTTTCTTTCTTCTCGGTTTCTCTTGCTAATAACTTGTCATCAGGTTGAATACGAGCATCTGGCGAATGATCTAACTCTCATAGGTATCACAGGTATCGAGGATCCCCTCCGAGACGGTGTCCGAGAAGCTGTGGCGAACTGTCAGAAGGCCGGAGTCCAGGTCAAGATGTGTACCGGCGACAACGTCCTCACCGCTCGTTCTATTGCTACCCAGTGCGGGATCTATACTGCCGGTGGTATCGTCATGGAAGGCCCTCATTTCCGGAACCTCGATCCTCATGTCATGAAGGCTGTCGTCCCCCGTCTTCAGGTCCTCGCTCGTTCGTCACCGGAGGACAAGCGGATATTGGTGGAGACTCTCAAGGAACTCGACGAGGTCGTCGGCGTTACTGGAGATGGCACAAACGACGGACCTGCGCTTAAGACGGCCAACGTTGGATTCTCCATGGGTATCGCGGGTACGGAAGTCGCGAAGGAGGCCTCGGATATCATTCTCATGGACGACAACTTCTCCTCGATCGTCAAGGCTATCATGTGGGGCCGCTGTGTTAACGACGCCGTCCGGAAGTTCCTCCAGTTCCAGCTCTCCACCAACATCACCGCCGTCATTATTACCTTCGTCACCGCCGTCGCTAGTCAGAGCGAGAGTTCGGTGCTCAGCGCCGTGCAACTACTCTGGATCAACATCATCATGGACACCTTCGCCGCTCTGGCCTTGGCCACGGACCCTGCTTCAGAGGCGTTATTGGATCGCAAACCGGATGTCAAGACGGCGCCACTATTCTCGGTCGACATGCTCAAACAGATCCTAGGCCAATCGATATATCAGATTATTATCATCCTCATCTTCCACTTCTTGGGACTCCGGATTTTGGGCCTCCCGGAGGGTAACGACACGGACGACACGACAGTCCAGACGCTGGTTTTCAATATCTTCGTGTTCGCCCAGATTACGAACTCGTTGAATTGCCGCAGGCTGGATAATAAGTTGAATATATTCGAAGGCGTGACCAGGAACTGGTACTTCATCTCGATTACGGCGATCGGTTTGTCTTCTATTTACTCTCGTCCTCCGGTGTGTATTTAGGCTGATCGTCTTTCACGTACAATAGAAATCGCCATCCAAGTGCTTATCGTTTTCGTCGGAGGAGCTGCCTTTTCTGTTCACCGCATCGGCGGTCGCGAGTGGGGTATCTCCCTCGCCCTCGGACTTGTTTCCATTCCCCTTGGTGCCGCTATCCGGTACATTCCCAACGGCCCCTGCGAAGCTTTCTTCAAGAAGGTCCGTCTCATGCCGAACCCGGATATCCTCCCTACGACACGCGCGGACGCGGAAACCGGCCTCGGATTTGCCATCAACCGCGTTCACGATAATTTGGGGACGTTTAGCCAGGTCAGAGGCGGCAGGATGAGGGGATCCTCGTTCGTGGGGAAGAGCAGGGCCGGAAAGGTCGACGAGACTGGCGCCAAGAAGAAACCTGCCTCAGAATTGCTCACTATGCTCCCGACGCTGATGATGTCCAATATCGTCAGCTCGAATTGGATGCCGACTTCTGGTGGTTCGTTGTCCGACCCGGCTGGTTTCGATCCCTCGGTGTCGTCTGCGGAGTTGTGGAAGAACAAGTACGAGGTCCATCCGGATACGCCACCGAACGACCCGGTCTTCCAGATCTTCCGTCAGCCGCCACACTCGGCTTCTCCTTCACGATAGATTCTCCGTCGCCTCCGAAATTGTGTATACCCTCTCTTCTCGTCTTGTACTCCTTGCGCTCGTCCGAGCGATTACTCTGCACAACGACACAAAGGACATGCTCATGCCTTGGTTCTGGAACATTGTCTTGGTGTCGTTGTGACGGGGCGGTACCCTGCATAGTTTTTTGGGCCAGCGAATGGGCATTCGCTTCATGCATATGGAGCCAGTCCATACACTACATCTCCTTGATTCTTTCTCGTGACCCATGCATTTCGCGGCTACACATAGACCTTTGATAGTCACATTTTACCAACAACCCATCGTCCGTCTCCTTTTCTCGCTTGTATATTCGCACACTTTCTTAGTCTTTCCTTCTGTTTGTCTTTCTTCGTGGCCCTCGCTTCATTTCGCCTTCACAATCTACAGAAACGCATAGTTTTTTTTTTGGTCATATCTCTTTCTGGCATGAACTATACAATGAGGTTGCATATAATCTGAATCACGACGACGATAATCCATTACGATCCACGCTTTAGACCATGATTTTGTATTTACTCATTCGATTATTCGTTCTGTTGCCTCTGCTAGGACCGATGGTAAATGAATGAAATAAACAATTCTAATCAAACGCCTTTGAGAGAAAATGACCGAAGTCGCAGATAGGGGAGCCGATATCTGAACGCTTCAGGACTTCCGCTTGGTTGGTCCCATAACGCAAAGTCGACGTTCGATATGGACCAAGTTGATCCTCATTTTGAGGTGATATACTTCTGATCTTGAGCATCGTTTCCAACAACTAAGACCGTGATATGGTTCAATGCGGAATCGCAAGGATACTTATCCTGCAAACCGTAACTTGCCCATCGTTGAACGTTGAACGGCGAACGTGTGGCGGGGCCACCTTCTACACAATATTCAAACTCCGCACAAGTTCGTTCTCGGCGCTAGCGTCAATCATTGGGACCGGAGCACGTTTTCAACCGCTGCGTATGAATGAAATGAAGAGACTAAGAGGCGTACGAGTACTGGCCTAGCATCGAATTAACTCAAGGTGGTCGAAAGCATACAGAGAGACGACAAGAAAACCAAGGAAAGGAAGAGCGGAGAAAAACTAGCTGGAAGCGTAAACTGAGTCGAACGAAACGACACCGATGTGAAAGGGGAACAAAGTAGGTATGAAGAAAATCGATCGAGTCCTTGAACGTCACCAACATCTAACGCGATTAAGAAAGAAAAATTCCTCACGAGAGCACAAAAAGGAGGAATCACAAGAAGATCTTCAATAAAGAGAGACGACGACGAAGAATTATCACCAAATGTTAGTGGGCCCAAGAGTAATGCAAGAAGGGAGTCAGGAACCGAGAGCGGAATGACACTAGAATGGCTCTAAGTTGTGGGTATCGGTATGCGTATTCAGTGGTGGTTTCGTTAGATTCAGATTCGAGTCGGCCATGATAAGAGAAATTCAGCTGTGAACGTTTAAACAACCGTCGTCAAGTGGGCAGAGTCAAAGGAGCGAGCAAGAGAGATCGGTTGGCTTCGTGGCGAAACGTGTCTGTACAGATCACGGTATAAGTGATGTTCAATGTTGTTTGGAGGGACGATGAGATGCTCACGGGCGCGTCATGTACAACTTGGAATTCCGTTATAAACTTCATATACATCCCCTTGTCCTGCAATGTCCGTCCATCCTCCGTCTCGTCGAACGCCGCGTCCCCCTACCCTCCCTTCTCTGCCCATCCATTCCATTCTCCCTATATTCTTTCCACCCCGGCCATCTTCGTTGTCCGCCCGCCGCCCCATTATTCAAACCAGGTGCAAACCAACATTCGAACCTCAATACTCCTCAAGATCGTCCGGAATCTCCCCAGCAACAACCGCGTGGTCCTCAGGCTCATTGACCGAGAGAGTAGGCTTGATCCCAGTGCCCTGCAACATGTTCACCAGCTGATCCATCTCATCGGGCTCCTTCGACTCGACCTGTTCTTCCTCGTGGACAGGCTCCTCCACAGGCTCAGATTCGGACTCTACTTCAGCGACGTGGGTTTCGGACTCAGCCGCCTCCGGTTCGGGAGTGACTGGAGCTTCGACCTCCTCGTCGTGGTGGAGATCGGAGGCGGGGTCGAGTGAGACCACTTCAAGAGCAGAAGTATCGTCTTCGGTATGGTCTTCTACGGGAGCAGCGTCCGATTCGGGCTCGTGTTCTTCAACAGCCTCTTCGTGATGTTCCTCCACATACTCCTCCTCGCCCCCATGAACTTCCTCCGTCTCTCCGGCAGTTTCCACGTCGTGCCCGTTCGTCTCCTCCTCCTCGCTAGCCGAAGCAGCTGCTGCACCTGCCGCCACACCAGCTCCTACAGCGACCTTCTTCGCACCTGCAGCACCACCTCGCCCAGCCCCCTTCCCTGCAGCGCCGACCCTTCCCCTAGATACTGGCGCACCCCTTCCTCTCGCACTAGTCTTCGCTGGCGAACCCGTAGTCCTCGGCACCTCGGCACTAACAGCCCTCGCCTTCAAGGCACTAGCAGCCGTAGGCTTACTCAATCTCCCCAGATCCATGGCCTTCCTCGGGGTCGACGAAGTGGGCGTAAGAGTCGGTGCAGCCGCCGCGCGCGATTTCGCGAGTGAAGCGGCGGTTGGCGCAAACAGACCCGAAGACGCAGCGGGCGTGCGAGGTCGGTTGGGACTGGTCGCCCCTCCCGTCGGAGAGCTGACCGAGTTGCGCGGGATGGATGGGGTTTTCGACCGTCCGCCGGATGGAGTTTTTGCACGCGCGGGGGGGTGCTGGATGGTTGGGGTCTTGGAGCGAGCGTAGGAGGAGGGTGGAACCACGGTGGAAGTGCGGGGAGTCCCGGACGGGTGGGTGGGCGCAGGGGATTTGGATGTCTGGGGTCCTGCTGAGGGTTTCGTGGCTGAAGCTCGTGAGGGTGTCTTTGGACGCGCTTGTGGGGCTGCAGCCGACGATTTCGATACTGCGTTAGGACGTGAGGATGTGGCTGGTGCTTTGGATGGGGTAGGTTTGGTCTTGGAGGCGGTGGGTTTCGCTCCAGTACCGGCGGTCGATGGACGTGCTCCTGTCGCAGCAGAACGAGCTGAGGCAGAAGCTGGAGACGCAGCGGCCGCTGCAGCGTCGGGGGCAGCATCGCCTGACGGTCCGGGGTCACTAACGACCTGGGGATCGCCCGAGACTGTAGCTGCGGGTGAAGGCAGTTGTATTGGCGGCACTGGACCGGTAGCGCTATCTGACGATGTCGACGTAGAAGGACTGAGTTGGCTCGAGCGTCTGATAAAGGTGGATGACGGGGGACTATTCGGCTTAGACGATGTTCCCATCGAAGAAGTCTTGACTGGGGGCCATTCGCGAGCCGTCTTTATTTCTTCTTTTGAAGAGTCTCCAGTATTGTGTGAGATGACGCTCGAGGAGCGTGGCAAGCCCATGGACGAGCTGGACGGTGAGCCGACGATAGATGTTCGTTTCGTCTGCTGCTCAAACCGTCCGATGAGGTTCGCCACGGATGCACGGGGGCGTTCATCGGGAAGAGGCCTATTATTGTCACGTCCAGTCCAATGTTAGATTTGACAACAAACGATGGTCTATGGCTCACATATTGTGGGTATGGCTATAAGTTAGAGAAGAGAAAAAGATGCAGAATTGAGGAAAACGAAGAGTAGCAACGGGATCGATGGAGGTGATGACTTGGACGAATGCGGTCAATGTCGTATGCTTCCGCTATGAAGTAAAACCCTAACCCCGAATCCCGTACCCTCCACGTAAGAACAAGCGTGGCACCTTCGTGTGGCACAGCATCGCATTGGCGGGTCGTCAGAATCCTTCCGTGGAACGTGCAGAACGTACTTTGCTGTATACAGATGCTTGCGCGCACTACAATTGGTGTCAAAAACTCCGTACACAGACACACTAAATACTGGATAATATCTATGTAACGTAATTCCAGAGGTCGGCGAGGCGTAATTTGAAGAATACAGAGTTACTACGAATGGACAGAGAAGGGACATCGTCAATCAAGTTTCTGAGGAGTCAACAGTACATAAAAACAAGCGCCCCTAGAAGAAAGAACTAAAAGGAAAAGATTGATGTATGGAATTTCTGGTGGTCAGTCCGGAAGCGGGGGATCCATGACAAGGCTCAGAGCGCCAACGAAGACGAATGCACTACCAAGTGCAAGCGCAATCGCTATCCGAAAAAAATCAGCAATATTTCCAGAGAAAACGGTCCACAAAATACCCACCACCAATCCAAGCCGTCCTCAACGGACCAATATCCGCCTCCGTCACCTCCAAGACAGCGTATGCCCTCTTCCCCAGCCCCAGCACATCACTGTCGCACCAGCACCTATCGAAGAAACTGCTGAATTGGAACATGCATACCATGACAATCCATATTGCGTTGAGCGTTGCGAGCGTCTTGCCGAGTCGGCGGAGCGCAACAGAGACGCGTGCAGCGGTGTGGTCTGCTACTTGATGATAGTGTAGATGGCGGGAGGGGCGAAGGTACGAAGAGTGGGCGTAGTGCGCGAGGATAGACGACAAGAGCATGGCGATCCATACGACGGTGGAAACGATGGCATAGAGAATGTAAGACCCACTGCGGCAGCCTAAAATAAGCGGTAAGGAGTAGTTGAGTCCTAGTGTCAAGATGTACAAGAGACGGCACACTAACCGAGGCCCACCGTAGGCGTGAACCACTGAAAAAGCATAGTTAGTATAGCCCAAAATCAACAGAGATATAGGACTTACTTGAGCGACGACGGCACCCCCAGTGGTCCCCCACTGCAGGAAAAGCGCAAGTCCTGAAGCCACAAAAACTCTCGTCCAGACCTCTGATCCCCATCGACTGACTTTTCTTCTCCTTCCGGGGCGTTCATGATACTCGAAGTCACTCGTGACTGCTGTCATCGTAATGGACCCACCGGAGGCCATCTTCCCCTTGGTCGCGTTCATCTCCGCTTCCGCGTTCGTACCACCCTCTTGGTCATCCTCCCTGTCGAAGTGTCCGGGATTGCCACAGTATCTCTGAACATCATCGAGAGTTCCCTGCCTATTTCTCGCATCCACCTTTCCAGATTCGGCAACGGCCCAATCATTGTCCCGATCGACCGGTATATTGGACAGAATATTCTCCGATGCTGCAGCAAATGCTTCCGTGACCTGGTCTACAGCACATGCCCAAGAGAAGAAGCGAGCGTAGTTGTATATTGGAGCGGACGACTCCTCGTCGCGGTAGACAGAGCCGGGACGATAAGGCAGAATCTGAAAGGCAGGACGGCTTGTTTTATGAGAAACAAGGGCTGGAGTGGATGGTTTAGAGGTGGCTACGAAGGCTTTCTTGTTGACTTTGTTCAGAGCTTGGAAGACACGATCGAAGTCGCACTTTGGCGAAACCTGGAGCCATCCAATGACTGAAACAACGAACGCATTTCAATATTTGTAAGTCACTGTCGAGTAATGATGGCTACCCAGACGTCTGGACTCACCAATGGGAAGTAACCATAGCCAGACGGACCCGACGCCTTGACCGTTCAACTGAAAATTCTCCGAGATATCCGTGAAAGAGTCTGGTGCGAACAAACAGATCCTCGATTATTAGTACAGCCTTATCCTGAAACTCGTTCATACAAAACTCACCAATCACCGTGAACAGATATGCAATCACAACCCATGCAATAGACGACGCCGCAGATATACTCCAGGTATGGATGTAGTCCAGGCCTTCCGCCAGCTCCTTCCACCATGCGTCATTCTTCTGCAACGCCACTATACTCGCCAACATCCCGTGCTCCGTCGAGATCTCCAACGGCATCTGCTGCAGACTACTCAGCACCCTGACCGCGTGTCGCACATTAGGATACTTGAACTCTGAGAACCGTCTCGCTATCCATTGCGTATTGAGGACAGTGAGGGCCAGCGAGTACGCGGCGAGAACGGGCGAGCCGACAGTGAGGACCATCGACATGACGTTGTCGAACCGATATATCGTGCCGAAAGGGAGCTGGGAGAGCAGGGCAAGCCACGGTAGAAGCCAAGCGCTGAATTGTTGCGAGAATACCGACCAATTGAATGGCGAAGAGCCGAGTCCGCAGGTCGCGTTGCAGAGTGCGTAAGTGATAGCCGTGGCGTTGTGGCTGACGTTGACGGGATTTCCTCGATTATCGACCAGACCATTCGTTCCGTCAGGGAGCTGCCGGATTGTCGTGAGACATTGGTCGAAATGGTGTGCGCCGACGGCTGGAAAGAGACAGAGTAGGATTATGAGAAAGGCGGGGGGTGTGCGTCGTGCTATGTACATGAGCGATGGTGTTACCGACAGTGCTGGGGATGAAGATCAACTTGAAGCTATGTCAACTTCGTTCGATGGACTGGTCATACAAGGTGGTCTGAAAACAAGATGGCGGGATCACGAACCGTCGACTGACGCGATGTATTTATGCACGTCAGAGCGATCAAGAAAAGTCCCAAAGGGAATGAACACACTATTATTAACACCGCACTGCCTTGCGGAGGCTTGCTCCCTCCTGCTCCGCTAGAAT
The DNA here is from genome assembly GCF_000264905.1 of Stereum hirsutum FP-91666 SS1. Taxonomy (NCBI): domain Eukaryota; kingdom Fungi; phylum Basidiomycota; class Agaricomycetes; order Russulales; family Stereaceae; genus Stereum; species Stereum hirsutum. Next base: position 2,527,070 of record NW_006763132.1, read on the forward strand.
AGGTCTATTTTGTAGGGAAATCCGCTCACGGGTTTTATTGCGCGACTTTTTGATGATCAATGTGTGACTTCCGTGGCGATTTTGGCAGATCCGAGTGGCAGAAACCCCCAAAAGCAGGATGAAGTCGATATTTGGTTGGATGAGTGCCCCTGTGTTTTCCTGCATCAGAAAACAGTCCTAGATTGCTACAGAAAGCCATTCGATGACAGCGGATACGTATACACATCTAGGGTTATCACGGATAACGAGCTGGCAGAATGAGGCTGAGCACTGTCAAGTACAGACACTTTATATCATTGCCAGGACGTTATGCATCATTATGGATCTTGCGTCGAGGGAGGATTCGAGGCGGTGTCCCCTCTTGTCCCCTACGCTGAATACAAGATAACGCGCGTCCAGATAGGCAACGCGCGAGTCAAGTTTCGCCGTGTTTTTCCCCTGTGAGCCTGACATGCGTACAGAATAGCGTGGAGATAATCAAGAAAGTATACTTTTGCTCGTAGTGTGCCTCCGAATATGATGACTCTGATATTCGAGTCGTAAAGTTAGTACGCAGTGGCGACGAATGTAGTTTGAGTTTCCCGCGGAGTTGTCAATCCCGATTTGGCTAAATCTGTAGCATTGTGCGGTAGCACCTGGAGACGGCAGTGCCACAGGGCAAGTAATGGAGAGTCTAAAGAGAGAACGACATGTGTGGATGAGAGGCCAAGGCCAATCGAGGTGACTGTTGAAGACGTGGATATTTTCGTTCGAACTTCGAAGAGGGCCTGTTCGGAGGAAGCCGGGCTTGCTACTAACATAGCCAACATAGCCACAGCCAGCCACAATGGACGAGGACAGTCAAAAATTATGCTAGATATATTCAGAAAGCATGCCTACCGTGACTACGTTCATTGCATAGATGTAATTAGAAGATGAAATAAGATAGAACTACCAAGCAGTATGAGTAGGCATATATGGTGTAATCATACATAGAGCATATACAGCCTCGTACAAACAGACTGGAGTGCTCCCGCCGACGGATCATCCGACGACGTCAATGCCCCAACGGTCTCCCCAAATGTGCAGTCTGAGGCAGGAGAGAGTTATACCGTTTCCCAATGCCGCTGTACTCGCTTTGTCTCGTTGACATGCACTCCGCGCCGTGGTCCACTTTACCCCTAAGCCATTCGTGTGCGTCGTCGCACCAGGATTCAGGAGTCCCCTGAAACCCTGCGTAATACGACATTCCATGTACGCATTCTGAGTACTGAAATCCATGTGTCAGTATATGCCTCGAATCACCTTTGAGAAAGAAAGACGCTGAAACTGATTGTAAGTACCTTGTCGTACACTTCCCAGCGTGCTGTGGCCCAACCGTCATCGCCAGTCCCATGAATTTCGATGATCTCAATCAGAGCACCATACAACTTTTCCAGGTAAGAGCTCGACCAAGAATAAGTGTATTCCCCGTCCTCCCCGTGATAGTGTTCTTCAATGCCTTCATACTTCGAAGGTCCCTTCGTCCTTAGATACGCGCCAACCGAAGGAGCGTCTCGAAGAACCTGACGCAACTGATCCACAGAAGGGGAGGGTGGGAGCATCGATTCTGGGCGAGTCGGATACGCAAATAACATCCTCAATGCCACTCTAATCTTGTGCTCCCGATCTCTAGAGCTCATTCTGGGCCTGAAGATGTCGTCGTCCGATTCCGTACGGTCAAGAAGCTCATGGCATTGCCTCCAGAGCCATGACGGAAATATGGGCTTCATACTAAGTAGACCTGGAGTGGCGTTCCAGGGATGGACAGACTGGTTTGAACTGGCAGGGAATGACATGATGGAAACGGAGGGTCCAGCGGAATAGTCGGTTGGCGCGACGAAGGGTTTCTTCCAATTCGCATTGTGATGCATGAGTCTCAATTTCTCAAGGCTGAAATAGTCAATAACTTGTCAGATAACACTTCAGATTTCAAAACTTACCGTAATTTCCATCCTTCGGGCCCACCGTGCTTTCGCCATGCTGCGCGCTCTACATCTCTCTCCAAGTACAGAATCATGGGCATTGGCCTGTCTTCCCCATTGATTCTTACCACGGTCCTGTATTACCGCGTAATATATGACATTCAGGACATATGATATTATGAAAAAGGGTATGTACTGGACGTACTCCGATGTTTCAGTTTGCAAGCCCTTCAGATTCTCGGTTTTCAACCTGTATTCTGTCTGTGCTCTCGTCTTATTGATCTAACAAAGTTTAGCTGCAGTAAGTCGTTTGCAACATTCGCGAGGTACGATGGCAGACGAACCTTTTGTCTTGCCGGAATATGCGAAATCCATCCAGATTCATCCAACACCGCTGGTGCGGTCTCCTTGCTCTTTTTCGACTTCGACTTCTTACGATCAGTGGGTGGCGCAGCCGGTTGTTTCTCCTTGAGAGCGCGGGTAGAGAACTTGTTGCTAGTGTCTTTAGGCATCTTGTCAGATTGTCGAGTGGAGATGAGTGTGATGGGAGATGAGATAGGAGAGCGAAAGGAGAGGGAAGGGTGGCCGGGGAAAATGGCAATGGCTCTTGCGTGGGAAAGACGATCGGTGTGGCACTTACGTGAGCTGCATTACGCCGACCAAAAGAATTCAAGTGGCTCAGCCGTCTTCTTCGTGTAAACGGACGACATAGATTTATGCCTCAGAGCTCCAGAGAGCTTTGACTGAAGACCTAGGAGGTAAAATTATGACATCCTCCTGCGGGTAGCCTCTCCCTTGTACATCAAGAAGACAATTGGCAAGAAAGCAACAACACTCCCCAACCCCGCAAAGAAGAGGAACAGCCATTGATAACCTCCCATAGCGGTAGCCAGGGGAATAGCGTAAAATGCGAACGTCATTCCGATCTCTTGGCTGTTGCAAGACAGAAAGAAAGGTCAGTCACCTCATTTGAGTTATTTGGACCGAGTTCAACAGAACGTCGTACCGGAAAAAGTTGAACACTTGCGCCACCTGATCCGACCTATCTCTAGAGAACGAGTTAGAAATCCCTGCTACTGGAGAAAGACCACGTAACTGTCAAACCATACCTATAGCAATCACTGCTATACGTATACCTAGAGGTCCTTGTAAGCACAGGAATCCCAAAGCCAGAGGGGAAATACGGTGACCAACATGACGGTGGTGATGCATTGTACACCGAAGCATGCCACACCCATTCCAATGATGGGCCCTGGCCAGGCAGCGCCAAACTGTATACCGAATCCGTAGATAAGAAGACCAGCCTGCATGGAGATTCGCGACGAGTCGTCAAGAGGCGTCCACGGGCGTAAGAAAGCTACTACTCTGCGTACCGGTACGAGAATTTGACCAGTCCACACAGCCGTCAATCTAACCTCACTCGGCGCATCTTCACCATGTCGTCTACGAGCACGCTCCTTTATGTGGCCCAAACGGAGTACGATCAGAAGTGGGCTGAATGAGATTTCACCGTATCTGTGCACTCACGATAACGTAGTCAACGACCCATCCTCCCGCCGTCTCGCCCAAGAAGCTTCCAATAGTAAGGGCGCTTCCATATGCAAGCCCAATTTGCAAGGTATTCCAATCAAATGCTCGAGAAAAAATTGTCGATACCGTAACGGCGGGGAGAATACTGAGGGTTCAGCTCTTGCTTTTAGAGCATGTACTATAAAATCTCAGAGTCAGGACAATGCGTCTTACCTGCCAAAACCATACTATATCCGATGCCTGTGGTTTAGTGATCCTTGATAAGGCACTTGAGGAGCTAGAAAGCCTCACCTGTGTAGCATAATAAATTGCAGGGAATAGTACGGAGGGCTATAAAGTAGACGTCAAGCAGAGTAGAATTCCACGCACAAGACGGTGGCTCACATATTTCGCCATTTTCACGACTGGTACCACGAAATCCTTCACCTTCACCTCCCGGCCCTCAGACCTTTCCCGGATCCTCAATCTCTTCACATGCCTTTGCCAAGCTGACGCTCTGCGACATGCTTGAGTTTCACTCTGACCGGTCCCAACACCACGCTTCCGACTATCGTTCTCGCTCGGAGCGTCGCCCGACGTCACCTTCTCGCCGGTTGAAAAAGTGCGATCGCGACCATGTTCACCTCGGAAATACTGTGTTTCTGGCAACCCAAAGACAATGAACAGGAACATGAAGGCATTCGCGATTGATGCGACCTTGAATATCCAGCGCCAACCTAGGAACTGTCCTATCAGACCTCCGAAAATTGGGGCGATGTGGCTTCCGTTCGCTGCGAAACAAAAGTTAGAGCTTGGATCAGGCAAGATCTTTTGTAAGACTCCGATCCAGAAGATATAGCTTACTCATCCACATGGTGTAGAAGCCCATCGCACGCCCTCGCTGGTGTAGGAAGAACATGTCGTTGACCTTGAAAAACGTGATATAATGTAGTGAATGACTGAGGGGAAAGAATGGATATTATAGCAGAAACTCACGCTTGCAACACCGAGCGACATACTGTGACCCAAGCAGAAAAAAAAATTAGACGTGGGCGCGACCGGAGTGCGATAACAAATGGGCTACTCACGCCACGGGGAAAATCCCATTTACAATCCTTGCTCCAATCAATTGCGGATAAGTCCTTGCAAACGCGCACCCGAGTGCGGAAGCGAATCCTATGAATGTCGTGAAAAGATAGACTGGTCTCCGACCCCAGGCATTTGCCAGAGGTAGAAAGAGGAACGGGCCCAAGCCATTCATCGCTATCACGACAGTGCTGGATGGAAACACGTATTTTCATGATAAACTCTTCGAGTGCCATGAATAGAAGGATATCTCACGTCTGGTAGGACGCTGTGACTGTCGAGATTCCGAATTCAGCCGCTAATTCTCCGTACGCAGGGTTGATGACTATGATTGTGCTCAGCGAAAGTAAGTGCGACAGTTTGAACTTCAGAGAAGACGTACTGGCTACATTAAAATTTCCTAGACTTGCGAGCAGGCTTACTTGCACCAAGACGAAAGACTACTCGTGTAGAGGTCAGATCAAGTAAAAAAAATCAAGACATATGTCAGGAATGAACCTACACGATACACTAGCGACCAATTCACTAGATATAGAGAGAAAATCGTGAGCTTTTGATCACTGTATTTCGGAAAATATGTACGCGGGTCTTCTGGGTCATCGGATGGCTGAGGGCTGAGCGGCAACCCATTCTTATCGAGTTTCACAACCTGCGACTGGTCGTCGAAGCATTCTGACAGGTCATGATGAGTATGGCATCCAATAGGAGACAGTGTGCGACGAACCTTTCTCCTCGACATCTGGCTTTCCTTGCAGAGACATGATGCAGCGTGAAGAAAAGAGCGGAGCACCGTAGTCCGAGAATCACGACCATTATATACGCTAACCGTGAGAGAACTTATAATGTGGGCCTCAGCGCGTCAAAATAGTACGTGGGCACTACTAAATTGGACGCAAGAGGGAGTGAGAAGATCGAAACATGGGAAGGGTGCGCTATGCATGAATACTCTGTGTGAAGCGAATGACGCATGATCACTTCCTTGGTGTAAACTTTCTTCAATAAAAAGCGAACACACAAACGCGCTAGTTCTCCTGGATTGCACCTTCAACTCAATCACATCAATTCGTAACTTCGTTGTCGGAAGGGGGGTCAAGGGGAAAGATAGCCGGACTGTCACTTGGTAGTATGAGAAGATTGCAGTTGACTTACCATTGTATCATCAACCTTGGAAGACTTCGTGTCTCGGTATGAAGCCTATTTTTGCACGGACGGTGAGCCGGCGGTGTTCTGTGCGTTCAGACTGCGTAATTCCTGAATTGAATCGCCTTCGTGGAAACAACTCAGCCCATACAGGCCAAGACAAACTATATCTGTGTTGCAAGATGTAATAAGTAGCCAAGTAAGGATCTGGAGCGGTGGTCTGAAGTTATGATGAAGTAGGAGAGGGTTGGTGGCACGTGCGGCGCAGTTCTGAGAGACGACATAGACATTTGGTCCATACGCGCCATTTCCTCGGACGTCTGGATCCCATAATCCAAGGCCGTAAAATCCCTCAGCCAATGAACAGCTTGTAGGCAACCTGATTGAACCACGATGCGAAGGCGTTCGAGACCGTAGTTTTGTGAGAGGCAGATCGCAATACTGTCAACGACTGCGCCTCCTCGGGCGCACATGCTGGTAAGGATTATATCCATGCTTCGTAGACCGGTGAATGCAAATATCGTGGAGGGGACTGTCCAGATGACCATTAGTACGAGTGAGGCGCTCCTCAGGTTTGGTAGCGTTGCAAGAGCGCTGGAGATGCCCGTCCAAGCCTCTTGGATATGTATTTGGTCACACGGATCCCATATTTCACAACTATGAGATTAGGATAGTATTACACATTTCTGGTATAAAGTGAATACCACGCTCACCTAACGGAATTCAAACTCTTCAGCATCCGGATGGCACCGGTGACCAGAGGCAAAAATTGGAGACCGATCGTCATTTTTTCACATCTCTCGATAAATCTCCTAGACCTCGATGCTCTGCGATCAGATTCCACGACAAGCGTAGTTGTGTGAGCCGAAAACGAGGTCCTGCCAGTGGCGATGCGTCGAAAACATTTTAGTTCTTCGAGGGACGAATTGCGAGGATCCACTCTAAGAAACATCGTGCGAAAGACATCGCACGAGGCGATGGAATGAAGTGCCCGACAAGCGAGACTGAGAGGGCGTTTGTCAAGAACCTACAAGGGGAGGGAAGAAAGACGAAAACACAGTTCATAAGATGATACAATAGATGTTGGATGCGTAAGAAGGCGGCGCACGAAGGTGCACATGTTCTCTACGAACTCCAGAGGAAGAGAGAGCAGATGGAAAGACCCAGAGATGCCCCGTTCAACTTGCGACTCGGAGGTCCTTCGTCCTCCATAGGTCTGACCAAAAATCACCAATAATCAGTGATACGAAAGCGCATGGATAAGTGATAGGCCTTTCCTACCGGTACCAGAATTTGACGTATCTTCCGGGTGACCCTTGCAGCAAGTAGCGAAGTGGCGGAGGTCGTCGTGACTGCTGCTTGCAAGAGGGGAATCGTAGTAAGCGCTCACGAAGGGGCCACCCGAGCAAATTTAAAGTCCGCACGCCAGTCTTGCGATCGCCACACACCGTTTTCTTCTTACTGATTGCTGTTTGCCCCTCACGCGACCGTTGAGTGCTAAGCTCTCTGTGTTCGTACAAATAGAGTACAAGGACTAGTACTAATTCCGACCCTAGATGTGGTGAGTAATACATGATCTCGTACAATCGTGCAAAATAATAGCTCAGAAGCCTTTTCCAGACGGCCGAAGCCCTTCACCCAAGTAACTTAAACCCTACCTCATCCGATTCTATAAACGACTTGAACGTCCCATAGCCATACCAAACACCGCCCAACCTACGTATTAAAACCCGCTCCTTCGGATCCCTCTCAGACTTTCACGGTATCCGGCGTCGCATAGTCTGTAATCCCCAGTCCCGATCCCTCCAAATCATCTAAGATGCCAACAATCCGGAAACCGCTCTCAAAAGCATCCCGGCTGATTCCCTCTCTCGTTCGAGGGATCCTAACCTCGACCTCATCGTCGCCGATGCACACAGTCAAGAGCGGGGAGCCGGGAGGTCTTGGGCAGGAGGAGGAGAGATACTCTCGCACATGCCGCTTCGTGTCGTCCACGACTACCGGCGGAATGACTGTGTATGAACCGAACCAATAGCCACTAGCGATGATGGAGGCGTGGGGACATAATGTAAGCGTAGTCAGGTCGGGCAATTGCATAGCCATGTCAAGTACATCATCCTGTCCAGAAGTAAGTTAAGACGGAGCGTAACAGTTTGAGAGGAAAACAGAGACTTACAATGTTTGGAGCGATGCGGCCGGATTCGGATTCAGGTACATGCGGTTCAGGGAGACCTTCCGGCGTAGGGCAACATACACAGATATTCAAACTCCTCAATCGCACGCATGTAGCAATCAGAGCCACATCGAGCATGCAGGGCTCGAACCAATTGCGCCTATGCGTTTGTATGTGGAGCTCTCGGAGTGTAGGTGCATGCCTGGGCATGACAGCCGGGGCGAAGAGTTGCGAAAGAATGTGTTCGTTGACGCCAAGGAAGTCTACTTTTTGTAAACCTGAATATGAAGCCAGGTACTGAAGCGTGTCCACGCTAATAGCCTCCAAGCCACCCGTCGATATGACAAGTTCCTCGAGGTCGATCCCCGTGTCGAGAAGGCGCCCGATCGGCCACTCGATGGGTGAGTCGGCTTCAAACAGATGAGGAGACGAAATGGGTGAGAGAACGCGTAGTGACTTCAAGTGGGGAAGTGTCCGCGCGTCGACTGTGAAGTACACGTTTGAAAGCGCGAGTTGTTTCAAGCGGAGTGGTCTATCCGCTGAACAAAAACGCAACAGACGACCAAGGCTATAAGCCGATGCATCCAGAGTAAAATTGAACGTGGTGTAGCTCGGTGACATGGCAAGGCGGAGACATTCAAGACTAGGGCTTTGGGCGAGGCAGATCGCAATGGAATCGAATGCTGCAACGGGGTTCAAGATGCAGGAAATATCTACATCGAGAATCCTGAGACAGGGGGATCCGTGGATGGGAAGTACTGTCCAGAGGGCAGGTCGCATAGTTGTGGCGCTCTTTAGCACTGGGAGCAATGCGACGACGCGCGAAATGTCCGTCCAGCTTTCCCAGGCGATGAGTTGGCCACATGGTTTCCACATTTCGAAGCTTCGAATCCCAATAAAAGACAGTGAGTATTATGCCGTCTCGGGCGTAGAGCGGGCACCGTACTTACCGAACGGTTCGCAATGCTCTAAGTGCTGTGATGGCGCCGGGAATAGAGGACCAAAATTGGACACCGAGCGTGATTCTTTCGCATTTTTGGAGGAATCTTCCAACTCTCCCTGGTTCACGGTGAACGTGGCGTACGCGTATGACGAGCTCAGTGGTGTAAACGGAAAACGAAGTTCTTCCAGTAGAAAGGCCTCGAAGCCGTTTCAGTCCCTTGAGAGAGGGGCCAGAAGAGTCCGTGCTGATAACCATAGTCCGAAAGATGTCGTATGAGACTATGGAATGAAGTGCCCGGCAGACGAGGTTGAGGGCACGTTTGTCGGGAACCTAGAAGACAAAAGGTGACCAGTATCAAGACGAAGTCCATGGGATTCAGCGCTTTCTGTGGTAGGAAAATATCGTACCGATCTACATATTCTCTCTACGATCTCCAGAGGTAGAGAAGTCAGATAGCTAGACCCGGTAATTGGTTGCTCTTTCTCGGTCCTGCATCTTCTATCAGTCTGCCCAACAATCGACCATCGTCAGTAAAGTGAACTTTGACGAGATCGTAATGGGCTCTCTCCACCTGTAAGAGAATTCGGCGTATCTTCTGCGTGACCTTTGGAGCAAGCGAGGTGGCGGAGGTCATCATGACCGTTGCTTGCAAGAGGGAAAGAAGCGCTCTCAATGATGATGTCGATAATAGGGTACAATCCTATTATGGGCACAGCACGCGCCAGCTCTTTCAGCGGTTGCTTTGGCAGCTTCCAGTACTTGAGAAAAGATACCCGAATGCGCGGCCCGCACTACAGTACGGCACCAACTTGTAAAGGGAATCGGAGCGCCACAGTGGCGCGTGCTCTTATACACGAGCTGAAGATTCGGTCGACATTCCGAGCAATATTCAATAAGCCGTAGCAAATCGTGAATCATTTTTTGCACTCTGCAAGAGATGCAAACAACATTTGTTCAATGGCTGAGGCCTGAGCTTTGTCGTATACGCAGAGAATCTGATCGACCACCAACTGAAGTTTAGGGAGACCTGCCGGTTCGAGAACTTGTTGAACTGCTCGATACCCTGAGATCCGAGAAATGACCGTGGAGACTTCTCTTGTTCCTACGTGTCGGTCCTTATCGTACATACATCGTCATAGACTACCTGCGGGAGAGGATCAAAGCAATGCATGATATCAGCGATTCGTCGCACGGTCAAACCCTAGTGGGATACAACGCACTTCGTACAACTTTCTCAACCATAGCTACATCAGAATTCGTCCCGCTTGTGCTTGCCCTTGGGCGCGTGCACGTCGACCTTGATGATCCCCTCTGCCCTCTTCGCATCCAACGCGGCGCGAATTTCCCCATTCGAACGACTCCATTCTTCGCTCGAAACGCCGATAATCTGGATATCTTTCATCGCTCCGACCTTATGTAGCATCCAGCATCAGTTCTGAGCTTCCATTCACAAGGAATGAGATGTGGACAGTAGTCCAGGGCAGATCCGAGATGAAGCAAGCGGGGTAGCGTACTGGGCCAACATGAGACAGAGCGGGATGTATCGAGGCCAAGTCACCTGGGTTCGACTGGAAAGGCGACGATGGTGCGAGCGTGAGGGTGAGATAAGTGTGAGTTGAATAGTCGAGATTGTGTGCGGACATGTTGTCGTGGTTGTTCAGAAATACAGTGGCGGGCCGGAAATGAGCGAATTGTTGTCGACTTGTTTGTGTAGTCCCGAAAAGGGAAACACCAGGGTTGATATGAACGCGAACAACAAGAACGAACACGTTTTGTTCTGCAAGATTAATCTTGCCTTGAGGCAGCCACGCCCTCTGGGTGCTGGCGAGACGTACCCCACGTTTTCAAGGCTGACGTCCGACCAACACGACCGTTAACACGTCCCAGCCAGGCTCCTCCAGATTGTCCGCCACCACACCTTCAACACTGTCCTGCGGTATCTCATCGCCGTGCTATCCGCTAGTCTTACCCCGCATTCGACGTCCTCTGTGATATAGCGCGACCAATCTGGCGAGTTTTCTGGCCGGACGCAGCTCATGCTTTGCTGAAGAGCGTGGCTTCAACCGCTCCAGGCTTTTTTCTTTTACCAATTATCTCCGACCGGCGCACGGGACGATGAACGCCCTCTGGAACATGATAACTCATTATCTACCCTCTGTACGCATCCACAACGATCTCGAAGACGGCCTCCTTTCAGACTACGACGGCTCGGAAACCTACGAGCTTCCCACGCATTCTCGCGACCCGCGCACGCTGGCGCGACCCACCGGTCCTCTTCCTCTTACGGACATCGTAGTACCAGACTCGGACGGTCGAATGGTCATTCAATCCCAAACGAGGAAGAGCGTAGAGCATCGGCGGGAGTCGTGGTACCACGTCGAGAGGGCGCAGGCGAACAAAGAGAAGGAGCTCGAAGCGGAACAGCTCAGGACACAGGTTCAATCTCTGCAGCGCCAGCTGATGGACCTTCGTTCCGACCTTTCGAGCACAAAGGGCGCGCTCGAGTTCCAACGCAGATCCGTAACCCACCTCCTCTCAGAAACAAACACACTCCAATCACACCTATCACAATCCGAACAAGCCTATAGGTCTCAATCCGCAGAACTCGAGCAACTACGGTCATCCTACGCGGACCTTTCTTCATCAGCCCACACCGGCACTAACTCTGGAGTCGATGCCACCGCCATTAGTGCAGAGCTCGCCTCTCTCAAATCTTTCCTGAATCGCATAGACGACTATACCGGCTCCCAGATCCTCCAAGCCGTCCAGGATCTCAATACCGAGATTGTACAGTTCGCCGCAGCCGTTTCGGAGGAGTACCCCTTAGGCCACGGTGGCGGTGGCGCAGGTGGCGGTGGGCTATGGAGAGAGAGTGACCGAGAAATCGTTAGGAGGGCAATAGGAGAGGGTATGTGCGACCTGGTGAAAGATGGAGATCATGAACAGGATCCGACGGTTGTACAGCTCGCTATCCAGGCTTGGGAGGTCTCGTGCTGTCGACAGATATTCGAAGCGTTCTGTTGGGGCATTCCTCCTCAGGTGGATCAGTTTTTGAGTGAGGTTTTCCGGGAAATGCAAATCACGGGTACGTACTGTATCAAAAAGCTTAGTAAACGGTTTGACTTACTCTTCTGTAGAACCGCAAGCCATGACTTCGCGTTGGCGAGCCCTCACTCATATGCACGCACGCACAACCCTCCTCAACCCACCTCTCTCACTCGCCATTCCACACCATGCCACCGCTTATACTAACGGATTCTCCGCGACCGAATCCACCTGCCCTTCCATTCCACCATCGCCCCTCGCTTCCTTCCCCGCACCAACGGCCTACCCTACACCCTACTCGACGACTAATAACACCCCAGCTATGCTTCCCCCACCCCTTCCGCATCAAATCTCGCCAAGCACCTCGTCCCAATCACACTCCCTCGGAAGCCCCCAACGCGTCCCTCTACCTCACCAACTCCGAATCCGACTCTCGCAGTCCTCCTCCGGAGATCCTTCACCACTCACCTCCACCTCCGACAAAGCCCCACGACACTTCGCATCACCTATGACGCCCTCGAACTCACAGGGCAGCAACTACTCTGCTCCGGGGTTCTCCGTGCCCAGTGCGGCGCCACCGACGATGATGACGAGCTCGCGATCACAACATATCAACTCGAACCTCCGTGGTATACTCGCTTTGCTCGCTCTGGCGGGTTGTACCGACGAACGAGGTATTCATCGTGATCCGCTGCGCGAAAGGTGGACTGAGCAGGTGGAGAGGTTGTTGGAGAGGGCGGAGGGGCTGGCTCGGATCATCCGAGAGGGTGTAGGAAGCGCATGGTTCGAAGTTTCGGTGGAGAGTGGGCCGCCTTTGATGAAGGATGGTGAGAGTAATCTCAACGGGGCTGGTATCAGGACGAAGGGCATGAGGAAGACCTCGAGCGCAGGAAAGATCAATGGAGTGAATGGCGTCAACGGCGTCCATGGGTCCACCCCGAATGGTAACAGTAAGGGCAAGGAGAGGGTAGCTGAGGAGGATAGGGAGCCGTGGCGAAGGATGTATAATCCTGTGGAGATGGATAACGTCTATGCTGGCTACGGAGACGAAAACTCCAGGGTTCTGTGTACAGTCGAATTTGGACTCACGGTCGTCAAGAAGCGGAATCCAATGTCGTCTTCATCACCCGAGGACCGCAACGACGTTCATGCCAATGGTGCGGGGCTCAACGGAATCCATGGAGGAAAGGATGGGAACGGAGAGACCGCGAAAAGTATGGAGGAGAAGAGGAAGGAGGTGCTGGATATGACGATGTTGCTGAAGCCAAAGGTTCTCTTGGAAAGTGTGAAGGATCTTCTATGAGTTGAGCATGGTTATGGCCTGTGCCAATAGCGCGATCGGATGGCAGGAACGCTTGAGGTGAGTTTTGTGGCGCTTCGTCGACCCGAGTCAGTGCTGAAGCCTTGCGTTCACGTCTATACAGGTCTTTCACCTTCGATCCCCATCTATGAACATCTGGTGACCTTCACCAACGTCGCTCATGGTATAGTGCTACGTCTGAAATAGCCATCCAGCGGTCATCTTTCATACACACCTTCTTTCTTGCGCCACACAAATATATCTTACTCACTTCCGCTCTTCTTTGCCTCCCTCCTCCCTCTCCATCCATCCTTTCTCGTTTCATACCACTCACGTCGACGACTCATCTCGACGCCCATGTATCCTGTACTTGTACCCCATACCTCCGTGTTCTCACGACAAAAACACGCCCTCACGATCATGATCAATCGCTTCACCGCCAGGTTCTATGACGCAGGTCTCCCCCCTCCCCTCTCATATCTTCGCCATCGTCTATATTATTTATGTACTCTAGTATCGATATTATATCCGCGTGCACATTGCTTCGCTTCATCTGAATCTTCGCTGTCTTGAACGCTTTCTTGCTTGCTTGTTACCCAAGTTCTTACATACGGGTCGGTTTGTTGTACGCTACATACGGTCATGGTGGGCCCTGTCCAATGATTATGATTGAATAATCATTGATATATTCACACTCGCCGCTCCGGCTGAAGTGAGCTTGCCGAACAGATGGTACACTGGTAAAATAATACACTGCGTACAACACGTTTCAACATACAGCAGACGCATCGAGAAGATATAGGCTACAAAACGCATTTTTCATGCGATACAGAGACACCTCACCCCGCCCATCCATCACCACCCAGGGCGCGCGATACTCATAAAACGACCTCATACTCCCCAACGCCCGCATACCCAACCCCTCTCAAATTCCAATCACACTCCACGTCCTGCTTCCTACCACTCTCATCCTCCGCGCGACTCCATAACACGATCTTATGTAGCTCTTCGCCGCCCTTCGCGTTACCATCATCGTCAGCATTCGCATGATGCGCATGCACTGGCAGATCCGCAACTTCAACGGTAACAGCCGCCTCCCAAAGCGTCCAGCTCCATTTCCCCTCCTGGTACGTGATTTTAGCGGGCTTCCATGTTCGGCCTTTGTTACAACTTAGGGAAACTGAGGTGATCTGTCCCGAGTCTGAGGGTATCGCGTAGCCTGTTGCTAGGATAGTTATGGGCATAGGTGTTGCTGCAGACGTGCCAGTTGGAGGCACGGCTAGGAGGGTGCTAGACACAGTCGAATCTGTTGGAGAGGAGGATGAAGTTTCCTTGAGCAGAGAGTCTAAGAAGAGCGACGGTGAGAACGATAATTGAACGGACCTCGCGGAATGAGTCGCGCGGTAGCAATTACGGAATTGAGAGGATTGGCGTTTAGAGGGGGTAGCTTTGACCACCAGGCTTCCGAGTTCGCTTGGTCATGCGACGTGACCTACAGATCCCACAAGGTGAGGTAGCCGGCACAGTACGAAGGTAGCTGGGCCATAAGCGACTGGACTCACCTGAGGTGGAAGGATTTTATAATCGCGTTGTTGGTAAAAGTTTGAGGATTCGGTGGTGGAGACGGTGATGTGATCGAGCCATTTCACCCAGCGGACACCAGAGTAGCCTGGGACGACCATTCGGAAAGGGAAGCCATGTGCTGGGGTTAAGGGATGGCCATTCATCTGTCAAGTACCAGGGCCAAACGATGAGGACCATGTTATAAGTTCGGAAATAAAATGAATGAGGGAAAAGGACGGAAGTCAGCAGTACGCACACCGATGGCAATGATAACGCCTCCTTCCTCATCCAAAGCCTTTTCAAGCGGTATGGAAGCCCCAAACCAGCTATCCTCCTGGCATTCCGACGCATGTGAGGCAAAACATACATGTAATTTGTTGATCACGTTGGGGTCATCTTTATAACGAAGGCCAGCGGAGAGGAGGACATCCCGAAGAGGTACCCCTGTGAAGCGAATGTTGGCCACGGTGGCTTCACCCCATTTAATACCTTCTACGTCCTTGTGTTTCGTGTCCGCCATCTTCTTGCGTCGATTTCCCGCACACTGTTTGCGTGCTTGTCAGTTGCCAATTCGATGAGGAATAAACTAGACGATGAACTTGGAGAGCCGCAACAACTTCCACGCGAGAGGGGAAGACGCGTTTGAAGTCGGAGAGTGTGTACTCCATCCTTTTCTCCACAGCTCCGTCAATGCTCAACCTGAACGTGTCAGCGTCCAGTGCTTTTATGGAACCTTTTCCCCATCTATTGTCAGTATCCGCTCGACAAACTCTGTATTTGAAAACAAACAGGCTTACAATGATTCCGAGCGTAGACGAGATCATCTGGGGTATGAGGAAACTGGACAAGCGAGACAAGGTCAGGTTCAGCGTTCAACGGCTCCCGGTCTTTGATGCCCAGGAGCGCCGTAGATTTTCCTATTGCAGATGACATGGCGAGTATATCGATGCTTCAACAGAAGACCTACAAACGGGCCCTTCGATATCAGGATATCGTGCCAGTATGAGCCTGAGACATCAGGTTGAGTAGGTTTACCGGTGTGATTGCTACCCCACATATGGTGAGGGTCTCGCACAAGCAAGGGGCACAGCAGTATCTCGCTCTGGAGAGTCTACGGGACCACAACCAGGCATTCGAATCTACTAGGGCAATGCTGCGACTGCAGTTGTTGACTTCGAGCCACAAGTTGCAACTGTCGCGGGGATTTTGTTCGTTGGCTACGTCATCGTTGTGGCATCGGCGTCATATGTGGCACCTTCCAACCTGTTGGCGATTAACGGTTGCACTCTTCTCGCCCTGACGGGAAATATGCATCGACAAATGAGACACGCACTTTCTGTCCGCGACAACAGATTGATACAAGTGGTATATTTACAAAGAGCGTGCAAAGTGACCCGGAAAGGACAGAGTGGCCGAAGTATGCACAGTAGCGACGAGAAAAAACCGAATAAATAGCTTCAAAATCGGAAAACACATTCGTAACCCAATAGTTCAGTCTCCAAGCACTCGAAAGGCCTACTCCTTGCTGATCCTCACGGTACGCTTAGACGCAGATGCAGTAGCGGAAGCAGAAGCGGCGCTGAGAGAGGAGAGGAAGGAGGCAGAGGCCGTAGGGTTGACCTCCGCGGTTGCGGGAATAGAGGCATGAGCTTCTGCGGTCCTGTAGTTCGTCTTGTCCACCTGAACGCTAGCACACGGCCCGTTATCGGTCCAGTCACCGGAAGCACCTGCGAATCGTTGAGTACGATGCTGGAAGGGCAGAGACGGGAGAAATGCAAAGCTTACCACCAGGGGTGTCGGCGTAGCTCCACCAGTTGGCGGTCCACAGGTCACCGTTGTAAGTAACCTGGTCACCAGTCTCGTACTACAGAAAAAGCCATTAGTATCAAGTCCAAGCATACCTTGGTAATGAGACGAGGGACGTACTGCGATGTTAGCGAGCCATGCGGCGACGACACCGCAGCTCCCGCTGGAGGCTGAAGTCGTCGCAGAAGCGCTAGTGGTAGCACTTGTGCTAGTTGCAGCAGACGTGGTCGTACCAACCGAAGTCGTGGATGCGCCCGCCTTCGTCGTAGAGGCAACTGAGGTAGTTGGGACGGAAGTTCCACCACTGGACAAAGCGCTCTTGATTGAGGCGGCGAAGTTGCCGTTGGCTACATATATTTAATTAGCATAAGAGAAGACGATGTCCCGAGTAAGCGTGTGCGTACCTTGCGCCTGAGAAGCATCCCAAAGCATGACACCGCCGAAGGAAGAATACTGTTCGCGAGTGGCGAGGGCATCAGATGCAAGTGTGGCGGCATCGACATAGCCCGAACCTGCAGCGGTGCTAGAGGCGGGGGCACCGATATAGACCTTAACGTTCGGATTAGGAGAGACAGTCTTGGCCCAGTTATCCCATGTGGCGAAGTTCCAGTCATTGGCGTTGTCAAAGTTGGTGAGGCCACAGTAGTTGCTATAAGTAGTTCATAGTGGCAATGAGTATCATTCCCTGGACAAAATCTCAGAAGGTATACGTACTTGTAGAACTGAACGTAGACAGCATCAAACCCGACGGAGTTCAAGACATCGCCGACGTAAGCGTCGGGGAAGGGACACTGAGGAGCAGCGGTGAAATAGTATGACTTGTCCGCACCATCCGCGAGCGTCCTGATCTGAGTGACGAAGGCAGGCCAGTGGCTCGGCGAACCACCCTCGAGATCCAGATCGATACCATCGAGGACGGCATCACCGAAAGGCCTGGTATCGTTACTTCCACCGAGGAACAAGTCCCAGATAGTGTTGGCGAAGGTGACTGCTTGAGCGTCATCAGTGAAGGAGACGGATCCAGTAGCACCGCCAATGGAAAGAGTGACGATTTTGCCGGCGGCTTGGCAAGTTTGAATGTCAGAGGCCATGAAGCTGCAGTCCGGGAGTTCGGTTCCTGAGAAGACAGTGTCGTCGTTGACGTTGCAGATCTAACAAGGAATTCAATTGTCAGAAATAGGGATCGGAGAAAGAATAAAAAGGCAAATACATTGGCAAGATCAAGAGACGGGTATCCTCCGGTACCGAATGCAATGTCTAAGAACGCGAGAGGGAACGCATCGATGGAGTCATCTGTGCAGTAGGATGAGAGATTCTTTTGCCAGTTCGCTGTGTCCGATGTGTGTGTGGCACCATATGAGTTCTATTTATCCGAGATCAACTTCGATTTCTTTTCTATCTGAGAAGGAAGAGATTTACCTGTCCCCAGTATCTGAAAACCACGAGAGAACAAATTAAACGAAGCCAAGCAAACCAGTGAAAAGAGGTATCTTACACAGCGACCTAAAAAGATACATGTTACACGTTAGTATCGTCGAGGCCAGAACACACCAGCAGTGAAAGCACACACGTTATCATTCCTCGTGTTATCGTACCCAAACACCGAACGAGGGGCAAGTGCCATCAGCGGACCAATCAAAGCCAAAGCAGTCTGCATTTTCGCAACCATGTCGACCAGAAGTGCCAGTGTTTCGGCAAGTGTTAGGGAGGAGGGGGTGAGAAGGGCGAGGGTTACCTCCTTCGATGCCGGTTTTTCGTCGCTTATGTATGGTTGGGCCCACGCAGACGAAGCATCATGAAGACCATCATACGTCCAAGTGCAACTCTGAGTTTCTGCGCAACGAAGCCTCATGCCAGCCGGTCCCGCCTCATAAGCCTACCCAACACACAAGGCTACCTGCCCCAAATAGGTCGTCGCACACGTCTGGGCCGGTGGATCCGCATGGAACGCGAAGAGTATGCCAGCGAAGAATGAGGTGGGCAATCAAAAGCGTCCATAACGAGCGAGGCGCGAGCATAGTCTCAGTCTGCAGTCACGCGAGGACATTGAGAATTTGCGGTAGGGAGCACAAGCTAGCTCAGAGTAGTACCATGCGGCTTCGTGGTAGTTACATCGGCATAATGAACAAATTGGTCGAGTGCGACAGTGTGAACGATAGAAGCTCAGATGACCGGATGGCTCTCAACGAATGTCTCGCAGAAAGAGAGGGATAGATAGGAGAATGAAACGGCATTAGAAGTACAGGGCAAGAAAAGAGAAGAAACGCTAGAAACCTGATACGGCAGAAAGCTCACAACCTCCGATAAGTCTCGCCTACAACCGTAGTGTGGGCGGCCGTCCATTTTGGGTTGTCTCAGAATCCCTAAGGTAGCGCCGGAGGATCTCCGGAGCGCATGGAAAAGAACAGCAGAGTTGTCTCTACTTACTGTTAACAACCTTCAAGTCTGGATTGTGCCTGAGCTGAGGCCTGAATTGTTGGAGTCGCATGAGTTGAACAGATGGCGCACGCGCCGCGCGAGCATTGCCATCAGCGTGCAAGGATGCTTGTTTCAAATCATCGAGTAGATGCTCTGCCCATAGCGACTACCACTTGCTCATCGGACCCGTGTGGAAGATATTTCCTCAAATGCCCCGAGAACCCCAAATAAGCACCCAAGAATGAGCCCTAGCATTACAAGAAGAGCTCTACACGTATGTAGAAAGACCGGAAGCGCCAGCGCAGCATATCTTCAGCTCGATGATAAGAGGAAGAAGAGGGTCAGAAGATACAACAGTGGTATGGTTTGGGAAAGCTTCGTCTGCATTGTTAGCGAACTTTAAACGGAATAAGCATAGACCGGCAGATTCAGCCAAGACAGGTATGTTGTGCGGGGGAACACCGACCCTCAGTAGTGACGTGAGGTTCGACATACATCGCCCACTACCGATATGACCGCATGGAAGCTTGCCACATCTCAAGAAAGCGAAGACAAGACAGCAACGTCATGAGAAGTTATCCGTATAAAAGTTAAGGTTCCTTCTGGAAGGTTAGACTACATTATCGCAACCCGATAGGCTCAAACTCACGGTAAAATCAAGTCATCACTCACCTAGAAAGGCCGTATCGACAACTCTCTCCCGTCCCAATCCTCCACTCTGAACGGCCCCCTTCCACCCCAAACCTCATGCATGCGATATCGCATCTGCGCTAACTCCTTCAATATCCTCGGCCCTGTCGTATCGAGAAACCTCGCAACCTGTAAGCCCGACACCTCCACCGCCGAGTCCGCCAGACATCGAAACAACGACTCCGACTCTTGTCTAGACCTCGCTTTCGCTTTGAGACTCCCCGGATTTCCATATTCTGAAGGGAGATATCCATTCAAGCCAAGGTGGGTAATTGTGGGCGGGAGAGTGAGGCAGGGTGGCATGCCCTTACGGTCGTAGGCAAGACTCGAGAAGATGAGGTGCGTGAGTGCAGGACAATGATCTGCGAAGAGCTCCATGGCCCGGGATATCTCCTTGGAATACATGACTCGGACGTCGAGTTGGATGTAAGTAAGGTATTCGCCTTGAACGTGGAGAAAATGTGATATTGTTTGCGCGTGGCCGATGAAGAGGACTTTCGTGAGCGAGGGGCGAGGAAGGAGAGCCTCGCTGAGTTTGGCTTGAAGGTCGGTGGACTCCATTCCGGGACGTGGTGGTGCCGCGGCGGCGAGGAAGGAAATATTCGGAAGTGCGAGGAGGTCTGTAGGACACAAACTCCGAGCCCCGTATTCGTACTCGCCGGTAACGAATGTACGAAGGCTTTGAGGAAGAGTTGTTCCCTGCGGGATATAGGGGTGCATGTCCGGATGGATGTAGACCTTTTTCAACGTTGGACTGAGAATCGAGCAGGAGGAGAGGATCGCGGGAATGTAAGAATGTAGAAGTGATTCGGTCTGATTTTGATACAGGATTGATAGGATGTCGAGGTTATTGGTGTGACTGATGATACTTGTTATCAAGTCACAGCTTCGTGCCCGCCCGAAGCAATTGTCTGGTTCAGGTCCACCAAGGATGAGATGGCGTACGAAGGAACCTAATGGTGGGTCATCGCCTCGTTCAACCGATCTTGCCAAAGTGTCCCGTAGACGGACCACTCTGGCTTCGTCACCGTACAGAGCGACTACTCTGTAGAGGAACGGTAGCCCCAGAGAGTACCATGTCCTCGAGACGCGGATGATCGATGAGGCAGTCGCAAAAGACAAAGAGAGGGCCTCCCAGCTGAATTCGGTGAGAGGAAGCGTCGTACGAGGAGCTGTGAAAGGGTCGTCGATATCTATGTCTAGTATTCCGGGAACGAAGGTTGCAAATTCGAAGATGCGCAACCACAGCTCGGCTGGTACGTCTTCCGCCACATGACGGGTGGAATGCCTGGCGGTGACCTTTCAAAGGAGCCGATTGTGATGTTTTGTTTCAGTAACGATTTTCACGTCTTGTCGGATGAAAGGATAGGGCTCACCAGAGAATCGCCATCTTGAGGTGCGTACGTGGCGTCATCAACTCGCAAATACGGATTATAGGCGTATATTTGTCGGACAGCAGACATTACAGGCGGTGACCGTACGTTTCTATCGAACCAATGAAGCATTGTTGCTGTTGCTGAAATTGCGGTGAGCAGACAGATGTCAGGATGTCAGTGGTGTACTTGGTAGCAATTCATGATACTGCCCCAAAAATAGGGTATTATACGCGATTGGCCATGCTCGAGGTCCCTGGAGGCTGTGAAGTGAGCGGGAATGAGCGGGAGTAAGCAGGAGTGAGCAAGGAGTGAGCGGGAGTGAGCGGTATCCCGACTTGTTGATTGGGCGTCGAGGAAAGCTTGAGTTCGGTTGTATGCATCTAGCATCAGGAGGAGTTTGACTCTTGTCGGGCCAGTCATACAAGCATCTGCTCTTTACTATTCCCGATACCTCGCGGGGACGATCTCCTCGATTCTTGACCATGCCGACCGAGCAAAGCTAGTGGTTATCTGGACAGCGTCTTGTGGGAGTGTGGGCGCTCAGAACCTGTGACACGAGCTCAGTAATAACTCAGCAAGGCTGATCCTTTCTTTGCCATTACTAGAATGCGAGGTTGAGTGACAGAAACAGCAGAACATGTCCTGATTATCAATTTGTAACTTCCAAGCGTATGAGCACCAGAATGGAAGTTCCAAACATGCAAAGAAGACGCTAAACGCCAAAGCTCTCGACGTTTGGGGCAGTCGAAGTACAGCCTGTGTGTCCCCGGTGGGCCAGACAGATTCAAGACAGATTTGGAACAGAGCCGATACGCCGAGCAGTGGGGATGCAAGATCCCAACAAGGAGAGAGCATCAAGAAAGACATCGAAACAAGATGGCAAAAGTCCTCCAATCTCGACCGGGCGGCGCAGCGAGCTGCGACACAAAACTGTTCGGATGCAACAAAATTGAATTTCCGGGAGCCCCGGTTCAAAGCGCGAAGCGTGAGAGCGACCTTCCCCATCTGCTCACCATATCCGATTCGGGAAACCATGACGTAAAGTACACACGCGATCACATGCATCAGTCCCCGGTTTTTCCGCCACACGCGTGGCCCGTTTGGACCTTCCATCGATTTCGCGGATCGACAGGACTGGTCAAAAAGTTTTGGTTGGAAAATTCATGATCATGCACTTGCACTTCTTACCTCTTTGATCTCGCTTTTGTCGCCGAAATTCCACGATTTATTTATTTCTAATACGTTCATGAGCACTGAGCCCTCATGGTGCTCTATTTTTCTGATACACCGCATCCACCTATGACTCCTCGCTGACTCGAGTTCATCGTATTCGCCTTTGGATACTTGCGACACTGAACGGAGACTCTCAACACCTCTTGTCATCTAGAGGTTGGATCACCAGAAAGTCTTCGTATCAGATTATCGTTCAGCTGGCTTTCACCCATCCGTTTGACAAGCCTTCAAATAGTCTAGGTCGCAACCCTGGAGGCTCTGATTGATATAAGGTGCGTTTCGTTCTCTGTCTCGTTCACTGTACCTCAGCCAATATTTTCCGTCTTCTGTGCAGTTTTGCCATGGGTGCTATAGACTACCGCCGCGCATCTGAGTTTAGCAACCCTCTGGCCCTTCCAACCAAGTACCAGCTAGAGGAGGCTTTCTCGGAGAGATGGTCGTTCAGTGCCTAGTGCCCTTGATGTGACTTATGGTTCGCTTCGTTCTTGTCTCTTCCTCTTCCTCCTCATCAGAATCCCGCTTCACGTTCCCAGTCATCGGCATGACTTACCAGCATGCATCGCCGGCGAGCTTTATCTGGCGCTCAACTCCATCTTCAATCCTACCCTTTCCTTATACGGCCTTCTATTTCCTCGTCGACCGCTCCCATCGAGATTCATGCCAAGGTCAATCCGCCTCCACCATCAACTCATCGGACCTTACCTCGGACGCCAAACTTTTGGAGGCAGACCATAACGATAGAGCTGAAAAATGAAGATCCATAACATGACATAATCAAGGTCGAATACTCGAAAGGCGTTCGTGCCGACCATCCAAATATCATACAGTTCCAAGAATAATAGCCCAACAAAGACGAAGGCGAAGAGGAATACGAAGTACGAAGAATGGGAATAGGAGAAGCAGGCCTAGGGAACTAGCTGGACTGTCGTAGGGGTTGAAAAGGCATAGAGAGGATAACATATGCTGAAGAGAAGCGATTGTCCGTGTGAGTGGGGCGATAAGGAAGGGGCGAAGGTCAAGAGATATATGTACATGGGAGAAGAAGGGGCCAAGAAACGTCAAGATGGCCGTGGACCTGGGATCAAGTATCAAGAACAAAAATCGTGAACCAGTGGTCCGAGTCGCGATGGGAAGGATAGGTGGTATGATCGAGCAGAGGCTGATGGTCCGAAAAACATAGGTGGTGGTGCATGTATGATGGCGCCTGTAGTGACCAGGAATATGTTGGTGAGTCTTCCGGTTACACTTCGCATTCGAATATGATTTACCATAATATATGTCGCGCGTCCCGCCTCAGATGGAATGACTTATATGAAGTCCCATTGCCCTCGCCCCTGCTCCGGCAGCTCCCTCCCATCCCAAAAACCTTTCCCCTGACAACGCCGGCAGCAACTTGTCCACACTTCCGTATCCCTCGTCCAGCTCATCCGCGATATGAAGCGTACTTCTCGCCCTCGCCCAGACCGACACGAATATTATCCGCTTCAACTTCCTGTTCAAGAAGAACCAATGCGAACTCCAAAGCAAAGCCCCGTGACGACGATTATGCGCTCCGTAGAATTCATCATCGCTGCCATTCGAATACCCACTCCCTCTCCTGCCTCCAGGTATAGGCCGACTCCGGCTCGTCGCCTCATCAACGTCATAGTCGTCAAATGCGAAGGTTTCGGATGGTTCATCGGATGAAGAATCCGCGTCGTTGATGCTCGCGACTTCGTCCTCGTCGTACTCGAAATCGTTGGCGTGGGGATCGGATTCTATGTCGGGTACGTACGAGAATACTTCGCATTCGGGAAGACCTATGACGTCGTCGAGTATGCGGTAGAGCGTGGGATGGGTCCCGGTGACCATTGGAGGAGGTGCATAGGGGCTAGCGAGCGGTGCAGGTGGGGACGAAGATGTCGGCAGGGATGAAGGGAAGAAGTCCTTGGATGCAGGTGGGTAGGAGGAGTACGTCCGAGGTGCGCGCATACCTGCGCGTTGGGGCGATACGAGTGTAGTGCTGAGCGCATTGAGCACACTTGCGCCGCTCTCCTCCTTATTGAAGTGTGCGGGCTTGACGTCTGAGAACTCGTGGTCAGGGAAAGCGACGTTGAGAGTTGCGATGAGTAGGTAGAGCGTCTTGCGCGACGCATGCTTGTCTATCGGCCCGAAGGGGGTCATTTCGGCCTCGCGGTCGAGGGCGATAAAGGAAGGGATGGGTGGTGAGTTGGTGGCTTCATCATTGTAGGCGCTTTCGAGCGACTTGAAGAGTTTCTTGTCCCGTTTGACGTTCTTGCAGCTGTAGGCCTCTATCCGAGTATGCACGGAGCACTCGGGCCCCTCATGTGTGAGCGCTTCGGCGAGTCGAGAGAGCTCAGATATCTCGAGGTACTTCATGTAGCCCAGGTAATCGTAGGTAGGCGAATGGTGTCGGGGTAAATGATGGGCTTAGTGTAACGAGACGGCCGTGGGGAGGGAGAGGGATGCCTTGAGAGGATGTACGGACGAGTTAGAGATGCTGTCGGCGTCGCGCCGAACGACGACGGCGCGGCGTGGGGCAGCAACCGGTGCTCTTTCCTTATTCGGCGATGTGGCGTGATACGTCAGGCGCACGTTTTGTCTTCCTCTTCGGTCGTCCACGGTCGACACACACGTTCTCGAGTTTGTTCTATGGTTCATTCACTCTCCAGCCTTGATTCTGGCATTTGAACGTTTGAACAACCATAGCCGGACATCACGTTCTACCCTCTACTGGCTTGACAAAGAATTGACAAAATATCATCCTTTCTTTGACGTCAAGGTCCTGACTTTATGACGAGAGTCTGAGAGTCCTCTACACACTAAATATACGATGCCCTTTCCTAGGTAATGGGTTCTCAACGGCCACTATCCACCTTTACCGGTTGTGGCCACCAAGTTTCTGTGGCGCGCTCTGCGTTTACCAGAATCAGATAGACGTGAGATCGCAAGGTACTTGAAGGCGTGGAGGTTATGAGTATTCCTTGTTATGTTCCTCTAAAATTCCTCAACTTGTAACATAAGAGCCGAGTGCACTTGCGTGCAGCACGGGTCTTCAAGGATGTAGGAGTATATTCGTATCATGGCCAAGATCAACAGAGTTATATGTTAGCCGACTCTTATGCAGCTGTACCTGCTCTTCTAATCGTAGGAACCTCCATCGCAGGCTTATTCTTCTACCAAAGCTGGCTATTGTGCTCCATCCTAGTCGACGTCGGGTCCTAATACACCGCCCCTACGCCGAACCCCTCCGCTGTCAATGAGAATTTCGTGCCGACAACTTTGGATATCTCGATGACACAGCAAAGGTACTTCACGCCTAGAGACCTCATCGTCAGATGACTGAATGACTCACAAGCGCGAAAATGATGGAGGAACTCATGCAATGGCTAGCATTCATACAGGCCTCTACATATTACACCATTTGAGAACTGCATTTATTATCACCATAAGCGTCAAGCCAGAGACCCCTCATCACCCGCCACCGGACCTCTCATTTTAATGCATCATCTCCCTCTTGCCCTTGCCTACCTCCCGCCACATATCTTCCACGCTGACTTTACTCATCGCCAACCTCTCCTTGGTAGGCTCGAAGCACTCCGGGACTCCCGTCTCCTCGAAGGTAAACGGTGCCGAAGGGTTGAGGATCGCATGTGCCAGACCGCGGGAGCAGGTCATGATGCGGGCCATTCCTATATGGACAATCAAAGCGTTCAGAAGAAGGAAAGTATGAAAGTCAATACAAAAACGCACCATGGCCCGAATGCCCCGCATTGATAAACTCATTCGTCCTCCCCAAATGCGACAACGAACCCACATACGGGACCGCCTCTGGCGTATACCCCATGACGCCCGTCCAATCCACCAACAACCCCTCATTCAACGCTTCTTTCCTCTCTCCCGACCCGACCTTACCAGCACCGGATTCCACGGGATCACTCCAGCCCGTAACGTACCCCGGCATCGCCTCGCTCAGATGCTTCGTGAACTCGGGGATTTTGATGCTGTCGTCGGTCTGGGGTATGGACAGCTCGATGGGAGCTTTCCAACGCCCACCACCGAGGATGATGATTCCGTCTTTGGGGCGTTGGATCATGTAGTCGAAGTCGTTCTGTGTGATACATATTCAGTATTAGCGTTACTCGAAGTGTATGGAAAGTCGTAAGTGAGAAGGATATAGAGGATACGTACCAGACCCCATCGATAGCTCATCGTCTCCTTCAACATCTTCGTTCCGCTGACCGCCCTTGTCGGAACGATCGCGCTGCACTGTCCCCTGAACGGGGCGATCTTTCCCTTGAACTCGGGGAGAAGCGTAGCGGTATAGGCGTTCGAACAGTAGATCACCTTCTGGGCGCTGAGGGTGCCACGAGGTGTATGCAGGATATGTGAGCCTATGTGCAGGAGAATAACATGAGTATTCAGGGAAAAGAGAAGAGCTGAGGGAGGAGGTATGTAAGAGATGAAACGCACCATCATCCTTCGCCTCAACGCTCTCTACGACTGTGTTTGTCTGCAAGTTTAGGCCATGCTTCTCGATGAGCATAGTGAGGAGGTGTTGGACGAGCTTGTATGGCCAGAGCGAGGCGGCGGGGAAGTGGGCTGCGGCATGAGCAGAGGGGCATCTCGTACGCTATTCCACAATGTAAAGGATATCAGTGCAGAGCTCAAAAGAGATAAATGGTAGAGAAGGCCGAACAATGGGATAGTAGAGGACTGAGGAAGTGGTGCGAGGTATAAAGTGTGGACAGCTGGAAACTTAGAATAAGAAAGAAAGAAAACAAGACATATACGAACCTGCTTCGCAAGATCAGCGTCCGAAACCCATTCCACTACGCCCTCAACTTTACCACCGTCAGCCTTGAATTCCTCGAAAGCAGCATGGAAGTTATCGGCGCAGGATTGGTCCATCGCGACGTCTAGTTCGCGGGCGCAGTGAGAGCGTCAGTATTGGAGAAGGCGACACGGAAAACGGCCACGAAGAGAGAAATTGACATACCGTATGACATTCCACGCCAGAAATCGCAATCGACATTCTCTTTCTTAACGATCTCCGTGACGAGGTTGAGCGTATCCTAAATAGGGGTTAAGAACGATAAATCAAATTACGTTCTTGCAAACACCACCCGAAGCGGGTAGCGCCACACGCCGCTGATTCTCAGTCGAGCCCATCGTGAGCTCAACGATGGCCTCGATGGCTCAGTGCATTACTGACCACCAACTCGATGGCAGCGAACGGAACAGATTACACCGGGGAATCAGACCCACCATCTCATTCTGCAAGATCTTCAACGCCTGCTCCCTGCCAAACTGCGTCTTGTAGCCCTTGTAGCCTGCACAACATGTCCATATTCAGCGATCTGGAGGACTCGTACTTATTTGAAGAGCCAATAACAGGAAATCTACGCACCACGATAGCAATCCGGTCTACAATGGCCTCCATTCCTCCCCGTTGCGCCGTGACAAGCCTCCCTCGCCTCGACAACGACAACACTCTTTGGTGGATTCGGAGATGTAAGCAAGAAGTATGCCGTCGCGGCGCCGCTATGCGCGTACCATCAAAATTCAACGATACTCGTCGTATAATATAAATAAGAGCATACCTCAAACCAGACCCGATGATCACGACCTCTGCGCTTTCGGGCAGAGTTTCAGTTGTCCTGTGGCCCAGAAGAGGAGAAGAACGGGTCCCTTGCAGCCAGAATGATAGACAAGGGTCTGGGTGAGGAAAGCCCGGGTACGGCGTCGTGGTGTCGGGAGACATGGTTGCGAGTCTGATGCAGTCAAGAGGACTTGGATGTACAAAGAAAGCTGTTCGCGGTGTCTTCTCTAGTATGCAATGACTTGGTTAAGTATGAACAGACAACGGAATCATGATGGAGCCTAGATCAGCTGGGCGGGTTTGTTCATGAGATGCGTCCCGTTCAAGGGTACAGAGCTTCGCCGTGGTAGTCGAAAGATAGCTGCGTGATGCTATTCTGAGCATTTCGTGAATAATCCCAAGATGCCGGTGCCTGGAAAATGCACATATAAAGATAATCTTCCTGTTATTAGCCGACTCGTATCGTTTGTTGGAGAGAGATGGATGGACTCGATCGAAAGGACGGACGACGGACGGAGGACGGAGGACGCAGAGCCTTCCGATTCCACGCGATTCCTGCCGCGGCGTGGCGGACTCCTTCGGTTTCCGACGGTGGCACAGACTTCACCTTCTTTGTTCTCGCCACGCTCTGCTTTCTTACCTCTGTAGTTCCACAAACACCTTATAGAGACTCTGGATAAATATGCGGGTATTATCCGTTCTTTCTCCCAATAAGCACATTCTCTCCACTCAAATCTCGAACATGAGGAAGTCCTCCTGATGAGTCCGGGTAGTGCAGCCTCGTCCAAAGTCTGGTGATACGATATGGACAACTGCTTGGCTCTTATCTATCTCTTGCACACTGATTCTTAATCTTGACTGTGGGATCTGGCCGCTGCTTTCTCCAATGATCGCAACACACTGTCTCCAACCGTTACCTTGGCTATTAAAAAACCTACGACCAATAGCAGCCAATCATCTAACAGGATCATTCCTTATTCCTGATAGACTCGCGTTCCACAGTACCGTCATCGTTTCGGACCAAAAAATCTTCGGAATTTTCTGTGCCTACGGAGTCCACTATAATATAGCTATCATCAACACTCAGATCCCGCCGAGTCCCCTCCCCTCTCCCCTCTCTTCCCACTTTCACCACACCCTCATCGTGCGGAGCCATGGCACACGCGTGCGGAGTTACTAGTATGGCGCACAGGAACACTAGTGTCGACCTCGAAACAGCGTCCAAGTTCTCTGAGAAGGAAGATGTCTTCGTCAGCGTCGCACCCGCTCCAATGGGATCCGATAGGTCGAAGTCGGCGACAACAAGAGGATTGAAGAGCAGGCACATTCAACTCATGTCAGTTCCCTCTTGGTTCGGCCTTTCTCAAAGGTTGAAGGGCTTACAAACTCTCTTGTACGGCGAAATGTAGCTCCATCGGTGGTGTTATTGGGACGGGCCTTTTCAGTAAGCATCAGAATCATAACAAACATCACCTTAGGTGTATGATAAACTGACTGTAACTCTTGCGCTTGTAGTTGGCTCGGGTAAAGCACTCGTCATGGCCGGCCCTCTCTCCTGCTTGCTTGCGTACATTATATTCTGTGTCATTGTTTGGTGTGGTAAGTTCTCAATACCTCGACCTCCGTTTTTTTGTGCCGCTAACGATCTTGCGTCTAGTGGCCCAAGCAGCAGGCGAACTCGCAACTCTCCTAGTACGAACATTTCCCTATTCACTGAAACATTCAGTTGATAATTAAACTTCTCGCCTTCCCGCCCATTTGCTTGACGATTGATCCTTGCCGCGCTCGTGAATGCAGCCCATAACCGGCTCTTTCATCACTTGGTCACACCGTTTCATCGACCCTGCCGCTGGTGTAGCTTGTGGATGGAACTACGCCTGTATGCCTTCTCCCCCCTCGATTAATCCTCAAATTTGCCTTATACTGACGACTCCTTGTATTGCGCCATGATCCCCGACGGAATGTAACAATAGATGCTTGCATCGCGTTCGCTTGTGCAGACATCTCAGCTGTAACGGGACTATTCCAATACTGGTGGGCCCTTTTCTTCTGTCTTCCTCTTCACCACAAATATACCTCTTCCACCCCCTTCTGTACCAAATGATATCTTTGTGCGTAGTGCAAGACTGACAATTTTTCGTTGTAAACAGGCTTCCCGACTCCTCTCCCGCAATCTGGGTTTCCTACTGCCTTGTCGTATTCTTTATTCTCAACGCATTCGCAGTTAGGCTTTACGGCGAGGTGATTTCATTGTTCTTCGTATTGTGCCATCTCTTCATCTGTGCTTACGGCTTGGGGCGCTCCATAGGCGGAATTTTACTTCGCATCCGGCAAAGTCATCCTCATCATCGGATTCATCATCTTCACATTCATTGCCATGCTTGGTGGTAACCCCGCCCATGACAGATTTGGATTCAGGTACTGGAAGGACGTGCGTATTTTTTCCATTGACATGTTTAGGGTGGTGGCACTCACTGATGATGGGGCTGTATTACTTCGTCATGTCATATTACCGACATCGACAGCCCGGTCCCATGGCAGAATAGTACGTCCTCTGCATCTCCCATTGCGTGCCTTCACCGTCAAATCGTATCGGGGAACTGATGTAAATATCGTTATCTCTTCCACAGCCTCGTCGATGGTACTCTCGGCCGCTTCCTCGGCTTCTGGGGCGTCTTCCGTGTCGCCGCATTCTCTATCGGCGGACCAGAATTCGTGGCTATGTGTTCCGCGGAAGCGGAGAGGCCCAGGGTCACTATCCCGAAGGCTATCCGGTTCGTCCACTCTTTCACTGTACACCACTCCCAGCCTAAGTCTGACATAATTTGTTCACTTGTCGGTGTGTAGGAGAGTGTTCTGGAGGTTGGCTGGTACGTGCACGCTCACTTGGCTTAGATGCATGATTGAGCTGACACGATGATGATATGGTGCAGCGTTCTACGTCCTCGGCATCCTCTGTGTCGGTATCCTTGTCGCCTCCAACGACGAAGATCTGCTCAACGGAATCGCTACCGGAACTGGTACGTCTTCCTATTCTATGTATGATTGAGACTAGTTGAGCCGACGGAGCAATCTTCGTATCATAGGTGTCGGTGCCTCTCCATTCGTCATCGGCATGCAGCACCTCGGCATCAAGGTCCTCCCCCACATTATCAAGTATGCTCCTTACTATTCTCATCCCGTGCTTTTTTGCCTGCTTGATGCCTATCATGCTTGTGATTCAGCGCCGTCATCATTACCTCCGCCACCTCCTGCGGTAACTCCTTCGTCTATGTCGCGACTCGTTCCGTCCATTCGCTCGCGGTCAATGGTCAAGCTCCAAAGGTTCTGAGTTACACGACGAAGAGGGGTGTCCCGCTCTTCTCCCTGTTGTTCGTATTGGCAATCTGTTGTTTGAGTTACATGAGTACGTTTTTTCTTCGACATTTCCTCTTCCATCCCCTTCTGCTCCCTTGCACCCGACAGTGTTCGTCCTATGGACACCTAGCTTACTGACTTGCCATTCACTCACAGCTGTAAACTCCGGTGCCGCCGTCGTCTTCGGCTGGTTCCTCGATCTCTCCTCCGTCGCAGCCCTTATCAACTTCTCCTGGATGTGTCTTGCTTGGATCCGATTCGACAAAGGCATGCGTGCCCAAGGCCTCTCTCGCGAAATTTTGCCATTCAAGGGCAAGCTCATGCCGTATGCAGCCTGGACCGGGTTGGTATGGTGTGTTCTGCTTACCGGTGAGTTTTTGATCCTCTTGTTCGATGTTATCAAGCACCCTGAAGAAGGCTGACAATAAATATCACGTACCTTTAGTTACAAACGGGTTCGCGGTGTTTATCAAGATTGATGGGAACTTTGACATCCAATCGTTCTTGTAAGACAACGTTATTCTTTTCATCTTTCACCCATCTCACATTTTCGAAACACATAGCACTGCATACTTCGGTGTCATTCTCACCGCCGTCATCTACTTCGGGTGGAAGCTCTTCAAGCGTGGCGACCAAGGCTTCCGCAAACCAGCAGAGATGGACCTTCTCGGAGGATCAGAAGAAGCCGACGAGGACGAGAAGTGGTGGCAGGAGAATTATGTGCCCCCGACAACGAGATGGGGAAAGTTTGTGGACTGGCTGTTGTGATCTCTCGACCTTGATTCTCGGTCTGCACGCTGTTTTTGCGGGAGGCGGAGTAGGTGTACGATCACGGGGTGATGATAATACGTGTCCAGTACCTATGTCACTCACGTTTTGTCGGTGTATGTTTCGCCCATATAGATTTATTTCTCACTGACTCATGTTCCCGAGGCGGGATGGATGTTGACGGACACGATCGACCTCCTCGTCATCCCACCCAGCCGCGGTACTCAGAAGTGCGCTTCGAATATAAGGAAATCTCACAGTGGATGTTGCCTCTGTTGTACTTGCCCATAGACTTGAAAGACAAAGGTCGTGCTTCTTCGTGCATAAGAAGCACTGCAAGCAAACTGCAAGGCAGGGGCACGGGTTGCACTAGTACTGGGGTTCAGTGAAAAAATTGTTCAGTATTATGGGGTTGCTGTAAATAATAAGGAGTATCTCGACCAGCGCTGTGGCGATTGAATCAGATCTTGATGATGAGCACTAAATACTGTGTGAGTGGCAGGATGGTGGAGGAAGGATGAACGGATCGGAGGAATTCGGGTGAAGGCCTCTGGCGACGGTCCGGAGCCGGTGCAGGGAGCGGCAGCTCACACTGGCAGCCATCAGGGAAATCCTGAAAAGCGGAACAGGAAAGGTCACCGCACAACTAGCGCAGTCATGAGAGATCCCGCGAAAAAATCTAACATCATCTCACACCGCAACGCTGAACCAAGACATTGGCAGGTCGGTCCAGGTCAAATAAACCTTCCAGGTATAAGTTCGACCAGAATGCGTTGGTCTTGTCCATCGTTGCCCGTCGGATGATGCCCGACCAGGGAAGACCATGTCAGCCCATTTCGCTGAACGCAAACCATAATGAAATTACATGGCCATCGATGACCATGAATGGCCATTTCTCTCTGTAGTGGCACAGCATCTCAAATCATAGTAATATTAAATCTTGATATTCACTCAAATTGTTGAATGCTCACGCTGACGACCCATTCGGCTGTCACGATGATAATAAACATTGTATTAGGAGAAAATTAGTACAGGACTATTACACTACAGTTTAAATTACCCGAGAAGCAGCCAAAAAACCATGAGCAAGCACCAGATCTGACAGATACACAGAGGCAGCCATAACACAAGACCAGAGTAGAACTCACAACTGACACAGATTGTCACGAAATCCAGAGACAGACGAGCCCGAGAGAGACCGGCCCTAACCTATAGTCAAGGGATGACAGCTAGAGAACAAGTACCCACAAAGGACTGATGGCCTGGAGAAGATACAAAGGGAACGTCGATGAGCAGAGCGCGAGTATATATACTCGCTCGCGTCCCGGAGCATCGAGGACGAGGTCAAGATCCGGAAATCCTGGAACGGGCTGAGACTTACCGAGGCCGGACCGAGGCAGGATCACTTTCCGACTGTTCCGATTGGCTGAAGCGCCGGCACAGGGAACGTTAGCTATCTTCGACGCCGTCGAGCAGCTGCATTTTACGACTCTGCACCGTAGGAGGACGCAGGGATAGGCTGTGTGCCCTGCCACACAATGTAAAATTTCTTGTACTAAAATTCTAGAGTCTTTTTCATTCCCACTGAATATCTAACGGTAGCCACGAAGAGCGGCCACAAATGAGTAGATCGCATGCAAATACAAGAACGGGATACGGCCGGTGGTCTCCCGACAACAGGTCTTGAAACTGACCTCTCGTGGTCGTGCAATGTTTTCCCCTGTCCATTTTTAGACGGTTCTGGTGTTACCTTGAGCTTCAGTGAGCGTACTAGGCCACAATGGTGAAGCGATGACCATCAGAGTCCATGTTTGACCGGCAAGGCATGCGATGACCTCCGGTGTCCATTACCGCAACAGGATGGAATTCCCAGGACCACCGGAGGTTATCGCTGCCCGGCGATATCCTTTGCGCTCGGCGAAGACCATCCTTCCCAGCCAATCTCAGATTTTTGGGATTTCTGAGATGGCTGCCATCCTCTCTCCACCACAGGTTCAAGACCACAGGAAGACATCCGTTTCGTGAAGCTGCTCTCATCTGTTTACGTCCGATAAGACTTTCTGCAATTCATGCTGGAGAACTATATCAATTGCCTAGATTCTGCTCACTCACGCTGCCCAACCCAGAGGAGCGACATCCACGTATATATTCGTCAGACCTCAGCTCGGAAGTTCGTTTCATCTGATGTGCTTGCTATGTTGAGTCCTCCACATCTTCTGCTTTCAGCACTAGCAGAGGAATACATGATTAGCGGGTGTTAAATCTCGCTGACCCCCAGATAGTGATGACATCGCACTTTCCTGTGCAGATGGCCCTCCGTTCTCTGTCAACGTTCAGCTGACTAGGCTGCGCGAGTACATCGAGTGCGAACCAGGTCCACTAGTACTCCTTCCACTCAACTCAATACTTTGAGCCACCAATGAACTCGTGTCCTACACTTATGACCTCTCTCAGGGATTGTCGTGCACGTTGTCAGATGAGCGTTCTCATGACACAGCACTCATAAATACATTGCACTCACACAAAGTAAAAAAGGAACACACCCTCATAGCCCTTTCGCTTCCTCTTTCTACCACCCCGCACGAACAACGCTATGTCTGGTTCGAAGAACGCGGCTGGACCAGAGATTGCAGAGAAAGGTTTGCCAACTTTATCCTGTCCTCCGCTTTTGTTCTCATTGCTCAGTCTCATTCGTGAATTTTTAGAGCACTTCGATGCACAGTCGCATGTCGTGAAGCTTGACAAGCACGGGCTTCCGCTTAGTCCCCAGCCTTCTGACGATCCAGAAGATCCTTGTAGGCATATTATTACCATTTTTCTTCCATTTACGATCCTTCTGATCAACTTCGAAGTGAACTGGCCATTGCTCTACCGTGTGAGTACTTACTTCCATCATCTACCAGCTTCTGGGCTCTCTTGGCTTCGTTCATTTCCTAATGTTATCCTTAGATTTTTGTGCTCATTCAAGTTAGCCTCCTCGCGACACTGGGTACTTTCAATACAGCCAGTACGTCTGCTGTCCGTTGTGCACTTTTTAAGCGCGACACATCCCTGCTGATCTCCTGCTTACAACAGTCATTAATCCCGCGTATGGCGAACTCGCCGAAGAGTTTGGTATAACCACCGTGCAAGCGTCATATCAAACGCACGTCTCTCCTAATCTCAACCCTCTACTTTTCTCACCGACCTCTTCTCAACATCCAGGACTGTCGTAATAGCTCTCAATGGCATCGGTCCATTCCTCTTCATCCCCCTTGCCAATGCGTGAGTCGATGACATTTATTGTCTAAAAGCATCGACGCTCATAAGGCTATCTGCGTTACTCTATGACATATAGATACGGTAGAAGGCCTGTCTACCTCTTGACCACATTCATTGGATTTGTATCGGCACTGGGGTGCGCCTATACGAAAACATATGGTGAATTGATCGGGGCGAGAATCGTCAATGGGATATTTCCAGTCGCGTGAGTCGTCAAATCGGTCGCCAGTCGTCGGGGACTGAATGCGTATTCACGCTTATTCGTTTGTAGGCTATCACTGGGGGCTGGTACTGTGAGTTATTATTCCCTGTTATCGAGCGGCACCAGAGCTCTAAACATGTGTCTGCTGTTTCTGGCGATGACCAGGTCGCCGATATGTTCTTTCTCCATCAACGAGGGCGTGCCATGGGGGTGTATACTGTTTTACTGAGTACATCCACACATTCCATCATTCTCCTGAACTGCATCGCTGATGTATAGCATAGCGAACGGAAGCCACCTCGCACCCATTTTCGGGGGCCTCATCGGGCAATTTCTAGGCTGGCGTTGGATCTTCAAATTTGCAGCTATTTGTGATGCTTTCATGTTCATTTTCCTCGTATTCTTCCTCCCTGAGACTCTATACCTTCGAGAATCAAGGCCCAGTCTCTCAGGCATGGAAAGATGTGGCGAGGTTGAGGGCGGCGGGGCTGAAAATGCTAATGTCACAGCTGAGAAAGGTTTGTGGAAGAGGCATATCGATAGGTTGAGGTACAGGGGAAAGTTCGAAGGTAGGGACGTGAGGGTGAAGGATTTTGTGCTGCCTATTGTGGAAATAGCAAGATATGTGCGTCCATTCTCGGACAGAAGGCATCGCGCCGTGAGCCTGACAGTTATGCTTCTCGTACAGCCATCCGTTCTCTTTCCTGCGCTCTACTATGCGACACAGGTACGTATGACACACCGGACTGAGCGGGCAACATATACTTACTTTGCGACGACAGTACGGTTTTGGAAGGCAAGCCACTCTCTTCATATTGCGCAGCTTGCCCTTGACATTCGATACTTATACTGGTTTGTTCTCGTGCACAGCATACTTCCTGCGGTTACCGTCTCCCACATATTCGCAGAGAAATTCGGTTGGCAAACGCTTCAAATCGGGCTCGCATACGGAGGTTCCCTCACAATCGGAAGTTTCCTGGGCGAGACGGCGGGTGGTTGGGTTGTCGACGCCATCATCGTAAGGCGATATATGTTCATCTCCGATAGAAATGTACTCAACATCCTGCTCGCTATATCGGCCTAGGAGCGTGCACGTCGAAGATCAGGAGACGATGAGGACACGCCAAGCGAGGTACGGTTGAAGGCCGTATGGACCGGTGAACTACTTGTGCCGGAAAGTATCTCTGCACTCATAGGTAGCGATATAACTGATTAATCATTGTCGATTTTCAGGCCGGCCTCCTCATCTATGGCTTTGGTATACAATACGGTGCAGCGTGGCCCGGACCTATCATTGGGATGGGTGTGGCGTGCTTTGGAGTTCAGTGCATAACGACAGTCATGTACGTGCTCTTCTCCGTCCCATTATTTCTCCTAACTCGCTGATCGGTGCTGACTATGCTTTGCAAGGTATACTTATAGTAGTGACTGCCATAGGTTTGTACAACGTCTCATAGTTGATTCAAGCCACTGACTTTGTATTCCTCGTAGGGACCGCTCGGCACAGGTAGCCCAGGCTCGTACAGCTTACTCTAGTTTTCCTTTCATCTTCACTTATCAACGCATGTCTTATCTGACTTCATTCTAGGTCTTCAATTTCTTCCGGTACGTCACCGCATCTACCTCCTCGAAATTCATACCTCATACACGCCACTCTCAGCCAAGAAATCGGAATGACCTTTGCATTCTACGCGATCCCCCTCGCCACAGCTATGGGAGGGTACCAATGGCTTTTTATTCTCTTCGCTGGGATTGGGAGCATTGTGGCGTTCCTGCCTATCCTGTTTCTGATGTACAGGGGAGAAGCAGTCAGGGCCCATATGAATCCGTGACCGTTTTGTGCAGTCTTGTACTCGTGGCAGGTATCACAATCCATATTTGTTCCCTGAAGTATAATTAGGGTTCAAGCATGGCGTAATTTGAGCCCAAGTCGTGCCAGGGGCATGAAGGACACGGTCCCATAGGGATTCGATGAACTGCCGCTTCCGCCTCCATAAATAGCACGCCTAAGTTTACGACTTGTTCGACTATTGGACGGGCACATCCTTCAAGAAATCACCTCTCATCGTCACGTCTTTCCAGTAGTCCGGGCTCGCTTTTGGGACTCAGGAATATGCCTTTGCCTCGCTCTCTAAGTATGTGATTTTTGATTTTCTCTTCCCCAGAGCCATGGCAGCATATATAGCCCAGCACCCACTATAAGCCCCCTTCTTTCATCTGCACCTCTTCCTCTGTCAATCATGGCCGACGAAAAGGTCTCCGCTGCTGATGACAAAGGTCTGTCTAGAGGTTTAGACTTTTCCGGCTTTTGGATTGACTTACAATGCTCTCAGAGGTTTTTACTGTGCTGTCATCAGCTATCAAGCTCGACAGTCATGGGCTACCGCTTAGTCCACAGCCCTCTGATGACCCGGAAGATCCACGTACGTATTCTCGACGCGCAGAATATCTTGAAAATTTGCTCACGTCTTATCTCGTCTCGCTCTCTAGTCAATTGGCCACTTGCTTACCGTGTGAGTACCGATTGAATGGTTTATGTCCGTGTTTTCATGTTCGTTCATGATCCTCGCTTTCTTCGTTATGTATACTATAAGTTATTCGTTTTGCTTCAAGTCGGTCTTCTTGCAACCCTCGGGAATTTCAATGTCTCTGGTAAGTACTCCCACTCGTGAACACCTTTCATCATTATCATGGCTTCTTGACGTGTTCGATCGACAGCGATCAATCCAGCATCCAGTCAACTGGCGGAAGAGTTTGGAATATCGACTGTTACAGCTTCGTATCAAACGTGAGCACTGCAGGTACAATTCTTACAAAAATCCTGACCATAGTACTAAAAACATTACAATCCCAGAACGGCTGCACTTGCAATGAACGGCCTAGGGCCTTTCTTATTTCTACCAATAGCGAATGCATGGGGTCGCCGCCCAGTTTATTTATTTACCACGTTCATCGGGTTTTGTTCTGCGCTTGGAGCAGCTTATGCCCAGTCGTATCCACAACTGATTGGGGCAAGAATCGTGAATGGGAGTTTCCCCGTTGCGTGAGTGTGCCCATAGCTCACCTTACATACGACCACTTACTCCTTCGCATATAGAATGTCCCTGGGCGTCGGAACAGTAAGCACGTCCGTGCCTATCGCTATCGTGTCGAGCCCAACATTTCCCCCCGAAGATCACTGATATATTCTTCCTACATCAACGTGGTCGAGCTATGGGATTCTTTACGATGATGCTAAGTGTGTACCATTGTTTCAGGGTTTATATCTGACTGCTGATTCTGATGAATAGCTAACGGAAGTCACGTCGCTCTTATCATCGGCGGGGTCATGGGCCAGTTCTTAAGTTGGCGGTGGATATTCAAGATTGCAGCAATCGGAGACGGCTTCCTGTTCCTCCTGCTTTTGTTATTCTTGCCCGAGACTCTCTATAAGCGACTTGATCCTCCGTCGACATCTTCCGAAGAGAATCACCAGTGCGCTACAGGCCTCGATACTGAGGAGTCAGAGAAAGCACTCTTAAGCTCCCTGCAGAGGCACATTCGCAGGCTGAGGTTTCGTAGGTGTTGCTTCCGAAGAAAGATACGCGCGAGGGATTTCGTCGCTCCTATGGTCAGGATAGCTAGATATGTAAGTCCTGTGCTATGCGCACAATGCGAACGTTTCCACTAATGCGTCAGCGAAGCCATCTGTTTTGTTTCCCGCACTGTACTATGCCACGCAGGTACGCGATCGTCAAATGCTATTACTTCTTCATGCTGAATTCTGTTGATCATGATAGCACGGTTTTGGCACGTAAGCCCAATACTTTATATCTGGGCTACTACGGGCTGCTTCATCTTATATTAGCTCAATCGGCTGACACGTATTGTTTAACTCCTTGGTATCGTCGCTCCTACAGTCTCCTTCCAGCAATTACGGGACCAACAATATTTTTACGTGCCTTTGGCTGGAAGAGCCTGCAAATCGGGCTCGCGACTGGCGGTGCTCTCACTAGTGGTTCCTTTCTAGGAGAGCTTGCCGGCGGTTGGGTAGTAGACTCTGTCATGGTGAGTTGACGGGCTATGATGAGAATGTTACCTATCGCTTACTGGTCATATTCCCGTTAGACCAAAGCTCGTCAGAGACACGGTGAAGATGCACCTAGCGAAGCAAGGCTCAAAGCTGTATGGACAGGAGAAATTCTCGTTCCTGTTCGTTTACATCATGAATTCAGTTACGGGGCACTGCGGCTCATGTGCGCGTCATTTGTGCAGGCAGGACTCCTCATATTTGGCTTTTGCCTTCAATACGGCTCGGCATGGCAAGGACCTATACTCGGGACGGTCATATCGGCGTTCGGTACGCAATGTATCACAACTGT
The DNA here is from genome assembly GCF_000264905.1 of Stereum hirsutum FP-91666 SS1. Classification (NCBI taxonomy): domain Eukaryota; kingdom Fungi; phylum Basidiomycota; class Agaricomycetes; order Russulales; family Stereaceae; genus Stereum; species Stereum hirsutum. The sequence goes on from NW_006763132.1 coordinate 2,566,846, forward strand.
TATGTGCGTAGATATTCCCCTTTCTATTGTCGTGGAACGAACTCAGTCATACGTTGTTCTAGGTATACGTACAGCAGCGACTGCTATAGGTATGATGTTCTGATACCCCCAGAAATACGCATGACCTCTGATTTCCTGATGTCCTCGTCTATCTCGTCAACCATAGAGAGCAGTCGACGGAGGTCGCTCAGGTGAGCCCGTAACATTGACATCTTTCGGAGCTCCCAGATGAACCGACCTCTTCGCTCATAGGTGTTCAACTTCTTTCGGTACGCTCCCTGCCCCAGATGCTCATTCTGCCCTAAGCTTCTCTGACTGTGGTGACGCTCTTGCTCACAACCTGCAGACAAGAGATAGGGGTGACCTTTGCGTTCTACGCCGTACCTCTAGCGACCGCTATGGGAGGTTACCAATGGTTATTCATTTTCTTCTCGGGCATTGGGAGTGTGATAGCATTCTTGCCTATTGTATACTTGATGTATCAGGGAACAGCTATGAGGGCGCGCATGGGCTGATAGTGTCATATGCTTTGCTCGCTGGCACAGCATATATACATCAGTTCATTATGTGATTCCCTTCGCCAGGCTATGAGAGGGTACCAATAACTCCTTATTCTCTTTCTGAGATTGGCAACATCGTGGCCTTTTGCCCCATATCGTTTATGATGTAGAGAGTAGAGGGTCGGATGGATCAAGGATGGATAGCTAACGTTTTCTGCAGTCTCTATATTTGTGGCAGATGTTCCGACACACCTTTTCCCCCGGAGTACATTGATGCATCAAGAGCTACCTATCCTTAGATCAAGCCAGGCCAGCGCCAGTGACATAGTTAGAGAGCACGGTGCTCAAATAGCTCCGTGAGCTACCGCCTTTATACATAACGCGCCTAAATTTAAAACTCAGTCGGTCATTGGCCACATCCTTCAAGAAAACCCTTCTCATCGTCAAGTCTTCCCATTAGTCCAAGATTGTTTTTGGGACAAGAGAAACGTCTTTGCCCCGCCCCTTTAGGTACATGATTTTATCTTTCACAGAGCCACGACAACATATATACCCGAGCACCCACTATAAGCTTTCTTCCCTCTGCCCTTTTTTTCAAGCTCACTCTGTCAATTATGACCGACGAAAAGGTCCCCGCTGTTGATGACAAGGGTCCGTCTGATGTCCTAGACGTTCTCGGTTTGTGAATGGACTTACAATGATCTCAGAGGTTTTTAATGTGCTGTCGTCAGCAGTAAAGCTCGACAGTCATGGGCTACCGCTTAGTCCACAGCCCTCTGACGACCCGGAAGATCCACGTACGTATTATCAGCGCGAAAAATATCTTGAAATAACACACTCTCATCTTATGTCGTTTCGCTCTCTAGTCAATTGGCCACTCGCTTACCGTGTGAGTACTGATTATAAGATTGCTTTTCGTACTTTCTGGTCCGCTTACAATCTCCTCTCATTATCTCATATATACCATAAGCTATTTGTTTTAACACAAGTTAGCCTTCTCGCAAGCCTCGGGAACCTGAATATTGCTGGTGAGTACTTATATTCGTCCAACACCTGCGCTACCATCTTCTTTCTGACGTGCTCAATGATAGTGGTCAACCCAACGTTCAGCCAGCTGGCGGAGGAATTTGGAATATCTACTGTTACAGCTTCGTATCAAACGTGAGCATGCCGAGGGGCGAGTACAGATCTTACAAAATCCTGACCATAGTACTAAGAACATCACCATCATAGAACGGTCGCAATCGCAATTAACGGCATGGCACCTTTCTTATTTCTACCGATAGCGAACGCCTGGGGACGCCGCCCAGTCTATTTAATCACTACCTTCATTGGGTTCGGTTCTGCGCTCGGATCCGCATACTGTCAGTCTTTTCCCCAACTACTTGGAGCGAGGATCGTGAACGGTATTTTTCCCGTCGCGTGAGTGTACCTACGTGCGTCCATAATTTGCCTTCCGAATGACTTTTTACTCGTTCGTACACAGGTCATCTTTGGGCGTTGGAACAGTAAGCATGACCTTCAAGTTGTCTACTACTGTCGTACTGGGTTCGATGTCTTTCTTTTAAGATTACCGATATGTTCTTCCTGCATCAACGCGGTCGATCTATGGGAGTCTATACGATGTTAATGAGTGCATATCGTCCCTTCGAGCTCTATGTTCGGCTGCTGACCCCAGTGAATAGCTAATGGAAGTCATGTCGCGATCATCATCGGCGGGGTCGTGGGCCAGTTCTTAGGTTGGAGATGGATATTCAAGCTCACAGCAATCTGCGATGCGTTTATGTTTCTCTTACTTTTGTTTTGCTTCCCCGAGACTCTCTATAGGCGCCACGAACCTCCATCAACCTCTATCGACGAAGAGGGTCAGCAGTGCGCTAGAGGCATCGATACCAAGTCGGAGTTAGAGACAGTACCTGTTGACTCGATTCGAAGACACATTTACAGACTGAGGCTTCACAGGCGTTATATCAGAAGAGAGATACGCTTGAGGGATTTTGTCGCTCCTGTAGTCAGGATAGCTAGACATGTAAGTCTTCTCCTAAGCGCTTAAACATTTCCACTGATGCGTTTGTGTAGCCATCTGTCTTGTTTCCCGCACTGTACTATGCCACGCAGGTGAGAAATTCTCGTATACTAATCATTCCGACCACCTCTTTATGTTTACTTCTGTCAATCATAACAGCATGGTTTTGGGACGTGAGCTTCACACTTCACCTCTGGACTTCCTCACCTCAGGTCAGTCAATTAATGAAAGTATATTGTTTAACTATTTGGTATTGTTACCCCTATAGCATTCTTCCAGCAATTATTGGACCAACAATCCTTCCACATGGCTTCGGCTGGAAGAGTCTCCAAATTGGGCTCGCGACTGGTGGTGCTCTTACTATCGGTTGCTTCCTAGGAGAGCTCGCGGGTGGTTGTGTAGTAGACTCTGTCATGGTGAGTCGGTAGGCTATAGAAGACATTGCCAGCCACTCACTAGACGCAATTACTTCAGAACAAGGCCCGCCAGAGGCACGGTGAAGATTCTCCCAGTGAAGTAAGGTTAAAGGCGGTCTGGACAGGAGAGATACTCGTGCCCGTTCGTTGACATCGTCGACTCATTTCGCGCTGCTGTGGCTCATATGTCGTCATGTGTCGCATGCAGGCGGGGCTCCTTATATTTGGGTTTGGTTTCCAATATGGTGCAGCATGGCCAGGACCTATAGTTGGAGTAGCCGTGTCGTGTTTCGGTGCACAATGTATTACTACTGTTATGTGCGTAGAATGCTTCCATTTTCCAGGTTATGGACTCAACTCAGTCATCCTTTTAGGTACACGTACAGCAGCGATTGCTATAGGTATGATCTTCCTACCCTTTGAGCGAACAACCGTGATCTCAGGTTTCTTATGTCCTTGTCCTATATCTCGAACCATAGAGAGCAGTCAATAGAAGTTGCTCAGGTAAGTACGATCGTCAAAATAACAGTCTTTAAGCCCATAGATGACCTGACTTCTTTTGCTTACAGGTATTCAACTTCTTCCGGTACGTCTTCCCCTTCGTTGAAGCCTAACATGCGACAGTACACTTCTCTGAGTTTGGCCCCCCTTGCGTTCACAATGTACAGACAAGAGATAGGAATGACCTTCGCCTTCTAAGCCGTACATCTGGCGACCGCTATGGGAGGTTATCAATGGTTATTCATTCTGTTCTCAGGCATAGGAAGTGTTTTAGCGTTCTTACCTTTTGTCTACTTGATGTATCGGGGAACAGCTAGCAGGACCTGAGCAACCCGGTGCTGGCTCCGCTCACTCTGAACACTTTGTACTTATCACACACCGTCGGATCGTGTTCAAAGTTTCCAAAATGAATATTATTGTGACAAGAATTCATGGTCAGGCCCTATCCTCTCGCAGCGGAGTTTCAAATTTACTCCCGTTCGCGATCAGTGGCGTCGGTGCCACCAATGTGGCGCACCCGAACTTGATGGAGTGATGGAATGATGGTTTAGTGGGTTTAGTCGTAACCATGAAAGACGGCGACGGAACGACAATATGTCTTTATTTACACTAGTACTGTATCACAAGACTGGTCAATGCAAACGGTAAGCATGATGAAATGAGGAGTGCGTACTTAGCACTCAGCGTCCATCCGTCCAGTCAAGGTCCGTATGTACTACCTAATCGTAACAGAGGATGGGCATCGATTTCAGAATTGCCACAGGTCGCTGAACATCTCAGCGCAATTGTTAAACGTTAATAAGCAATCCAGTATGCGACGTAGGATGGGTGAGTTACAAGAAGGGGGATCAGTCGTAAAGCGATATCAATGAGAGAGCAGCAGCGTAAAAGGTCCGTGTAAGAAAGAGATCGAGCAAAGTGAACGTGAGGTTGAAGATGGGAGCAAGTAGGATCACAGGAGGCGCAGAGTATATGGTTCAGAAGCTCGAGTACATTATGCTACGGGAAGAGGATGGTGGACGGGCCGAGTATGATCCAGAGCAAGAAGACGATGGTAGAATAAGATTAGTGTGCGCGAGGCAAGCAAGCCATGGGCGTGTAAAAACCGAAACCAAACGTAGAAGTCCATGGCAGTAAACAAGGACTACGGTGAACGCCATAGTTAAAGTAGGACGAGTCTCAAGAGGAGAAGTGCGTGTGCGGGATCGTACGGTGCGAAATGGAGTGAAGTACGGAGATATGCAGCGTCCGGATGTAAGATGAAAGCAGACGTTGTTCGAGTTACATACACAGGAAATATACACGTGTGGGGACATTATCTTGTTAGCTTACCGAGAACGAACAACCAAGAAGCAGATGATGAGTATGGGTTTGGCCCCAATGTCAGAGGTTACATAGCTTGTAGGCCCATCGACGGTGGACCTTCGGGGGCATTCGGGGGTGAATTGGATGTCACCAACCTAAACGTATACGAACACGATCCCCAGATACGTTAGTAAGGAGTTTATCCTCGTAAATATAGAAAATCAGACACTCACCTCAACCAGATGCACCCGCCGCTACTCTTCTCCACCACAAGCTCCCACTCCCTCGCCTGATCCTGCCCACTCAACGCCCACACCAAAGACTCCCTCCCTTCCTTTGTCCCTTCCGCTTCGAGAACCCAATCACCCAACCAGCCATCACCCATTCCCTCCCTCCCGTCCCCTTCCACGGTCACAAACGCCGCCGGTGGCAATCTCAAAATCCACATGAACTTCCTCGCCCTCGCCACCCCGGCAGGCGAGTGTGGGCTCTTCACCCACCGCTCCCCACTCGCCAACGTAAGAGTGACTCCTCCAATCCCCTCGTCTGCGCCTCTATGCCTCTCAATCCCCTCAACCCTAGGCATCTTCAAATTATACACCGGGTTCGTACCCACAGGGAAGATATGCGCATAATAGAGCGGAGACGGCAGAGCGAGCGGATCGGAAAGCGCGGGTGGCGAAGGAGGCGAATAAGTCACTAGCTGAGAGCCGTCGAACATAAGCCACGTTTGTCGCGGCAGAGCCGTACTGCCACTACTGCTCCCACTCCCACTCCCGCTCCCGCTGCCGTTGTTCTTCGCGGCGCCTGCACGGCCGTTCGCAACGCTCAAACTAGCACTCCCACTAGTATTAGTCCTCGTGGGTGGTACGGCCTGAAAGCCCGAAGATTGGTCCGATGAGACGTCGCTGCTCGAGCCCTGCGGTTCTTCCGGCGGCATGTACCCGAGGTTGCAGACTATGTCTCCCGTGGAAAGGTGCTCCCACAGGCCCGCGTCTATAAGCTGTTCCTCGCAGGCTCCGATGGCGTTTTCGTCTAATTCTGTACATGGGTGGAAAACGCGCAGAATAGGCGCGCGAAGGCGTGAAGTGGCCATTCGAATGTCGTGGGGTGAGGATGCGGACGTTTGAATGCTGTTGATGGGGGAGGGGGCGGTGGCGACGAAGCTGTGCTGCGTGCGTGCGTTGGAGTGCTGGGACTGTGAGCGCGCTCGGCGGGAGGAAGGGGATGGGCTGTAGTCCAGCGATGATTGACTGGAGCTCTCGTTCGGATTGGTGACGAAGCGTCGATGTGGACGGCGGAACAGGACACTTTCGTCGTCTGAAACGGCTGACGCCGAAAAGTACGACGGTCTCCGGGGTGTTCGCCAGGTGTTCGTGTATAACCGTAAGGCAAGAGGATCAGAAGAGGGCGGCGGAGGCGGGACCTTCACGTTGTTACCAGCGAATAATGATTTGCGTGTAGGCAGTTGAGACGGGCGCTCGGAGAGAAAGTCGAGGGATGACGAAGCTATGCTCTCCAGTCTCGGACGAATAGGGTGTACAGTAGGAGGTGCAGACTTGGAAACTACGGAACCTTTCTTCTTCCGCCAGCTTGAAGTTCTACGGGAGATTTCGAGTGGCTTGAAGTCAGGCGGTGGTGAAGGAGGGAGGTACGACAAGGGAGCAGGGAATACAAGCTCCCGGACATTAGGAGAGGGATGAAGGAAACTTCCGTAACGAAGCTTAGGACGCGCTTCTTGTGGTTCTTCAGAGAACGGGAGCGATGACGAGTGGATGAGGGATTGTAGTAGAAGGACGAATCGAGAGTGCGCCTGAGAGAGTGCGACATAGCGGAGAGTTTTGTGGTTGAGCTCCGGGGTGATATATAGCGCCGAAATAATGGACAGTGCGTGCATGGGGTATATGTGGAGCAGAACACGCTGAGAGGCCACTGAGGGATGCACACGTAAAAGTCAAGCGAGGAATACAGACAAAATGTAATAAAACACGGACTGAACAGTTCGAGATCTCTAAAGGTGATATCGACGTCGCGGAAGTTTGCCATGTCTGCGAGATGCAGACAATAGCGGTATCCCGGAACAAAATGTGAAAGAACGACATCCTTGGACTCAGTGTGGCGAAGGAGAGATCTGTATTCGCTGGAGGATCGAGCTAATGCTCTGAAATCTTCCCAAGAGGTATATCGCAGAAATGTGGCAATAATCCGCGGTTTACGAAGCACAGAGGCAAGAGAAATGCGGGGCGCTATACGCCAGAGCCCCGAGGCCGTCCGTGTCCGTCTGTGATTTGATTCGACGGCCTTTGATTTTTCTTGCTGTCGAGCGGATTTTGGTGGAAGCCGTGGGGGTGTGGCTGGGGCCGAGTCCTGGGTGCCACGAACGACAATGGGCTTGAATGAAAGAGGCGGCGCCCTCGCTGGCAAGGACGACGGCGCGGGGGCGACGGAGGCCATGATGGACGTTGGGGAAAGAGCTGGAGAGGCTCTTGACGTCGGCCGTTCGGGAGCTGGTGGCTGGAACAATTATATCATTTTCGTATGCCCCGGCTTCGACTGTTCGGATCAGTGCATGAATTACGTAAACCCCCATACTTTCTTGTTATTTTTAGCTCCGCCCCTTTTCTTCCCGCCTTCACGGCCTTCACCCGCCGGCCTTCGTCTCTTCTCACGCAGTCACCCTCCATTGTCTACTTCCTGTAACGCCATGATGCATCTGCAACTGCGAGCATCAGTCCCCGACTGAGAGCGTCCCCATCTATTTCTTTTTTCTCCTTCTTAGCGATCATGACGCCAGAGCTAGGATCGAAGGCGCTACGCGGTGCAGGTGGCCGACAAGCTGCCGTCAACCTCCAAATCGCGAAAGTCGTGAGTTCCAGCATTTTTCACGTCACATTCTTGCGAGTAATCCAGCTGTCGAAAACCATACACGCTGTGAGCTTGAGACCGACTATCTTTGCTAAGGGCGTAATAGAAGCTTAGGCCGCGCACATACCAGCCCTCGAGCTCCCTAGTGTGCCGCACTCGTTTCGCCTTTGACGGCGGCAAGTGATGGCCCCATGATTCAGTTGTTTCCTTACATACCCTAGCTTGTTCAAAACAGGTCAAGGGGGTTGTCGTCCGGAATCCGTATAGGCTGCGATCAGATATCATCGAACGTTCGAGCAGGTCATGCACAGTCCTGTCAGTGCATTGCACGGTCTATTCCCGCGCTGCGACTCATCCTTTGTCGACTTATGTAGCAGAATGGAAGGGTGAGTGAGTTTGGGCGGCAGACAGTCATATAGCATGACGCATGGCAGAAACTTTAGATGCTGAATACATGCATCAACGGGAGATGAACAAACGAACGTGCAGATAGGCGCAGGTCAGAAGCTTCGCGACTGCGTCCGCGGAGCGCAGTGCCTGTGCAGAGTTCTTGCCCCAGGATGGGGACCATGCTATACATCGCAACCTGGTCGGGGGCTCCGGATGGTGTCAGGGCGGCGAATCAGTTGTGGGAGTACGCCCACTAGGTTGGTGTACTGACATTCAAAGCTGCTTGGGTTGTCAATTTTGAAACGCGCCTCCGCATCATCCTCACGAGAAGCTCTACAACCTCGCGCCCATCGATAGAATACTTACCTCAATGGATTACAGGTGGTCGATATGTCTGTTTACCGGTCAACTTGCTCTCAGGACAATCCTGTTCTAGCGTTTCACTCGGGATATCGCCGACTGATCAGCGCTCCGTCGACAACATCCTTCAAACGTTCCTCGAGCGGTGAATTCTCGGCAACTGAGCCGAGACCATAAAGAGTGTGCTGTACGCGCCCGTTCACGCACCTTTCCAAGCACGATTGCTCGTTCAAATGGGCATCATTCTGCATAGGTGTGGGTGGCGTATCATCGATCAACAATAAATCGACTCGAATACCCTCGAGGCCCTTCTGCCTCTTTGACAGTCTGAGGCGCGTACCCCGCCCGTTCCTATCCTCGTCACGGTCGTAATCCGTCAGCCCTCAAACATTCCAGTAATCAAAATAAGACTGACATGCAATGTACGATTGATGCATGACAATCAAACGTGCTTGAATCCTCGGTTACAGGCTCAGGATCAACTGTCCTATTCAGGCGACGATAAATGGTGCCTAGTTGTCTTATACGTGGGTGTCCGGGACGCGCTGAAAGTTATGGATGCGGGAAGAACAGAAGTTCGATCCCGAAGGCCCTTTTCACCATGGTGAGGTGAGTCTAAGACTTATAGTAGCTTACAGTCGAATACTGTTCATAGTAGCTAAAGAGGAGGCAGCATGAGACTCACAGTCAGATACTTCTGCATGGACTTGTTGTAGGAGGATGGGATGGAATTGACATTGAACTTGAAGGTTATGAGAGTTGGGAGCTCGAGAATTCTACTACTTCGTCAAGCTAGAGAAGAAAGTAACGCAAGCTTCGAGGGCCCGCATTGCGCGAGGTTCTCGGGAAGCCTGTGCGTCCGTTCGACCTAGTAGAAAACGCCAACGAATCCGCTTGGAATTAATGGACGCTAATATCGATGATGCTCTCGGACACGGTGCACAGATATGAAATCGGGCATGATTCAGTGTTACTCATATAAGTAGATGTAATAGCAGTCGATTTCATTCCAGATGTTATACTCACGCAATGTATCAGCGTTGGGATGAAAAGAGGGCGAACATGATGGTCTCGAAATAAACCGCTATGCAGGCGAGGTTGGAGGGCTATTTGGTCGTGTGTGTCGTGCTTACGTGAGACACGCGTCGCGTCGCGTCATGATCTTGACGCGCCTCCTTCCAACAGGTACTCTGAAACCAAACTGAAACCACCCAAAGCGCACCAGCACATCAAACCACAGATCGCTATTTTATCGAACCCCAAACAAGTCTACAAGATGATCATACCGATCACTCTTCCAATCCCGTCTTCGTCCAACCCTTCGGCGACTCTCCCTCCCACCCTCGCCTCCCTCGGCTCTTCAGAGCTTTGTCTCATAGAACTTCAAGGTGAACTCGAAGCCCATGGCGACGTGCGCGGTCAAACTGTCGGCCAATTGAAGATTGACGAAGACGGAAAGGTAGCCCTTCCCGCTCATGGTGATATTCGCTTGTACTAATGCTCACTCGGACATCGTTGGGACATCGGCAGGGCAAACCTACTCTTCGGATAGGACATAACCAACTAGAAGGGAAATTCGTCAATCTTCCAAAACCCCTTGCCGTCCTACACCGCGCAACGCCTCATACTTCAGATTCAGCAATAGATGCGTCTGCTGAGACGTCGAACACCGACACGGAATCACGACGTGTCTCATACACCATTCGCGCTGTCGTGCGGAAGAAGCTCGTTTTCTCGAAGCGGCCGATGCCTATCGTCGGATCCACTTCGTCTGTCAATGTGGCTGCTCTAAGAGCGGGAGCAATAGCAGGTGGAAAGGGCGATGTTTTGGGCTCTGGGTCTGCAGGAGGGCTGGAGAAGAAACATCGGTAGCTTCTGATTAGGTGTAAGTACATTCTCGTCACTATTGTGCCAACTTGCTGAGTTTGCTCGCCCCCAATTGCCTGCTCATACGACTCGCTAACGGTTACAGTATCTAGTAAGTACACGCCCGATGATATCGGGACGAAGAAGAGCTACAGTAACATCACTACAGTTTGAGCCCAGATAATAACCTGGAAAGCGTATATCTTCCAGTCCATCTAGCCCGTATGTCCTCGTGTTACAAATACAATTACAGCCCAATACTGCCTTCAGCGGAGTGGGTGAAAAGGGCTACGCACATGCGAAGGAGGACGCTAGTGGCGCGCACTTTGAACCGCACGGTGTTTCGTATTTGACCGTGGAGTTTTCTTCGAAGGGGTCGTAGAGGCTGGTGGCTTGTCCCACTCCTCGAATAGCTGATGGGCGACGTCAGGATCCAGCTCCGTCCCATCCCTCGCCACTTTAATCTGTCGATCGTGATTCCAAGCATTGCGAAGATGTCGTGTGCGAAGAAACGGAAGCCGGTCTATCTTGATCCACTCTACCTTGAAGGGTCTACCGAGGACTTTCGTGTCGGTGTGGTGAGGAACGTCGTCTCTTTCTCTGGTGTCACCTTCCTGAGTGGGTTCCGTGTACGGACGATGAGGTCCAAGTCTAAGATCGTGTTGGGATGATGCGTTGTGGCTAGTCCAATTTGACGTAGGTGGTCTCGTGTGGCCCGAGAGGGCTTCCATTGGGGACACCAGCTGATGCGATGGTCCAAAGTCGGCTAGTTTCTGCGTGTTACGTTCGTCGCTGTAAGACGACGGCTGACGGCTACTGACGTTGTGATGACGTCGTATGCTCTCCTGCTCGTCACGCTCGTCATTGAAGACACCCTCTGGCGAAATGATTCTATAGCGAGGAGAGGGGAGTAAATGAGTGACGGCGGCCTCGTCTGATACGTGTGTTTCCGAGGAAGAGCCAGCGGAAGGCGTTGGTGTTGATGATTCAATGAGCCCGGCCATTCTGTACATAGGAGCGCTCAGCGTGCTCAAGTTCACATCTGTACTGCAATGTCGCATACTGACCTGACGTAACCGTAGAACTCTCCGCTTCTGTTGACGCCGAAGATGAGGAAAACGTCCCGGCTTGTGCGGTACGCGCCGTTGAGGATATCCTCGTTATGGGGTTGAGTGACCCATAGACCCGTTCGTACGCTCTGGCCAAGATCGCTCTGGGAATAAGAGGAAAAGTCAATGAATACCTGTTGTCTTCGTAGATGTAAGAACTGACCTGGGACAATGATTTGAGGATGAAATATCGCTGAGGAAAATACGTGGATAGAAGACCGGACGTGGTGCTCGTGGGCGAGCCTGGGATCGACGAGACGTCGTCTTGCTTAGGAGCTCTGGTCTGGGCATTCGCGACTTGAGAAAGAGATCGTAACTGCAAGGAAATATCCTCCACGGTAATCGGTCGCGATGTCGACAGCCCTTGCCCTGAACCGCCCTTCCCTCCCAAGACGGGGGGAGCTTGGGGCTGCTCACCCTGATTCCGTCGATCTCGGACCCACTTGACATGTACACCGGATCGTCTTTGCCTCCTCACACCCGCATGACCATCACCATACTCTTCCGGCTTACAAGCGCGGCATACCAAACGAGGGCCCGTGGAATGGGTACCGCGCAATCGACGGCCGTTGAACGTCGTTGCAGCGGATTCGAGCTGGAGCTGCGACTCAAAATTGACGAAGGCGCAGTTCGAATGGCTGATGAGGAAGACGGACGTGACGCCCCCTGGGATGGAGCTCTGGCTCGGTGCCAATGTCGAAAGGTCATGGTCTTGCTCTGGCGGTGAATGCTGGTGCGATTGATTGAAAAAATGGAACAGCTCCTCTTGCGAGGCATCTGCCGGGACATTTCCTACCCACATAGCCCATTGAGGGTGAGGGTTTGATATAGCGACACGGGACGATTGAGGAGGGTTTTGAGGCGAAGTGTGTGAAGACTGTGTGGAGGGTTCAGATGGGGGAGGGGCAATACGTCGAGGTGAAAATGATGTCGTTGAGAAACCGGAATCTGCTCGAAATGTATCTGGTTCGAGTTGAGTTCTCTGTAGTGGTGGGATTATGGGATCGTATGAAGGCCCGTAAACATCCTCGGCGGACGCTTCGAAGCTCGGAGCAGAGATTAATGGGGCGTTATGTTCAGGGTGTGTCTGCAGCCTCGTGCGCAGGTCAAATTCCCTAGAAAGCCGATGCCTGCTGGCAGAAAGGTTTGTAGAGAAACGAGGCTGTAAAGGGGAGCTGTATTGTATAGGGATCGAAGACTCGGTGGTAACGGGAAGATTATACGATTCGTCCGAGGTAGATTTCCACAGATCGGCAATCATGGTAGGAATCTGAGGTTGGTCCACTCTATTCAGAGTGGGCACGGGTGCGTAATGAGGTTGAACGGTGAGATCTGTACTTGTCTCGGAGGTAGCCCACGGGTGCTGGGGTATGTCTCGCTCGCTTGCATGGTGGAAACGTGAGTCAAGGACGGTATGGGTCGGCTCAATGGTATCTGCCGAACGATAACCATGGAAGCCCACACTCTGGGGGTGATGAGCGGGCTGTGGTGGAGTGTATAAGGGTTTGGGAGCCCTCTCGCCCAAGGTAGGACGGTGATGAGACGAAGGGTGCGAATCAAGAGCCAAAGGGTATCCAGAAGGTCGTGTCGGACCAAGCAGTGTGGTTTGGGGACTAGCAATTGAATGAGAGGAAGAATAGATGAGGTTGCTGTTGCGGTTGCCGCCTGGGAAGTCAGCGGGAGGTGGAAGGGTAATAATCGAGTTGCGGGTATAGAAAGCGTTGGGGGGATAAGAATAGACGCCACTACTGCTGGCGTGGTTCCGTCTGGGATAAGACATGCGAGCAAAAAAGGGATCACTTCGCTTAAAAGCGATATTATGCGCTCATAAAGGAAGGAAAAGAAAAGAGTCACAAAAGACGAAGCGAGAGACGGCGAACCAAACTTATGCTCTGAGCAATGACCGGAAAAGGGTAAGGACGTCCACACACGGTCACAGTGGCATTGCGGCCACGTCATGGCTCGTCATACTGGGCACGGTTAATCCCGTTTCTTACCTGACTTACTAAATAGGGATGTCTGAAGATGGTAACGCCGCATCGTCATGTACCTTCGACCCCCGCATACATGGCGAGGCTCAACCCAAATAACTGGTAAGTTGACCCGTCATAAAGATGTAAATGAAAATCTAGAGCAAGAATGACAAGGAGTAGGTGGTAAGTGAGGAATAAAGATGATCATGTATTGAACACCCAGAAGCAGAAACGGTGCCACAAAGTAACATAAGAGCTCCCCAGCACTTAACAGTGATCATTAGAGCAGTACAAGCCCAAGACAAAGAGTGAGGGGAGTTAACCAAAAACTGAACACCACTGTGGAATGTAAAGTGGGGTATGGGAGTAAGGCATGACGCATAGAAAGCGGTAGCCCATCCTTCGCGTCTAGGAACCTCCCGTCACCCTTGTCATCGTCATTTCATGGTCCTTCACTTCTTTCCGTCATAGTCACCAAACTCCCAGCTGTAACACTCCTATCAAACGTTCGAGACCTGTCAGCGTTCCGCTCATAATCTACAGAAAATTGGTATAAAGCTGATCGACGTACGACACAATCGTCCTGTACCTTCGCTTCAGGAACCTCCCTCCCAACGTCTATCGCAGGTGCCCACGGGTCGCTCAATACTTTCTCGATCACGGTGAGAATTGTATGTGTGCGTATGTCGACGGCCCAGGAGAGATTAGACACGGTGTCGTATTCTATTACTTTGCCGAGGTGGCATCTATGGGGGGTCACATTGTGGCGGGACGTGCACCGCAAGAGAAGCCACGGAGAAGGGGGAGAAGGGGTTCAGAGTCGATTATAAGCAGCTGCAGATGAAGGCAGAAGGAGAGAACGCACTGAGACTCCATGGCGTATCCACCTAGAGCACAAGAGGAGAGAACTCCATTACAGGTTCCCATCGCTATCGGGTCGGCATTATGGTACACATGCGTGATGTGTTGTGTTGAAGGCTTTGAAGACCAGACCCGTTCAGTTATATTGGTGGAGTGAAGAGAAGATGATCGTACCGGTGACGGAAGATGCAGTCTCGTTGAAGCCATTTTCTCTCCGGGTGATTCGAATGCAACGACGGGAGCACCAAAAGTTACTCCAAGCAAAGAAGCCAGTGCACCACCGAGGGAATGACCGATAACCCAGATATTCGAGTCGGGGTACATGTAGGTAATATTGTTATACAAGTTCTATTCGGGGAGTCCGCAATTCGTTCGCGATTTGTGAGTTATGAGTTCTAACGCGCACGCCAATAGCACGAGGATACGAGAAGTAAAGCGTACCGTTCCTATTCCATAGAAGAGCGACTCGTCACTCAAAGCTTGCTCAACACAAGTCTGCTCACATTTCCATCCGCTCCTATAGCAGTCACACACGGTCGTCCAGGTCCAATCAACGCGGGCGCAACAACAGCTGAATAGAAGGTTATCATTCAGCTTGTCCTTCTTCGTTGTTCCTCCACCACTAAATGAAGCAGAGGTCCCTTCGTTTGAACGAACCTCAGCTTTCGAGCATCTCTATACACGTGGAAAGGATAGGATAGAAGGCGACATACCTTTGATAGAGAGAACGACGGTCGAGTTATCTGGCGTCACGAATATGTGACCGCGAAAGCCATCTTGATCAGGTTCCCACCCTACCGGGGCAGACTACACATTTCGCAAACCCCGTAAGATACACCAAGTACTCGGGATAAACAGATACGCACCGCTGTCCAATTCCCTCCTAAATCATACCACCCATTCTCTTCTGGTCCATCATAATATGCATTACTCGTCATCTTCGCAAGCACAAGCAAAGTCTCTCTACTCTCTACATCCGGTGCCTCCACCTCGTCCTCCTCCCACCCCAAGCTCGCATCGCTCTCTCCTTTCCTTATCGAGCGTGTTCTCGATAGTTGGAATGCGTCGGAAGAGGACGGTCGATGTCGCGTTATGAGACGTGGTTGAAGAGATAGAGGGTCATTGGCGTTCGCAGTTCGGTATGGTGAGGATGGCGGGATGTCGGAGAAATATACCTGAGCGGAGGAGGTGACGGCGTGCAAGTGTCGAAGTTCGAAGTTTAGTGGTTTCGGTAATGGACGTTGTGAAGATGCAAACCCGTCTGGAAATAAGAGATTGACGAGTGGTTGCAAGACACTGAGAAATGAGCCTAACAACATATATAAGTTCGTGAGCGTACAGTATCAACCAGAGAAGAAGCTAGAAATGGTTCATGCAGGCAGCAGAGTTGGCCGCGCGCAGTGGCGAGCGGAAGTGGCGGATCAGCATATTTGAGGTTAGGGGTCTAATTCAGGTGCTACAGCGCCACAGTGGCGCCGCGGGTACTCACCCTCAACAAATGGTTTGAGCTGGTTTGAGTATATTGATTTGAGGCTGTCATTATTTTACGAATAACTGCCGAGTTGACCTTGTCTCCAAGTGTATGTTGTAGTCGATAAAACGGGGAAGTTTGGGCCACAATGATGAGAGCAAATGAACGCGTTCGTCAGAGAAGAGGTGCATGTGAATCCTTACTCCGACTCCCGAGCTCTGCTCGGGCGTATGGGCGTCATAACCGGATACGAGCCTATACGAGCCTATAGGAACGTCCTTGAATGTTAACCTGAACGCTCACCCAGATCTCTCCAATATCCTGCTTATAAACTCTCTTCATGCACTGAGACTATCGCCTACTCGAAACATATAACTATCCAGTCGCGAAGCTCGAATTACTTAGCCATGCCTGTCCAATCCAAACCTACACAGCTCACTCCGTTTGGATATGCCCTGGCTGGAGCTCTGGGTGGTTGTTTCTCGAATGCGTGCGTCGTCTTTCACTCATCGTATGTCATGATATACTAACGGCAATTCCAGAATCGTGTATCCTCTAGATACGTGAGTACACGAACGCCAGAGTAGGTGGAACCCAGGCTGAATTCGCTCTACTGCTCCAATAGCATCAAAACGCGCATTCAAGCCTCAAATGTCGAGGAGGAACGTACCGGGAAGCGTTCCGACTTGTCCATCCACCACCTAGTCGTCAGCATCCTCAAAGAAGAAGGTATAGCGGGCTATTACAGGGGCTTCGCGGCCACCATGATCAACACCTTCTCCATGCGTGCGTGCTCCGGTTCACCACACCTTTATGTGCTACTTATATCGTGGATTATATGGAACAGAATATGCCTATTTCTTTTTCTACTCACTCGTCCGCACCTCCTACATTAAACGTCTCGCAGCGAGAAGAGCCCCTAATTCCCCTATCCCGGCCCTCTCTACCGCCGCCGAACTCGCTCTCGGCGCCCTAGCGGGGGCTCTCGCCCAAGTCTTCACAATCCCAGTCTCCGTCATCGCTACCCGTCAGCAGATTGGTCGTCGACAACCCAACACCAAGACGAACGCGAGCGCCACCGCCACAACGTCACCCACATCCGACTCAGCCGTGCCGTCTTCGGTGGGCGCGGATAAGGGAAAAGCACCGTCCTATGCGTCCGTAGCAGAGAAAGGAGATGTCTCCGAAGCTTCCACCCTCTCTGCGACCGACGTCCCTCCTTCAT
Source organism: Stereum hirsutum FP-91666 SS1 (assembly GCF_000264905.1). Lineage (NCBI taxonomy): Eukaryota > Fungi > Basidiomycota > Agaricomycetes > Russulales > Stereaceae > Stereum > Stereum hirsutum. The sequence continues at coordinate 2,583,714 of NW_006763132.1, forward strand.
CTGCCTCCTCTGTCTCGGACGATGACGAATATGAAGACGACGACAGTTTCCTCGGTGTCGCTCATTCAATCATCAAAGAGGATGGGATCACTGGTCTTTGGCTGGGAATGGGTCCTAGTCTTGTTTTGACAGTCAACCCAGCAATCACGTATGGGGCTTACGAGCGGGTGAAGAGTGTTATGGTGATGGCGCAGGAGAAAGCGGGTCAAGGGAGGAAGTTGGGTCCGTGGACGAGTTTCATGTTGGGGGCGATCAGCAAGACATTAGCCACCGTTGTAAGTCATTTCATACATCGCCGATTGGTGTTTGTCGTAGAAGGCCAAGAGACGGTGTTTTTGTGTGTGTGGCACTGACGTTGTGGCATCTGTGGTGTGGCGCAGGTAACCTACCCATATATCATGGCCAAAGTCCGTATCCAAGCCGGAGCCGAACCATTCAATGATTCCGAGAAAGAGAAGGACAACAAGGACAAGGCGAAAGAACACTCGCTCCTTCCGCCGCCAGCAACTTCCGCTCCAACCCACGCTCACCACCACCACGTACACCACAAACACGCTGGGGCGATCAATATCCTCCACCATGTCCTCCGCACGCAAGGGTTCTTCGGATGGTATCAGGTGTGTCATTTTTGCCCTTCCTTCCCATATCTTCTTCACCACTCTTCGATCGGGAGATATGGCTAACTCGAATCCTGCACAGGGCATGGGCGCTCAAATCACCAAAGCCGTCCTCTCACAGGCCATCCTCTTCATGTCGAGAGAGAAACTAGAGCATTGGGCACTAGCGATCATGGTGCTCTGGTGGAAAGTGAAACATGGGCACGGACGTACTTCTGCTGTATGAACTTGATCAGAGGCGTCTGCGCTTGCTGTTTGTTACGGATCACGACTCATGTACAGTACCTTCCCTTCTATGATAGTCTATGGCTCGCAATCGGTTTACTTACTTATCCCTACGGCTTGCAGATTTCTTGATTGTTGATGCGACTCGATTACTGTCATCTTGTTATTCACGTGTTGTGTTGCTCCGAATTTTCGAGTGAATTATAGAATAAGTACGCTACACATTGATGGCTGGAGCGGACAGTTCCGACGAAGGGTGCTGGTTTCCTGGACCACGAAAAGGCTGACGCCAGGAACGAGCTCCCTAAAACAGGAGTGACCATGAACGGTACTGTAGCAGAGCATCGTAACACCGGATCGACGCCAGCCTGTGCTGACAAAGGAGAAGCAGGTAATATGGCATCTCTTCTATATGCCTGGTACAGATAGATTGCTCAAGTAAATCAGATTCCCGGACGTCATTCGTCTACACTGAATTGTCCACTCTATGGCTGAGCGATTCGAGCATTTCCATACTCCACCACAAGGGCGTACGAAGATCGTGCGAGTAACATCATGAAAGGTTCAGAGGGTCATTCTACTTCAAGACTCCGCTGCAAAAGCCTTCCTCTTTGCCTCCGCTGCGATGAACTCTTCGCACTCGGCTCTACTCTTCTTCAGATCAACCATGAAGAGGAAGATTGTACTGAATGCTCCCCTGTAATTCATACAGGACGTCATCAGTACAGGATAATCGCTGATCATGACACGAAAATGGCCGGCGAGGAATGGGGTAGGTGTTTCCGGCAGCGACTCCGGGAGGACGTGTGGCGAGGGATCGTGTGGCGTAGGATGACAAGGAAGATATCGAAGGAGGATGTACGCACAAGCCAAACAAAAACGCGAAGGGCATGTTATTATTGTTCCCCGAGGCGGTGATGATCGCAGAGCTGACGAAGGGGCCTATGAACGCCGATGTCTTTCCAACCTGCAGAGACCATCCGCGTCAATCATCATCGTCAGGGCACAGATTTTACGACAAGTGTGAACATACCACAGAAAAGAGTGCAAAGAAGAGAAACCTAGTTTTGAAACTCATGGGTAAGTTTCGAGCTACGAATATGCATAGAGCGATAGACAGTGGAGGAAGCTTTACATCTGTGGTAGCGGCGAGACCTCGCTTATCATGGTTTGGCTGTAGGCGTACCACGGACAGACCATAAATCCGTAGAAGACTTGGTATAACCTACACATGCTCCAGGGGTGAGTGGATGGAATGGGGCAACTATATTGAGCTCGTACCAGATCTCCCAGACGTGTTTGAATCCAAATTTGTCGGTGTGTACTCCGATGAGGCCCCAGATGGTCAAAATCTGAGAGGAGGAAAATATTGAGACTGAATGGGAGAGAGGCAACGATCAAGAAACCACGTACAAGAATCCAAAATACATTGAACAGCAGCATCTATATCGACTGATTAACCAGGTTCGTACTCAAGAGGATATTACCAGGAGTTCTACGAACTGTTTTTGTTGGTATCTGATATTTCTTCTGTACGAGCCAGAATGCACTGGAAACAGTGCAGGTTCAGTCTTTGAAGCAGAATTATGACGAGAGAAACGAGTGGTGAAACGCACTATATACCTAGTCCTTGCGTGACGATCCCGACAAGTAATAGAAGTGTGAGCTGAAGTGTAGAATACGACACGATACTGTTCTGTAGGGTTCCAATGACCGTTCTATACCAAATTTCACGGCCATCAATCAGCCAAACGTATCTGTTCAGTGCGATAGTAGGCTTACACAGTGGTATTCAAGACATCACCCCTGTGTAAGTGGAATCAGTCGCTGAATGAACGAAAGGACGTTGAAAAGCACTGACATCAGGAAATAAAATATCAGATACAGAAATGTCTGTTTGAGCCTCATGCACTCTCTCAAAGCGATGTAGGTCTGCTTGAAGCCGATTGTCAAGAGGGATGTATGGGGCGGCAACGCAAGCCCCGGTCGTCTCTTTTCCCAGATGAACCACGGGATCGCACACAGAACTGCAAGTTCGTGTTCACGTTAATTTTTTAGATTGTGCGGGTAGACTAGTGAAAAAGATCACTTACGCCACACAGCGCCAGAGAATGCGATAAGGACGCTGAACGCTTTCGTGTTGTTCTCCGTACTCTGATCGGCCTTGAGACCCTTGATTATACCGACCATGACGGCGAGTATGATGATCTCCCCTGCAGAGCATACCGTAAAAGAGATATTGGAGACTCGATTGCGGGCCATAGACTCGTAGTCAGCGTGCCCATCCACTCTGATATCGAGAGAAAGTTATAGAAAATGAGCATGAGATTGGCAGAAAACTACAAGAAAAAATGATGACTTACGACTTCGCTCCAATCTTCGCCTCCTGCGCAGACGCTTTGATCTCAGGAAGATTGCGGACCAGACCAGGGAAGGCGGCTGTCCAGAAAGTGAGGGCCATCTATGATGCGCAGGGCTCTACACCTTCATCATTTTCAGAGAAGAATAGGGAAACGACGAACCTGATATGTAATCAGACCAAGAATATACAGCGCCACACCTGCGCGCCACTTGGTGGCTTCTTCGACACCCAGCCAGGCGAATGAGACACCGACGGCTATGAAAGTGAAGAAGATCGTGATATTTGGCCTGAAGGTAGACCATATAAGCCATTCACAAGGATGTTCGTTGTTGAAGTTACCATCTCCGGGGAAGCATGCTTACCTCCATCGTCCATAGTCCGCCCATGCGCCGATTGACAATAACAGTACGGCCTGAATGGCAAAACTTATGCCATTCGTAAGCAGCACAACCGAGTTTACTGATAGAAAACCACTGATCAGTATATGCGGAACGAGAAGGCTTCCTGTGGATAGGGTGCTCACCATCTCGTGTCTTTCCCAGATAAGGGAGAACGCAGTCTCCATCTCCGCACGGCGTTGTGAAAGGAGCTTGTGATGGATCGTAACCCGCGAGGTAGAGCAGATTTTGGAACTGTGAGGGGCCGAAGTTGAATCCAGAAAGGCCTATGCAGGAAAACACCATGAGTACCAACTGAGGCAATGTACACTCCGATGAGTCGAACCGTTATTTCCCTGTAACACATAACCACAGAAAAACCACGGGTGAGTACATGAGCAAAGCCTGCGACAACGGCTCGGAGGCCGTTAACCAGAAAATTCAAAGCAAAGGGACTCACAACATAGTACAGATAGAAACTCCATAATTCCTTCCTAGTGGTCGTGAACTCATCATGCGCCGTCGCAGTCGAACTCAGCGCGTCCACTATCTCAGCAGCACCCAATTCCTCCACATCCACATTGTGTTCGGAGTCATCCACGTCTACCACCTTCGTATCCATGGGCAGCTGTTCATGACTTCTGGACTGAAGTTCTGATACGCCGCCGGTAGGGCTCGCCATGATGGACAGAAGAAAGCCGTAACCTCTGGCCCAAGATGGACGTCAACGTTGGACGTTGAGGTTGGATCCATGGAGAAGATCGTGGGTCCACTAATACTATCATTTAGCCGCATGACCATGGTGTCGAGGAAGACGCCCATGCGTCCGTAGATTTTCAACTAGCCATAGCACAGGGCTTATCTATGGTGACAACACCTTGATACCAGATATCGAGCGTCCTACTTCGCTAGGTTTTCCAAGAGCAGTGGGTTTTGTATATGTACATATATTCGCTTCAGAGAGCAGCAAGAGAGAAACGCGTACGGCCGTTGTGCTACAAAAATAAACAGACGCGGAGGTGACGGAGGCTGGAGCTCGATCGCGACGTCCCGCGCATGCAATTGACACCCGATCATTTCCATATTCAACCCGCCGGGCCATCGGGGAACAGGCACACGCTTCCGATAGGTGGGGTTCTCCACACGGAGTGGCTGGGCCACAATGTACACCAAGTCAGCATTGTTGTTGAGCTGGTCTTCTTATCCACAAAGAGAATTCAATCATGCGATACAAGGAGCACAAAGCGACCCTCTCTATATATTTCTAAGGCTTGGATATTGGTAATAATGGTATAAGTAGGAACAACTACAACAAGCAAACATGCGGGGAGTGATGTTATATTCTGCCTGGACGACTCCTTCAACATCTTGATCGGTGCACTGAAGAGGATCCGATTCAATGCGACAGTGGGGGTGAAACCTTCGGGAGTGAGGGTGAAGAGACGGATATCATACTTGGTAATGGCGTCGTGTGGAACGAATAAAATATTATAGACCAGTGTAGATGGTCCAGAGATATCACGTACCTTTATTGCCATGATTCCAATGCCTGGACCGTATCTGTAATCTAGCGTAGGTTCGAAGTCGTTGATCTTCAGTTCTCCATGTAAGAGGATGCGATAGCCTGGCCGCGAAGTGGAGCGTGTAGATGGAGGCATCATGACTGGCTCGTCGTCTGCATCCTTTCGCCACGTCGCTATATCGACGCAGTATTCGCGATTGAATTCTGCACGTTTCTTGGAATTAATTTTATGAGCTTTCTCGCCGAATGCCCACGACTTCACCAATCTGACGTTGATGGCTTCCCTGGAGGAGCAGAGGCCGAGGGCATCGCGGTCATCGGAGAAGAGAGTAAGTCGTAGAGGAACAGGCCCGGGCAAGTGGATTTCCATCTTGTTGCGGAGACGGTCAGAAGGATGAAATGAGCTTCACACGGGAAGGCTTACTGCTGCAGGTACTTCAAGCTGGGGCATAATAATGATTGAATGAGGTAGGATGTCTGAGGTGTCAGAGAAATTTACGTACCTTACAGATTACCTGGACCTCTTTGTGATATGATCCAAGTCCTCTCAGGTTTATGGTGATCTCTTGAGCAGGACCCGCCCATGGAACGACTCTGGGGCTCCTGACAGAGGCGAAGGTGCCTCAGAAGGCAACTTGAGCGAGAAGGGCTGTATGACGCTGGAGGTACAAATCAGAAGAAGATACCATGAGCGTGTGCATGTTGAACGAGGATACGTACTGTATGGCAGAGTTGAGACCAGGACGGTGCATCACAAACTCGACATGATACACGGACCGATCAGACGATGTCGAGGTATTCGAACGAACGGAAATGACGGAGGAGTTGGATGAAGAGAAGTGGGGAATCGAAAGCCTATGTTTCAATGTTTCATTCAACGCGGAGCCCCAGGCAGAAGACCAGAGAAGTTCTTGAGTCTGGCCCAAAACAGTGTTCTTGTGCCCTGGCGATACTTGCTGGACCTGAACGTTATGGTCAAGGATGTTTCAATATCTATTTTCATGTATAGGAATGTGTGACTTACGGAGATCTCGACACTCGACACTCTCGTGGATCGGCTCAGATTTAATCTGACTTCTCCCTCCACCATGTCTTCTGGGAAGACTGATGGCTCGGAGCTCTGCGCGGCTGAGCGGCTGTTGAGAGTCATGGCTACTTTACCCACTGCTGTGACGGTCTCATGGCATGGGAACGCTGACAATAGCGAAGTGGTAGAATCGACCGGATTTCTCGACAAGGAGTCGTGTGCAATCATGACTGGCCCCGCTGTCGTGGTTGTTCGCACTGGTGATAAAGTAGGCACCTGTATAGGGTTCCTACGCCCTGAGTCATGGCCGGAAAAGTGTGAATGAGAGGAAGGCAAGGAATGTCGGGATAAATTTCGGTCGTGGCTTTGGCTGAAACTCACGGGGAAGTAAAGGGGAAGGGAAGCAGAACGCTACACGGTTTGAGTACTTTGATGCAATTTAATTCGTCATCGACGATTGTTTCTTGTCTGGAACGAATCATTTCGGGACGCACGTTCGTTCGTAGACTCTGCGACATACTACGGCAGGGCACCATATCTTGGCGTAGATGCGGTACCATTACTCAGATGACTACTTGCAGTATTAGCTGTGGTTTGGCCCCTTCTGCCCTTTTGACCTTTTAGCCTATGATGCTGATTCCAACAGACTGCGTCGGGTGCCTCCTCCAAGTGGAAAAAAGCATACATTATACGGATCTCTGACGGACGTTCGAACGTGTTCCACGAGGTCTAGGACCTTGTAGAACTCACTGCGCGCTGAAATACCGAAATAGTTTCCCGTGGTGGAGGCCCCTGGCCAAAGTGGGAGGTCGGACAAGCTACGACGTCGACAGATTGTAAACGGGTCGGCTGAATCTCGCCTATCGGGATGAGAACATAGCAATGGAGATGGCGTGGTGACAAACTTTGTTGTCCTCGGAATAGTGTCTAGTATGGTAGGCAGCTCTGATAAGTACTTGGTACTTAGAGGACGATAGCAAGACTGAGAAACAGCTGAAACTACCAAATTGTGGGGACAGCGCCACACGTCACAGGCCGTCACACTGCCACATCGTCACACCCTCATCACAGTCGGCGAAAGTCGTGAGTGCGGCACGCGAAACTTGGAGAGAACGTTGGCCTCGACGAATGTACCGCTCCCTGCCTGTAGCCAGACAGGCTGCATTTCCCGCAAATGCCAGTAGGGGACTTGTCAGAGTCACCCGCAGAGTCCGTCCAATTTATACACCACCCAATCTCCATTTCGAACCGTCACTGACCACCCGATACGTGTTTTTCTCACTGAATAGCGTTTCGCGACGGAGACGGCACCGACCACACCACCGAAGAAGAAGAAACGTGTACTCCGTCGAGTAGTTCTCTATACCACCGGTGCTGTAACCACCTTCTACGTCGGCAGCGCCTTCGTCGCCTTCCAGAGCTCGCAGTACTACAACTTCTTCAACCATGACGTTCCTCTCGGTGCAGCCGTTCTTCAATACGCGGAGGACCACGAATGGGACGAGTTGACTGTCGGAGATGTGTTTACCAACGGCGTAGAGGGGTCAATTTCGGCATATGAGTGGGCGCGGAAACATCTTGGATATGCTACGGAAGAGGCTAAGGAGAAAACGAAGGAGGCAAAGGCTGCTCTCTCCGACAAGGCGCATTCCGTGTCATCATCGGCACAGCGAACTGGAAGTGATGTTCAGGGCAAGGTGCAGGGCGTTATGGAGCAACTGAAGACAAAAGTCCACCAGGCTGAGGGAAAGTTGTCGAAGGAGGCTAACAAGGCTGCTGCCATCGCGAAGCACCAATCCGTTCAGTTCTCTGAAGGCGTAGAACATTTAATATGGAAGGCGGAGGACGCGCTCTCTGATAAACCTATCGACAGCCTACCGGAAGCTACCACATCGCCCGGTCAATCTCCCGAAGCTGCACAACCGCGTACGAACGACGAAGAGGTTGACGTTACTGCTAGTCTCAAACGGGCGTCCGGTGTATACGATGGTCCTATTCCTGTTGGTTTCGAGCCTCCACCCGGTTATTCTCGTCCAAAACCTTCGGCGGCGGACAAGGTGAAGGGTATCGCTGCCGAAAAACTCGCCGCTCTGAAGATGGAAGCCCTTCCTCTGATCGCCCCCACGGTAAAGGAACTCAACGCCAACGAACCTGTCCTTGCCCATCTCGCTTCCACTATCGACAACCTCGCTTCCTTCCTCCGTTCAAATCCCTCCGCTGCCGACAAAGCTCGTGACGTCCTCGACACCGCCAAGGGTGACCTTACTGAATTGGCTCACCATTTCGACCGGGTCAGGGAAGAGGAACAGCGTAAGCTTGAGGCACAGATGGACGAACAGGCGAGGGAGTACACTTTGAAGATGTTGGAGCTAGAGATTGCGGCACAAGACAAGATGGAGAATCAGGAGGTTGGGTTCAGGCAATATCTCGACGAGGAGAAGGCGAAGATGGCCCATCTTTTCCGGGACAAGCTAGACTCTGAGCTCGCCGTTCAACGTGAAATCATCAATGAACGGTAAGTCCTCGGTCGATATTTAATGTATTGCTCGCTCTGATGCTCTATGGCTTTCAGGCTGAAGGAGGAAGTCATCAACCAGGGCATTGAGCTCCAACGTCGTTGGATTCGCGAGGTCAAACTGCGCGTAGAGCAAGAACGCGGTGGCCGCCTCGCCAAGCTCGACGAACTCGCAGCGAACCTCAAGCGTCTCGAGCGTGTCGCCCTCGACAACTCTAGCTACCTCGACGAGAACCTCCGCATCCATTCTCTCTGGTCCGCTATCCGAGCTCTTCATTCTGCCATCGACGCCCCCATCCGTAAACCCTTCCGCGACGAACTCCGCGTCCTGCGCCACATTGCTGCCGCAAAGGACGATGCCATTGTCGCCAGTGCTCTCGAAACCCTCGAAACATCCGACGCTCCCGACGTCGGCGTTGAGCCTTTCGCAGATCTCGCTTCATGGTTCTCGACGTCGGTGGCACCCAAGGTCTCAAGTGTGGCGCTCGTGCCGGATCAGAACGCGGGCTTGCTCTCGCATCTAGCCAGCCATCTTTTCTCTACTTTCACTTTCAGGAGACAGGGCCTTGTCCAAGGGAACGACGTGTTGAGCACGATCTCGAGGGCAGAATACTATTTGAACGAGAAGGATCTGGACAGCGCAGCGAGGGAGCTTAACCAGCTAGGTGGGACGGCGAAGACACTGTTGAAGGATTGGTTAGAGGCAGCCAGGAGACGACTGGAGGTGCAGCAGGCTTTGGAGGTAGGCGTTTCTTCTTTTAGCGCTCGCTGCAAAGATGATGCTGATATTATCACGTCGACATCAGGTTGTGCAGTCCCAAGCTACTGTCGCATCGTTGCTCGTTCTATAGCCAGACATTCTTTAATATCCTTTTCAAAAATATATAGATTGCACCACAGTTCGCAGACCGCAATAAATTATCGACATTCCAAGCGTGGGTAAGCACTGTGGAAGTAACCCAAAAAGAGGTATCAAAGGAACGGTACAAGAGTACTGCAAGCAAGATGAAAGAGACGAAATAATGCCCATAACCCGAACTTTACCCTCATAGGATATTATCATGGTGAAGTCACATTTGGAGCCGCCAGAGCGCACTCACAAATCACCTGCGCCCTCCGTACGACTGTCTGAACGTTCTCTCCGCCTCCCGGGGCTCGAGTAACTTTAACCAGCCCAGGAAATATCGTAGCTCCAACTAAGCAAGTACGTTAGCAGGTCGGAAACGGAAGTCGCAGGTAAGGATACGAACCTTTGTCTAGTTCACCTCTCTCGCTCTTCACACACCTCTTCACCAACTCCACCTGCCTCGGATACAGCGTACTCCCGAGCTCTGGGACGAAAGATCGGTAAAAGGCATCGATCATAGCTCCAGCGGTCGTGGGTGACCCGTGAAGCATGCGGGAGAAATCATACGCAGCCTCGAGGACTTTGCACGCGGCGGTGTAACATGGCGGAGGGGCTATAGGAATATTTTGATCGGAAGGAGGGTTGAGGATATCGAGGAATGAGCCCATCTGTTCTTCGAGGATGGCTTGAGACATGGATGGTGAGACTGAGTCGACGGCCGCGCTGAACGTCTGCCGGCGCCATACAGAGGCCACAGTAGGATCACCTGAAGCGAGTTTGCATATCAAAGATTCAGTGCTACGTTGTGGTAATGAAGATGAAGAACGTACGAGCGAAGATGTGTTCATGTATACGCGTCAGCTGGATATTTGCTTCGCTCGAGCTGGTTACGATCAAGACATTGATGATGGCCTCCGATATCGCCTCTGACATGACATGTCGCAAAAGGTTCTGTACGACCATTGGTCTTGCATCGTCCATTGACTCGTAGTCGCCTCCCAATATATCCGAAAGTGTTGCCCGATAGACGTGAAGAAGATTCGCAGGAGGGGACCGAATAATGTCTGTGGCCCAACGGTTGATCTGACGCTCGAGCAACGAAGCTGCGTTCTACATGGCCATCATAACTCAACACAGGCACCCAGTTCGAAGAACAGGACGTCGCACCTTGATAGAGAAATCATCCACTGTACTTCCACCTTGCCGACCATTTGCTGCTTGTGCAGCAGCCTGCAAAGACGCCGTCCCTTCGAGGGTGGAGATCCGAGCTCTCAGCTGTGCGACCTGCTTTTCCTGCTCCTCGAGTTGTTGCCGTTGTTGCTCTACCTTCTCGTGAGCTATCCGCTAACCAACACACAACGTTCACGAATACAACAGCAGATGTCAGCCTTACTACGTCCTTGAAACTAGAAGAGAAAGGACGCACGAAATTGGTCAGTGCATAGCGATATTGTTCTCCACTGACAATATCCTGCTGCTGTTGATGCTGCTGAAGGCTGAATGCCATATCCTGCGGCGAGCCTTGTACGCTAGGCGGCGGCGCAGGTTGCGCAGAGGCAGACCTCTTAGTCCCGAGTGAAAAGCGATGCAGTTTGGAATATTTGAGTGATACAGTAGACGGGTGGGGTTAGCAGGGAGTTAGTGACACGGTCCTGTCAAGGTGATCTCTGATATTCGAGTCGTGCTTTATTGGCGTTTGATGGATGCGTGCAGACAGCGATGGGGATGGCAAGAGCGGCCGACATAGGCCATTCTGGTCCACCAATCTCGGATAACTTTGATATGACTGGAGGGCTATGTTTGGGCGGTGCATGATTGCGGGAAGATGGAAGGATGCGATCATGGCGGCCAACAGCGACAAACAGGGCAGTGGCAAAATGCGCATTGTTTGTGACAGAAGCTTCTTGTGGTCTATCTGCACGCAAACCACGATATAGAAAATAAGCCTTGGGCACGGAAGAGTGCTACGGAGGATACTGGCCATCGAAGGACAGCCAAGGAAGGAATGTAACTTATGGCTGTGTGGCGTTGAACTGACGTGCCACGATTGGACGTAGAAAAGGTGCTATATACAAAAGAGCACAAGACAAGCGATACACAACATACATCAAAACAAGTACCTGAACCACACATTTATTTCCCGTATATCCCTTCCAGCCCAAAGTCACCGCCGCTCCCTCTATCCAGCTCGTTGAACGGATCCCGCATGCTCCCCGTCTTTTGCCTCCACAATTGGGTGTAAATAGCCTTGATGCGCTGGACGTCTGCATTGATGGAAGCAACTCTGTTGGCGAGGGCCATGAAGGAGTCGTGTTGAGCTTGGAGCGTTGAGTTGATAACTGCAGAGGGGGTAGGTCAACTGACGGCTTTGGCAGCCACAGCGGCTCTGAAGATACATGCGGAAGAGATGGAGACGTACCTTGTGGCGTATATTGCGCTCGTGAGGCGGTAGAGGCCAGTTTTCTCTCGATTTGCTGAGGGGTAAAGGCTCTTATCAACGACGACTCCGTATGAAGTTTGGTAGACATATCCCGCTTACCTCCATCGTCGTCTTGTACCACTGTAATCGCCTCTGCATCTCCTCCGTGATGCGGGTGAAGAACCTAGTAAGATGCAAGTAGAGTGAGCGCCGTTCGTATGACTAGTAACGTTTCCGAAAGAAGGGCGCACTCGAGTGGGAACCCAGCATGGTTCTTCAAAAACTCTCCATGGACCTGCTGATTCTGATGACCTTGGACAATTTGGATCGCAATAATCGTGTCTTGTACTGTTTGATCCACTTTTGCCTTCAGATCTCGCGTAGTAAGGACGTCGTTTTGCAGTGTGGTGATGCAGTTGACCAAATCCTGTCCGGTGTTCGAAATTACGCAACGCAGTTTCAGTATCGGTTCAAAGGTGTTCAATGGTCTGATTACCTTGTGGACGCTCCGGATGATATCCTGACCCTTCAGAGCCTCCTCTCCCACCTTACGCTGTTTGAGGTCTTGGCTGATTTGCACCCGTCCCTGTATATGTGACCTGAGCAGACGATCAGACGACCGCGGACAGGAGGTGTTGACAACAAAAGGAATTCATACTCGATCTGTTCGAATGCTTGTTTTAGGTTGTCTGGCAGGTCATTGAATTTTGTGGATTTGGTGAAAGGAACGGAGCCGATAGGTGACGATTGTGGCGGGGGTGGTTGCAGAGTGCTAAGCCTGACAAATCGGTGTCATGATCCACTTGAGCAAATGAATAACCGCATGCCAGAACGCAATAGCCTGGACGCACCCTAGACTGTGGGGATTGACGAGTCAACGAAAGTAGTGCGGGCATGGAGAAAGGACGTACGTGTTTTGCGGTTTAGATCCACCGAAAAGCGATGAACCACCCAAGGTAGACCCGAACAATCCACTATTCCGCATATCGCGACATAAACGGCGCTGTCGACAAATTTTATTGCGAATATGTAAGGACGCACCCCGACTGTTGTGGCTGCTGCTGCTGCTGCTGCTGCTGCTGCTGTGGTTGCCCGAACAAACTCCCTCCGAGGCCCGTATTCTGTTGTGGTTGCTGGCCAAATAACGAGCCACCCGTAGTCGCTGGCTTGTTCCCAAACAGGCCACCTCCCGAATTCTGCGTATTGCCAAAAAGACTTCCACCAGTACCCTGAGCAGCCTGATTCGTGTTCGTGTTACCGAACAGTCCGCCCGTAGCTGGCTGCGTTTGCGCCTGGTTTGCACCTTGGTTGCCGAATAGACTGCCTCCCGTCGCCGGTTGTGTCGTATTGCCAAAGAGTCCACCGGACGCGGGCTGTGTTGAGGCCGTGTTGGTGCTGGAGTTCAGGTTCCCAAACAAACTGCCGCCCGTTGTAGGTTGAGTGTTCGTGTTTGTTGACGGGTTCCCAAACAACGAACCAGGCGGTAGCGTCTGTGTGTTGGTGTTGCCGAACAATCCACCAGCAGCGGGTTGTGTCTGTGTGTTCGTCGTTGTGTTCCCGAATAGACTGCCGGCAGGCTTCGGCGCCGTGTTCCCAAACAGCCCACCGGCCGCTGGTTGTTGCCCACCGAAGAGATTGGGAGTGCTTTGAGTTGTGTTCGGCTGCTGATTCGGTGTGTTGGGTTGTGTACTTCCGAACAGGTTCCCTTGCTGCTGGGGCTGCTGAGAAGTACTGCCAAACAGACTAGATCTACGACAATGTGAGGGAGGGTGGATAGGTTGAGTATTAGAAGTGGACGAGTGTCGGCGACGCGACACACCCAGTAGTGAAAGACATTGCTTTCAGCTATGATCATACAAGTTGTTGAACACAAAGCTTAGAACCGGGGCCAGCTTCGATATTGAGACACGACGAGGCAAAGAACAGAAACGGTCGTTTTTGCACGCGTTCAACTTTTGTTCAACGCGATCAGACGCGTCGTGGCGTCCGGGCCGTCACTGCCGCTGTGTGGCCCCGCAAACTTGGACTGTGGCGAGTGGCCCGAGCTCATAGTGCCCTTGCCAGTTCTGCCATTTTACACGACAATATCGGGCACTGACGTGATAGAAAACTCTGCGAACGTCTCCTGGTCAAAATGGACTGAGAAAACTTCTTTATGAATTTCATTACAAGTGTCGTATAACTTTGGTATAACTATCCCCGCTTTCGACCGAAAACAATCACCGTCCATGGTAAGTTGCACAGTGCATGAGCGAAGATCACAACCCTGTCCTAGAGGTAGACGGATCTCTTAGAATTTTAATTCACAGTAAGGGCGATCCTGACCGGTAGGAAGCTGTGTGTACCTAAGGAAAGGTGTTGTAGAGCCTGAGGGTGCTCGGACGTCGGGTCATACCTTCGTGAACTTGAAAGAACTCTGCCTGACATAGTATTGTTAGCGACGGGAAATGGTATGGCCGCACTCAGACCGGAGACTTATTCCTTATAACCTGTATGCATCGTCGACGGCCATGCGAGTAAGTTTCGGGCATCCTAGACAAAGAGGAAAAAATATAAACGGACCTGTGGTTTGGCAACAAAAGTAAGTGGTGTCTCCACGGAGGACCTGAAATAATACAAAGCCTCAGGGAACTATGGAGGTCCTTCACGACGCGCCTAATTTGGATGGCACCGGTCTTAAACGCAACAATTGGAGAAGGGGACGGTCTTGTTCGTTTAGCGTGGGATAATAAAACCTCGCATTAGATGATACGCACACAAGAACGAAGAAGCCGCAGATATAATAGCACGCTCGTGAGAGATGCCGAGAGATGGTTCTATTTGTACAGTGCGTACATACGAGAGACATACCCTAGGGTGTGAGGATGAATTTGTGTGGATGAGGATGACATCGGGGCAGTTGATGCCAACATTCACGGCTCATAGTCATGTAGGTTTTTTGTGGGCAGCCACTTCAACATGAAAGGATGGAGAAAGAGCGATGATAACGGAAGGTTTCAGCGACAGTCGAAGTCCCGATCTCTGTCCGGAGTCGGGGACTCAAACGGCGACCACTTTTAGCAAACAGCTGTAGTTATACCTATCTGCCACTGGTCCTTGCAGACGCAAGCAGATACTTGCTGAATGGGGTATCCTTTTGGCACAGGGTGTTTCCGTATTGCTAGTGCGAACCTGAGGGCATCCCACATAAGACGTATGGGTCCGTGCGAGTCGGCAGGCAACGAGGAGGCCGATAAGCGAAGAGCTTACCCTCAAACGTCAAAGCGAGCAAAGCTCCCAAGGGCTGTGGATACAACACCGTACGTCAGCACACACCGTGGAGCGAAAATGAAGTAAGAAAGCATGTAGACAGTGGAAGATAACACAACAAGGGCCTTGTCGGGAGAGTAGGGAGCACCTTCGGGGCGGAGCCTGTGCTCAAAGTTCGCGCGACTGTAAAATCCTTTGCTGGATGCGGATTGCGTTTATGGGATCGGGGATTGATACTACGTACCTGAGACGGATATGAGAGGAAGATGAACACGCCTTCATCGTGCTTTTGGGAGATGCATCACACCGTTGAGAATTACGGAAGAAATTTCTTTTCGTGCCATAACCTTCGGGTTCGATATTAGATGAATCGAGGCTTCATGCATTCCTGGTATCCTCTGGAACGGTAGGCCGCAGACCTCGGACGATCTTCGCATCGCTGGCGTTAGTTCCTCTAAAACCGTCCGGTGGGACAGCGAGGATTCCACTAAGTACTGATGAGATGAACCTTTGTACCAGTGATAACCTACCGAGCAAGAGCGGACTTCGGTGGGAAGGACTCAAGGTCGGGCCACACAAGCGCTCCGAGTCGCATGCGAGACCCACATACCTCAGCATATCGTAAGATCTGTTTTTGCACAACGAAACTCGATATCTGAGCGCCATGCGAGAGAAAAATAAGAGATGAAAGATGCGAGTGGAGCACAGAAGGATGAAATTTGCGGTCAACATGAGTGGCGGACGGACGCGGTTACATAAAACGAACGGACGTTCGGCACGGTGCGAGCGGTGTCGTCAACAATTCCAGCGCGTCTCATCGTCACTTTCTCCTTGCTCCTGAGCATCCATCATCCTCTCTCCCATCTCACTCGTCGAATCGAGAATTTCTCCAAAGTAGTCAAGAACAGTGCGTCTTATTATCCACCATCGAACTAGTTCTCTCCCCAGTGAGCTGAAACTTGCAACATACGTCCGCTCAGGCATCGCATCGCGGGTATATTGTGCCTACCAGCATCGCATACCCCGGACGATCAATAACATACACCCGCCTACGTTCTCAGCTAGCTCAGTTACCCCACACAACCCCAGTATACCTGCCATCATGCCGCCTCTCGCTCACCCCCCTGGAATGAACTTCCTCGATGACCAGGAGCAACGCCCGGTCAATGCCGATGCTGCCACTTACTATGGAGGCCAGGAGTATCACAGTCGTGCGAGAACATATAGCGCCGTATGTTTGACTCAGTATCGTCTCCTTTGCTCTATGTCTCACGCCGTACGTTTGTCTTTAGTCACAGTCGCACGCACCGAAGCGCGCCCCAGCCTTTGAAGAGGATTGGCATCTCCGCCCCCGAAGAATGTCCCACGACGAGAAGAGTTCTGCGCCTAGACGTTTCCTAATTGACGTGGAAGAAACCATCAGGCTTGTACTTGAG
The DNA here is from genome assembly GCF_000264905.1 of Stereum hirsutum FP-91666 SS1. NCBI lineage: Eukaryota > Fungi > Basidiomycota > Agaricomycetes > Russulales > Stereaceae > Stereum > Stereum hirsutum. The sequence continues at coordinate 2,600,310 of NW_006763132.1, forward strand.
CAAGAAGACACAGACGGCGACTTCCAAATCTCCATTACCGACGCTGGTCCTAAGCTCCTTTCGCTGGGTACCGCCACTAGTAACGGCTACAAGAGCTTTGACATCCGAGTGAGTGCTCTATGTTCAATTTCCTAATTTTTTGGGCAATGGCCGAGGTTTCCTGCTTGCTTGGTCGGCGTTTGTAGCCGCCGGTCTATATCCTCGGACAGGTGGCACCCGAATAGTGCTGTTCACTTGCCCCATTGACAAAGGGGATACAAGATTTCTCCAAACATCTGGGCCTTTTACGACAAGTAAGCTTGTCGTGCTACTCCTCATGCGGAATAGAAAGCACATGATCTGGCAAAGCTGAGATACGTCACTCAATGGTCCAGTTCTTGCTATAAGGCTACTTCTTTCCCTGCATTACATTCCACCATATCGTCTTCCGTTATGTCACCAATAGCTCATCTCAGTTCTCGGTATCATATAAATTCTGATCTGACTTCCCTCTGAAGGGTACCTACATGTTGTCAAATCTCCTCCAAGAGCTCGCCCTTGCCCGTGATCACAACCGGAAACGAATTGTCCTCGACGAAGCTCGCCTTACCGAGAATCCCGTCGACCGTCTTTCCCGTATGATCAAGAACTCGTTCTGGCACTCGCTCACGCGTCGCATCGACGGAGACGGCCTCGAAATTATTTGCGCAGATCCGAAGAACCGTACAGGGCGCGTCCAACCACGAATCTACGTCCCACATCGCGAACCGGCGATGATCGAGTACTACAGAAGGATCGCCAAAGAGAAGCCGCATCTGAATTTGGATGTTCAAGTTCTGCCTCCGAATCCTGGCGACCCTCACTTCGTGAAGAGTCTGAATTCGAAACCGGGAATCCTGGCACTGGCAATGAACGAGGTGGATGACGGGAGGGGTGGCAAGACCTTAAAGGGGATTCCTTTTATCGTTCCAGGAGCGCGATTTAACGAGGTATGTTATCAAGCAACATTTGATCGCCTACTGAGCTAATGGCATATTTAGCTCTATAATTGGGACTCTTACTTCATCTCGCTCGGTCTACTTGTCGACGGCCAAGTCAATATGGCGAAAGGGCTTGTCGAACATTTCATCTTCGAGATCAAGCATTACGACAAGATCCTCAACGGCTCTCGCTCCTACTACCTCGCCCGTACCCAGCCTCCCTTCCTGACCGACATGGCCCTTCAGATCTACAACCAGCTTGACCGCTCTGATCTCGACGCTAATCGCCAATGGCTTAAGCGTGCCATCCAAGCTGCCATCAAGGAGTACCACACCATCTGGGTCGCCCAGCCGCGCATGGACCCGAAGACCGGTCTCTCACGTTTCAGACCAGAAGGTGTCGGTATTCCCCCCGAGACAGAAGCCACTCATTTCACGCACATCCTCGAGCCGTACGCGCAGAAGCACGGTTTGTCGGTGCTTGAGTTCAGCGAGAAGTACAATAATGAGTCGATCAGGGAGCCTGAACTGGATGAGTATTTCCTCCACGACAGGGCAGTTCGGGAGTCTGGGCACGACACGAGTTACCGTCTCGAGAAACGGTGTGCTAACTTGGGCACGATCGACCTTCAGGCTCTGCTTTATAAGTACGAGATCGATATTGCTACGGCGATTAGGGAGGTATTTGACGATGAGCTCGATCTGGAGGAGAACTTCCCATTGGCACCCTTTCCGCCTTCTGTGGAGTCGTACGCGAACCCAAAGAGGGAGATGTCGAAGAGTAGGAAGCAGACGAGTGAGGAATGGTTCCAGAGGGCGGAGTTCAGGCGGGAGATCATTGACAAGTATTGCTGGAATGAGAGCAAGAGCTTGTACTTTGATTACGATACCGTGCAGGAGAAGCAGAGTTTGTATGAGAGCGCAACTGCCTTCTGGCCGCTTTGGGCGGGATGCGCTAGCGAAGAACAGTGCTGGAAGCTTGTGTATGTCTCGTTCCTCCTATCCTTTGCTCCTCCCCTTGTCCATCCCTTCGTTCTGAGCGCCAGTGTTCACATACCCATATGGGTTTGTGGGCGTGGGAGTGCTTGGGAAGGGGTTGTTTGCCTTTGATGAAAGGGTTGATGGTGTTGACGATTCCAAACGGCTAACCCAAATTGCCTGTCATTGATAGATCACAATCGTTGAAGAAGTTCGAGGTCATTGGTGGGATCGTCTCTGGGACCGAGGAATCCAGGGGAAAGATCTCCCTCGACCGACCTAACCGACAGTGGGATTACCCCTATGCTTGGTGAGCGCGCCTTTATTTATGAAACTCGTTGCTCAGACAGTTGCTCACCGAGTGGTCTGCTCGTTTGTAGGCCTCCACACCAGATCATGGCATGGGTCGGGCTTGAGCGATACGGTTATTTGGAGGACGCGCAGAGGTTGGCGTACAGGTTCCTCTACATGATGACCACTGCTTTCGTCGACTTCAACGGTGTGGTCCCTGAGAAGGTGTGTACTATTTTTGAGTTACTTGTGGTTGTAGTGGAGCCGTGACTGACGTCTGGTGCGATGATATTGTGTGTGCGTGTAGTTCGACGCCGTGAAGCTGTCTCATCTTGTGGACGCTGAGTACGGAAACCAAGGAGTCGACTTCAAGATGGTCCCTCGTGAAGGGTTTGGTTGGATGAACGGTGCGATTTTGTCTTCCTCTTCACTTCTTATCTGATAGCTCACTTCCGCGGTCTCACAGCCGCATACCAAGTGGGACTCTCGTTCCTTACCTCTCACATGCGCCGCGCTGTCGCCGCCTGCACCTCGCCAGAGGTCTTCTTTGGCAGGACGATGATGGGCGAGCACACTGCTGCACCACCGAGCAGTGTCGTCAACGATCCTCTTGGGCTGGCCATGGAGAACTTGACGGTGTCCAGCACGGGGCCTGTGGCGACTGGAACATCCCCGATGCCTGGCTCTCCAAAGATCTACCCGACCTTTGGAACGTCGCCTTCGTACTGAGCTACGGGACAATGTGTCTCGTATCTAGGCCCTTGGTGTGGCGGCCAGTCGTGTATAGATGGGAATGAGAGTGGTATAGTGGGTGTGGTATAGCGTCGCATTATTGGGCTGTTCCGGTAGATTCGGTTTATTGGCTATCGTCACGTCTCCCACACTCAATGTGGCGAGATCCTAATTCTGTGCTGCATTCGACCAATGGTAGCGGTACTCAGCTCCGCGGCTGTGTTTTATTCTGTACAACCAATCCCGCCTCTCACCTCCCCCCTCTCACACCCTCTTCACCTCCACTTGTCAAGTCTTCATATCATCCCTAGCCCCTACTAGATCTTGCAATTTTCCAGTTAATTTCACGTTGTCGTCTTTGTCCATTCTTTGTCCTTCCACTGTACAATTATACGTATCGCCAGGCTAGAGTCAGGCGATTCAGCCAAGCAGTTTTCTTCTGAACTCGTGTTCTTTTACACCGTCTATCGAAATGTCACTCGTCGTTTGGATTAGTTTAAGAATAGAAGATTGTTCTTCAAGTTTAAGCTCGTGGAGTGCACTCAGGTAGACATGGGCGACCTCGATGTCCTCAGCTTGGCGTTTGCGAAGAAAACAAATTTAGAATACTTTAGGATGGCGTCGTGGACCGTGGTGTGGTGTACATTTGGTGGGCGCAAGTCATTCCTACCAGTAAGTGACAACACAGTGCGAAAACAAATCTCTATTTACGTTGTGCCATGGGTTGCAATCTGATAAGATGTGAAGTCTTTCATACTGTGGGACTCTCAATGAAAGCAAGTGGCATAGTGCCTGTAAAATAATATTCTGAGAGCGAAGTGGGGAGGGGGCGCTGTGCCACACTGCTTCGCGCAGTGGCGAGGAAGCGCGTGGGTCTCCGGCGATTTGGTGGCCGTCGGCGGAGTTTCGAAAACTGGAGCACTGCCAAGGTCAACGCGCTTAGAAGGCTCCTTCAAATATTCCTCTCTTCCCTCAACCTCCAAGTCTCCCGATTACGACGCAAGAGAGAACAACAGCAAACCCATAAGAACTACAGTGAAAGTCCCAGAAAGGTGAGTGGACCGTGCGTTTGGGCTCCTCCAAAGAAATGACGTGGCCCGGCTGAGCGGTAACGGCCTTCTTGAGACCTCGGCTCTCATCAAGCTCTCATACTTACCGTTGTTCTGGGTCGCCCGTTCCCTCCACAACACCACCGCTCGTAGACACTAGCTCATGGATTTTAATAGATTTTACCTGACTGCTCTTCAGCCCGACGACCATGATCTTCAATACTAATGGTGAAAAGGGCGGGGATCAGCCCGAACCGCCTACGGGTAACACCAGTCTTACGCAGACGTCCGCGTTCAAGGTTAGCCTGCGCTCATCTTCATCCAATGACATTTTCCCTGATGGACACATTTGGCTAAGAACATGACCGGAGGTCATGCGCAGCAGACTGGGGGGTCATCAGGCACAGATGACATAGAGCTTCAGCAGACGCCATCTGTGAAGAGCGCGGCATACGAGGATCCTTTTGTGTTCTATAGCGGGATCAAGTCAGAACAGGAACTCGCTGCATTGAGGAAACGCAAACAAGGGAAAAGACTCGAGAATTATCATACTCGACAGAATGCGGTGAGAAGTGCTCTCTCCTTGTCTCAGAAATTGTGTCGATATATTTACATGGCCCTCTCGAATAGCTCATACAGTCGCTACTTAAGCCGATGGAGGAACATACAGAGGATGCCAGGGCTGAGGAAGATGCGGCTCGATTGCCCGTCAGTTCTTCCATTTATTGATATTATTCTACTCTGACCATATTCTCATATCTCAGGTGAGGATAGCTGTCCATGCCAGCATGTTCGCCAACTTCGCACTTTGTGTTCTGCAACGTAAGTGTATCCGTCTATGCGCCCCCTTCAACACAGCATATTTGAACCTCTTTTCCCACAGTCTACGCTGCCATATCATCGGCATCGCTCTCCCTCATCGCTACAGGCATTGACTCCGTCTTTGACATCGGGAGCAATGTCCTGCTCTATTTCGTGCACAAGAAGGCTAGCAACATGGACGTGAATAGGTGGCCGGTAGGCGGGGCTCGCTTGGAGAACATCGGCAATGTCATCTATGGTCCGTTGCGTTTACTTCCTGTCAGATCATCCTCGTGCTCAATTACATGATCTTAGGGTTTTTGTAAGTTATCTGCAGTCGATCCAGATGCAGAAATAGTGCTAATAACCGCACTCAAGGATGGGTTCCGTCAACCTTGTGGTCATCGTCGAGTCTGCAAGAGATTTGATTTCACATGGTGGTGGAGAGACAAATGAGCTTCACGTTCCTTCTCTGATAGCTGTGGCTGCTGCCTTGGGTGAGTGACTTACGCGTACCTTCTTCATGCTGGGAGCAGTCTCGTTGACACGAACTTCAGCGATCAAGTTTCTTCTCTTCTTGTACTGCTATTCTTTACGCACAAAGTCAAGCCAAGTCCTTGTTCTGTGGGAAGATCATCGGAACGATCTATTTATTAATGGGTTTGGTCAGTGTCTTGAAAGTATCTACTCTGTCTGTGAGTTAACGAGTCTTTAGGTCTGCTCATGTCTGCCGGCGGCAGCAAGTTGAAGTGGTGTAGGTACCATGGTCTCTAATATTCGTCGCTCGACTAATCCAGTCATGGCTTCGTTTCGACAGGGCTCGATCCGATGGGTGCTATTATTGTGCGTCTGCTCACCTCCCTTCATGTTCGCAATCTCATGCGGTATCCACGCAGATTGCAGCAGGTGTCCTTCTCTCCTGGACGTTAACGGTCTATGGGCAATTTCAAGAGCTGGCCGGAAAGTCGGCCCCTCATGAGTTCTTGCAACTCATCATTTACAAAGCAACAACCTTCAGCAACGAAATCGAGAAGATTGACACGGTTCGGGCGTACCATGTCAGAAACCTTCTCCTTTCCTCCGCATGTGAATAGCTGAGCTGATTATTATGCTTCACCAGAGTGGACCTGTAAGTACTTAGTGACCTACGAGATCGACGAGAAGCAGACTGATGCTTTGCGACAGAACTATTTCGTGGAAGTTGACATAGTCATGGCCGCCGAAACCCCATTATGGAAGACCCACGACGTTAGCCAGCAGATGCAGGACAAGATCGAACTTTTGCCCAATGTAGAACGAGCGTTCGTCCACGTCGATTATGAGACGTCACATACCCCGGTATGTTTCTGTTTTCATTGTCTGATCTTTTGACGACCTGTTCTTATCATTTGATTAAACAGGAACATCGTAAAGTCGCATGAGGATGAAGTCGACTAGCCCCACTAGTTCTCGATGTGTTCATGGAAGCTGTCTTGAGGCGACACTGGACTTTCAGTATTGCTGTATACACGAATACAATGTACTTTATGCATGGATTGAACCTCATTGCCATAGCATATCAATTGTAGGCTTCGGTTCTAGCAGTAGTGAACCGGGCGTGAAGTGATGACTAGTTCTTGGAGGGGGGTTCGTGAAATTATAAATAAGCAGCGGTATTCGAAGCCTGGATGACGTGGTCTAATGTCTACCACCTTCTTTTCACGTGTGTTTCATCTCGAAAACGACAGCTAGGTAAGTCGCATATGTGCTAGGCTTGACCGAGATGTTGTGCTCTGGGCCACTGCGACAACGTGTGGGTGGCGTGTTGAGTTTGAATGTCCGAAAGCCCTGATAAGGGTCAACCGCCTTTCGGAGATTGAAATAGCCCTATCGAGCTTGCTCTGCCGTCACGGTCTTGTCTGCATTCGATCATCTTTATTTCTGACCACGACATGCTCCCTACATCACTGCTTGACTTTATTATACCTGTACTTAATATCATCGGCTATCGAAGGCCCGGGCTGCCTACCAACTCCCTGCAGTTTGAGTTACGACATGTACACGCTGTAACGCCAGCCGCAGAAGTGTACTTCTCAGATGTGTCTACTTCCTCTATTCGTGCTCAGTCGTCTCTCTCCTTGAAGTTCAGCCCTGTGAAGAGACATAGACCCTCGTCTTTCAATGCTTTTACCAATGCCAGGGCACAGTCCATGTTGCGTGGACAAAGTGCCGCACTGGATTGGCACGAGGAAGAGGTGCCGGGTCCGGATGTAGAGAGCAGGGAGACCTTGCAGGTTCTGGCGAAGATGACCAATAACGCCTACTATGACGGTCCGCAAGAGAAGGGGTGGTATGACTTGGGTGGAAATTGGACCCAGGTGAGTTGTTCACTTGGTTTGCTGGCGCGATGCATGTCTGACTCGTCTCTCTATCCGAGTAGAATGCTCCCATTGGCTGGGAACCTGACCAAGATGGCTTTCGTGGTCACATATTCGTGACGCCAGATAACTCCACAGTCGTTCTCTCCATCAAAGGCACCTCAAGTTCGTATCTCGAGGCGTAGGAAGCTTTCTGATGTTTCTAATGACCTTTCTCTTGAAACAGTCCCTTACGTTGGTGACGGTGGGCCAACAGTGAAGAAGGATAAACGGAATGATAATCTGTTGTTTGCGTGCTGTTGTGCTAGGGTCGACTGGACGTGGTCAACGGTGTGTGGTTGCTATGGCGGAGGATGGAAATGTGATCAGACGTGCGTCGAGGATGCCCTCATAGACGAGAGTTTGTTCTATCCCAGTGGAACTGTGAGTGGTGCCTCGGTGCTTCTTCGCGTCTACTCAACGGCTCTACATAGAACCTCTACAACAACCTGACGTATATGTACCCGGATTCGAACATCTGGATAATCGGCCACTCTTTGGGAGGTTCACTTGCTTCTCTTCTTGGTATGACATTCGGGACACCCGTGGTGGCCTTCGAGGCACCTGGAGAGAAGATGGCCGCCGGGCGTCTTCATTTGCCTGCTCCTGTACGTATACTACTTAAACCATTCTCGTCTTTCATTTGATTGCTTATTTTATTCGATAGCCTTCCACGCAGCACATTACCCACGTCTACCACAATGCAGACCCGCTAGCAATGGGTACGTGTACGGGGACTACTTCTATGTGCGCGCTCGCCGGATACGCAATGGAAAGTCGCTGTCATGCAGGAAGGGTCATCGAATATGATACTGTGACGAACCTCTCTTGGACCCCTGATCTCCGCAAACATGGCATTGAGCAGGTCATCAATAATTTACTGGGCAAGCCGTGGGCTCCGGCAGAAGAGGTCGGCAGGGAGGTACCGGAGGCGAAGGACCAGGCAGATTGTGTTGTGAGTACCTCTCTTTCGATCGCCCGTAGTTTGTCTGACCATGCATTACGATCGTATAGGAGTGCTTTAGCTGGGAGTTCGGGGACTTTTTGAATAAGACAAAGTCCTCGTGATTGTTCAACTAGCGGCGGTTCCACTGTACATACTATATTCCGGTTACTCTTCCTTAATGCTCATAACTATCCTATTTTTTTGTTATGCGTGCCTGCTACTGCGCACTACCGTCAGTTATTCTCTTTTGTGGCCACCGTGATATCGAAGGCCACGATTTTCCCACAACGTACGCGGTAGGGGAGGGGCTGGTGTCGACCAAACTGAAATATTTGCTCGCTAACTATCGTATCTGGGCATCGAAACATTGTACGAGTCAGCGCATTACTGAAAGGCCAACTACATGTGAGAGTAACATAGAGAACCAGACCTGGTTCAGACTCATCGATGTCCACCACTGTATTCGGCATGCATATATCTCATACTCAGACTTGAAAGTTACTCGCAGAAGCATCCAGGCGGGAATCGACTCGGATCCTGCTTGCGGAGGTACTTATGTAGAAATTGCCGGCAAGCTCCGGAAGATAGGACACTGTCGTGTGGCGCGCCACTCTGCACCGCTCAGCCTCACTCGAACGCCTATAGGTACACGATCTGCGTGCGTACATTGCTCCTCTACAATGCATTGGTAGATCAAAGTCAATAGCGAATAGCTACCTAAGTATTTACTACAGGAGGCCCCACAAGGAAGCACCTCAGACCGGTGCGTAGTGTAGACAGAGACACTCAATTTATGGTACATGATGTAAAGTAACCAGCAACAAAGCGATATGATAAGACACAGCAACTCGAACAACCTCCCCCACTGTGGCACCAAGAGTTCCAAGAAGATTTGCGCCGTGAATAAATATCCGTGCACGTATATCTCGCGCTCCACCTCACTCATAACGACTGCCTCCCCTTCGTCTCTGTCAAAAACAGCGTCAAAAGCGCCGCCAACCCCACCCCTCCCCCAGCCAGATAAAGCACCCCATTCGTTCCCTTCTTCAACAACCCCTCCGCAATCAACGGCGCCACGATACTCGTCAACCGCCCCAACATGCTCGCCGTCCCGAACACCGTGCCCCTTATCACGCTCGGGTACGCCTCGGGCGTGTATCCGTACAGGATGGCATTGAACATGGACTGGAAGAAGTATTCCATGGCGTTGAAGCCGACGTTGGCGCTCTGGGAGTCGATGACGGTGAAGAGGAAGAGGGAGAGGGACATTAGGGCGGCGGAGAGGAACATGGAGTATTTGCGGCCGAGGCGGGGGTTTTGGACGAGGAAGGCACCGAGGAGCACACCGGGAATGCCGGGGATGGCGATGAGGACGCTGAACATGGAATGGAAGGCGTTAACGCTGAAGTGAAATGATGGGCGAGAAGGGTACCCACTAATTCCGGTACGTCTCGGAGAGGGGTATATCCCTTGAAGCGCCCTTTTGGGCAAGGATGATGGGTAGGAAATATCCGGCAATGGTGAAACCTGAGCACAGACAGCTTACAATGAGCATGGTGTGGATTCGACAATAGCAAGGGTGCGTACCCCAGTAGTCGCACATGAAAACCAGGAACAAAACGAGGGTACTGAACAATTGCCTCGGCTGAGTGAGTAGAGGCTTGAGGTGCATCAAACTTGTCAGCTTGCTCTTTACCGCATCCTGCCTGTCTTGCGAACCTGAACAGAATGCCATGGTAATCAGCCACACCGTTGAGCATAACCGGCGTAGAAAGATGAAGTACTAACGGTTGTTCCGGGAACCAAAATCGTCTTCGAGATCATGGAAATCCTGCAGGGATAGAAGACACTCCTTTCCATTCTTCTTCGCGATGGCGTGCAGAGACTTAATGGCGAGTTCGTCGTGACCGTGGTTTATAAGAAACCGGGGACTTTCCTCGAATGTGAAGAGGAAGAACCGGACAAGAAAGCAAGCGAGCGTGATTGCACCTAGCGTGAACATCCCATATCTTACAGACCAGAGATGAGATCAACAAGCACTCGGATTGGCAAGCGAGAGAGCTGGATCGTACCTCCAGCCCATATTATTCGATCGGCTACAGCAAGGGGTTCCAGGAGAGGCAACTCTGCAGGAAGGTATCGGACCCGTTATCGGGTCCGGGTTTGGATCACAAGAGTAGGATGGAATGATGCCCCAAAGGATTGCGGAGCAAACGATGACCCCGAGAGGCTGGAACACGGAGAGAGCGACGATGACCCATCGTTTGCTGTGTGGCACAAACTCGAGCACAATAGTAGAGTCTATCGGTATATTTCCACCCAGTCCAAAACCTGCCCGACAAACTCAGGTTGATGCTCGTGAATCATGGTCAAGTTGCGCGCACCTGTGAAGGCTGCGAGGATGCATACGCCTGTGTAACTTGAGGGAGCACCGATGAGAAGGCCGAAGGTGGCCGTGATGAGGAGGGTAAGATTGAATGCCCATCGCCGGCCAATGACGTCGACGAGGATGCCCCAGGTGAAGGCGCCAACGGTCAGGCCGGTTGCGAAAGCAGTTTCCAGGTGTCCTGAAGCTCCGGCTGATGCAATACGTCAGAAAGACCACCATAGACTCCGACATAAAAGACTCACAGCTAACATTAAGCTCCTGAGTTAGTGGAGTAGCAATGAGACCAAATGCTTGTGCCCAAACAAGGTCTGTCCACGGCGCGCTCGTGTGAACACGTAGACCGCGTAGGAGAGGAGTTGAACGACGCACCGAGAAAGTAGCCGAAGCCACATAGAAGAAATATACTCTTTTGGTAAAATCCAAAGCCTGTATCATCGAGAGCTCTGTTGACAAGCATAATCTTCTGCTCTTCTATTGAACTTCCTGTCGAAACGGAAGCGAGCGACGTGGATCTCGGGCGTGTCTTTACCGCCTCGCCCTCACCGCTGTCGGATTCTGGAAGCGTTGGAAGTGCTCCATTATCCTCTACGTTCGCGTTGGGCTCAACGGTGCCGATAAATTCGTCGTTGGACTTTGCGTAACGCATTCTGGTGTAGAAGGAACCGGACGAGGAGGGAAATAAACTGCTGGCGGCTGTCCACCGAGATGATATAGTCGAGAACATGGAATGCGGCATGAAGAGCGCGCTGACCACCCCACGAGGTCTCGATAAGGGGAGGTAGATTGGACAGAGCGGGCTGCAAGAAGGATAGTTATGGATGCTTCGACGTAAGGAAATGAATGAATTACGGAAAGCCAGCCAACCCGCTATTATTTCCCACATCAGGCGCACAGGCGCCTTGGATCGTCAGCCAAGTCAACCCAGTTGCCTCCGCTGGCCACGCGCGGGAAGGGCACAGGTCACCCCATCTTTATTCAGTCCTAGAATAGCACCCCTTCGACTATTCTGATGTTGCATCTTTCGCGACATGCTTAAGATAACGAGTTTAACGAAGGTGATGCCCGTGGGCTGGTAAACATGCAGAAAACAATGCCTGTCTTCGACAGTAGAGATGCTTGAACCGAAACATAGCGGAACAACTGGCAGTGCGGGGCAACCGATCGGGACAGCGATGACGTCGTCTTTCCTTTCCAGGACCCGTGCTGCTGCCTTTCTTGGTTTACCGCGCCGCGACTTTGCTCGTCCGCCGTCGTCGTCAAAAATTCTCACCCAATATTGCCGCATGTTTTGGTGTCGCCGTATACTTTGCCCAGACCATTAGCCCCCGATCGCCAAAAATCAGTATTGTTGAGCCAGATTTGGGGCATACAGGCTGCCATCGTCGCCCCTGCTCCAATGGGGCTATTCTTGACGTGGGGAATGCAAGCTGCACGGTCGGAGGAAGGCAAATGCGTGGAATGATGCATCTGGAAACAGCAAGGATCGTCCTTATTAGCGTGAGCTGCCGTACAAACGGGGAAGATGACCCTGGCTTACTACAGTTGCTTTTTATACGAATCAAACATCCGGTCGTGCATACAGTAGTATGCGTTGGTGCAGCGTTAGAGTGATTGAACAACACTGGCAATCCTCTCAAAGGCCGTAGTATTGTGAGGTAGCTCGAAGTCTCCGCCGAAGAGAGAGTAGACGGACTGTATACTCCATAAGAAGTGCGGAAACTACCCCGTAAGTAAGTCTCAGCCTACTCTCAGGGCAGAGTACTAATATACTACCGGAGAAGAGAATGCTCTGCGTGCCTTCTTCTCTGAAGTTGCTCTGAAGCACAAGTTCCGCCTAGTCCCAAAACTCGCCAGACACGACTGCCAAAGCACCAGCCGTGAGGTCTGAGTTCGAAGTGAAAGGTCCCAAAGTGCATATTGCCCTTACTAATTCATATGCAAGAGCAGAGACTTGGTGACTGACAGTCGGAGGACGGAAAATCGACGACGATCGCGCTGAGCAGTGAGGATGAAAAAGAACGCGCCACGGTGGCCCTGCCAGGTCAAATGAACCTGCCCTCAAGTACCCCGCTGATTTCGAACATGCCTTTTCGGGAAACTTATCTAAGTAAAGAGCGTCGGTTCTCTCTGGCGCTCGCCGAACGGCTTCAACTGCTTTCCACCACCCCTGACACAGGTCCACATAACTTTTACATACAGGTGGCTTACCAATGTCTAATGGATTCAGCTCTGAATTGATAACCACCCCTGCTGAACCAGTAGTCAGCCTACCTTCACTATTCGCCATCGAGTACTTTCGGTAACTTGAACAACTTCGAAATCATGAGGCACTCCTTCGGGAGGAGAACAGTCGTCTCGTGTACATCGTAACGACTGCACGCGGATATTCATCTGAGGGCAGGATTTTATGGTCGAGTTCTTAATAGTCTAGTGTTGTCAATGCATGTTAAGTATGTCGTCGTAGCAGTCTCTCTTCTTCCCCATGCTCAGAGTAAGTAAACAACCATGCTCTGCTTTCCGCATCAGCATTGTGGTGTGGTATTCTGCGAATTAGTGTATCGCCTGGCATACCGAAGACAGGACTTACTTACTCTAGGTGCCACATACTTGCGCCTGTTCGTTCACGCAGTGGCGACCAGCACCGCCACACACGCCATGGAAAGTTCGTCATTATTTCAAATATTCCTCGGGCAATCCTCGAAGCTTGACCAATTAGCAGATCGCGGTAGCGAGCCTCGTGGTATTGCGATATGCAATCTTGGCGGAGATACGTCCTTCCGTCGCGTCTGAAGCGTTAGCCTCGGTAAGGGCAGGGCTCCTCGCCCTCCCACCTCCTGCTGAGTCTCCTTCCTTCCTTCCTGTCATACGCACTTGGAAACAGAAGCGACTCGTGAGTTGTTCGCGAGGTTTCGAAGACTTCAACACTGGTCCATTCCTACGGTACGGCGCCCTTTCAGAGCCGAACGGTATAATATCACCCCGTCGTCCAAGCATTGCGATTGCTTTCTCCTCCCCGATGCTTCCTCATGACTACTGAGCCCTCTGTACCAACAGCCCGAGGTACGTTGTCCCGATTTTATTTCTGTATAGAATCGTGAGTATTAACGATCAGACACCCTCTCTCTCCGCGAACCGTCTGTTTTTCATGGTCCAGCGGTGATAACGATCTTTCATGTCCTCGCAATCCTTACTACGTCATGGCGACTCGTCCAACGTACCAGGACTCAGCGTCTGGGATGGGACGATGCATTCGCAGCCCTATGTCTTCCTTTGACCTTGATTATTCTTGCCGCCGTCTGGACACGAACAGATACCCCCGCCATAGGACCTTTCCACCAGTCGGTGCACACTCGCGTTATAGCCTACTGGTTCGCATCGATCTGCTTTACCTTGACGCTTTGGTGAGCACGACCATCCCACGACCTTCGACCGCCAATCCGAACTTCGGCGGCGCAGCAAGGCTTCGAATCGTCGCCATCGCACTTGCTGACAAGTTGTCATGGATTGTATTGTGCTGACAGGTCCGCGAGATTGAGCATGCTCACGGCTCTCATTCGTATCATTCCAGTCCAGTTCAAGCTACACCAACTCGCCAAATACTGCGCCTGGCTCTTCGTTGCGTTCGCGATTGCGTTATTAGGACAGAAGATTCCGCGATGCGTGACCACCGCGCCGGAATGGACAGTTCTTGCTAACCCCCAGTGTCATTTGGGCATGGATGTAGGCATACTCGAGCTATGCAGTCAGTTTTTTTTATTCGTTTTTCTTCTCTTCGGAATTGGATTCGCCACTAACATCTTTATTATGAATACAGCGGACTTCGTCGGCGATTCTATCCTTATTGCCATTCCATTGCACCTACTTTGGGGCCTGTCTGTTTCGCGTGCTAGATACCGGCTGCTGATGGCCATATTCTGCGCGAGCGTGTTCACGACCGTAGTGAGCATTGTCCACGGGTGAGTACCACAAAATTCTACATCGGCCTTGGGTGCTCATATTTTTAACTTTCGTTTCCGCTAGTGTGTTTGTATTAGGCCCGACCGGCCTGCTAGAAGCCACCACAGCGAACGTTGAGGTAGATATTGCAAAATTTTCTGCGTTCGCGCCCTTTTTCTGAAACAGGACTCGTTCTTCTTCTCATCCAGGCTGCGATTTCCGTCATCGTGTGTAACCTCGCATTGATCGCCACGGCCATCTATCGATTCATCGGCCTCAACAAAGCAGAAGACGAACTCTTCCTCACCGGACAGTATATCCCCCGTAACAGCTCCGACGAGGTCACCTCGCAGCATACCAATAGCAGCATCCACCGTGACCGCTGGAACACCAACGCCCGTCCAGTTCGAGCCGGCCTCGGTTCCGGGATACAGTTCTGGAGACACGACAGGAGCCAGGATGAAGGCGTACAGACCATCGACGGCACTCGCTCGGGATGGGGCGGAGGGGTCCGTCCGGGGAGGGTAGTGAATGATTGGGGGTCGAGGCACGGCACGGCGCTGGCGGTGACGGTGGATATGGAGGTGGACACGGATAGGCGTGATACGGTGGTCCTGGGGCCGGTTCGATCGAGTCGAGCGGAAGCTGAGTGCGACGACGGAGATAGTCATGGTTATAGTGGGAAGGGCAGTAGGCATTCGGATGCGAAGGAGGGGCGCATCGAGGATGAGTCGGACGCGGGGTGGAGTCCTGATACAGCGTTTGCAGGTTCTGGGCTGGAGAAAGATGGTGGTGCACCTCGGTCACCGGTGGCGTAGACTGGAGTGGCGGTTTGAATGTCTAATGTGTACTAGTATGTCTCCCACGTATGGTTTTTCTTCTGAATATCTGTCGAAATGGGACCATCCTTATCAGACTGGCGTTTATGCTAAGTGTTGTGTTACGTTCCCGAAATTGTTATAGCTCCTTCCCAAAGCATCAAGATCGCTAGGATACACTTTGCTCCTGTGTACCTGAAGTGTCACTCGAAAGAATGGTGTAAACTTTCAAGGCACGACATTCACCGTCAACCGTTCACCGAGAACAAATGGCTATATCTGATGGAGATCCGAAGATTGTGTGCATCTCAAGCGCAAATAAGAAATAATATAGAAGGAGTGTGTTCAACCGCAAGATGTTTACAGGCCATTAATGTCCAAGTAACATTCGTACCGGGGAGCTTGTGCCCCTGTCCAACCCACTAGACCCAAGATACGATCAGTCAGCGATTACTAGTTTGAGGCATATTATGCTTGACTTACCACACATCCAACAATCAAGCAGACCATAAGGATCGCTACAAAGTCACCGTGAGTCTGATTTCATGATACCTCGGGAAGAAGGGGCATACTATTTTTGCTTGAGTGCGAGAAGAGCAACGTAATTGTCTCCCCAGAAAGAGTCTAGGGGAGTCCTGCGTCAACGCTAGCTTACAAGATATCCATGAACAGCGGCACTCACATTCGAAATTAGGCTCGTATACATCGCCTTCATTCTATGTATGTGCGGTGCGTTGTCAGCGTCAGATCGCAGACTGATCCCCGTATACTGAGGAAACGCACGGTGTAAGCCCCTGAATCGGGTGTAATGTCACGATAAGGCTGCAAAAGGTCAGAGACTTCCTGATACGTTGACGCAATCTCCGAAACTGTGGCGTTGTAGTCCCATACTGAGTGGAAACCGAGCTATGTCGAGATACGCACATATTAGTATAGGTATCGGCGATGGCTAAGTTCGAGAAGACATACAGTCCACAAAGACTTGTACCATGCCGGCGTGCAGCTGGTAGAATTGGCTGTGGCATTATACAGGACAGGCGTGCCTACGGCGATGTGGAGGTCATCCGTGTTGACAAGCGCATCGACGAGGGCTTCGCTACTTGACTCATCCTCAAAGACGGAGGTGGTGATGAGGCGTGTGCCAAGGATGCTTTGGCCTCCGACAGCCTGGAGATAGATGATGTGATAAGGGAATGAAGTTTCAGTCATGACGCCACAGAGGAAGATGATAAAGGATGGTAAAGAATATGAATAGAGGATGCCACGTACACTTTGAGACGCCGTAACGTACTTCGAAAAGAATTGATACCATGAGGGTAGTTCCTCGATCACTGCCTTTCCACCCTGTGAGATGGCGAAGGCGGCCACTTCTTGCATAGAGGCGTTCGCCTCTGCTAGTGTGAGCAGTGGATTGACGTGGATGAGAGTGCTGACCTGCCGTTAGTGGAAGTTGTTTAGTTTGCGCGCACACGAGCGGTACAGAAGAGACGGTGAACATGGACTGACCCCGATATGACCGCCCCAGCCTTCATTAGCCCATTTCACTGAGCTGTTCACCATGAACTCGAACCAATCCCTTGCATTGTCGGAGGTCTGAGTGAAAGAGATGGATGCGCTGTATCACGGTATGCGTGAATCAGAGAGAAACAGCGCCAAGTTTCATCGAGGAACACGTACACCCGAAGAGACATCTGCGGTTCGACGATATGTGAGCTTTCCAAAACAACACCAAAGGTGCCACCGCCACCACCGCGCAGCGCCCTGCAACGAAAGTCATATTAGGACAGCCGTTCACACAGCAGAAAGCAAAGACCGACCAGAACAGATCCTGGTTTTGGCATTCATTAGCGACACGAAGCTCGCCGTCGGGAGTGACAATCTTAAATTGAAGCACGCGGTCGACACCGAGACCATAGACCGGTGAGAGTATACTATGACCAGCACCCTACGGGGTGTTCAGCAATGACCATGATAAAGTAGTGACAACGCCGCGCACCTGAACCCAGCCGCCGCTGGCCACCACAGTTTGATGGTATCCTCCGATAAATGTTATATTGTTGGCTTCGGCGAACTCGTAAATGGCCTGGAATACAGCGCCACCCTAGATACACGACGAAGCTTTAACAGCAGCCACACAGTAGCAGTGAGAATGTATATTACCCCTACGGTCATGGCACTGTATGTGGTACCACAAGCTTCAGGCGAGAAGTTCGCGTCGTATGTTATCTAAGGACCGCATGTTCTGTCAGGAGTGGCGTAAAGTGGCTGCAGGGAAGGGAAGAGATGCATTACTGAGTCCAAGTGGTGTACCTGAACATACGTTCAATAAATTGAAGAAGTCGCGAAATTGGAGAGGAAATACGCACCCAAACAGACAGGGAATCCGGAGAACTCGCCCGACCCTGATCACAGTAAGGCTCAGTTTCTGAGATCTGCCGAACAAAAATCAAAGCAGGACCACCTTGTAGTCATGCCCGGAGTTCTTGATTGAGAGGCGAACGCCAGTGTCTTGCGCAAACGCAAACGCGGCCTGTACGTCTGACGCATTCTGAACATCAATCTGGGAACAAGGTTTGAGCACATGTTTCTGGAGGTAGCGTATGGACAGCTCACGAAATATGGAGGTACACTGCCCTGTAAGCAGGTACTGTCTTCCCAAGCCAAAGGATTGCTGGTGTTCGTGTCATCCAGCAAGCATTTCTTTGAGGTCGATTGGCAGGTCTCCCATTGAGGCTACATTCGAAGCCAGCCGAAATTGATACATTCATCGGACATCAGTAAGGTCTTAGGAAACTTGACGAACACCCACAAGCATGTATGCCCCAAACTGTTCAACGCGATATAAAGGGTCGGTATAATTCGCTTCGACATTCGAGCAGGCTTCAGAGTCGACCGTAACGTTCACCCCGTTGACTGTTGAAAAGCAAGGAGCGGAGACCGGGAGTGCAGTGCGTAGTTTACCGCCAAGAGTGTCGTTCAGCGTCTGCCATTGCGAGCTTGAGATTGAGCTGGCGGGCACATCCGCCACAACACGAGCGGCACTGCTGACAGAGAAGATAAAGAATGCCGAGAGCTTTAGGCTAATCATCATAGTAATAGCCAAAGTCGAAGCAAAGTTGAAAGGGCTGGCAAAAGAGTGACACCAACTTCTCAGCAGGAGCACCAGTGGTGATGGAACGAGTGAAGCGTGTATGGGGTTCCGGAGTAGGCGAGGAAGGCGATGGTTGAAATATATACGCGTTTATATCGGCATCAGTCTCGAGAATATTGAGAACATTCCGGAGGTGTCGGCAAAAGCGGCTAGCGAGCATACAGCAGGAGTGGTATAGAACCGCTTTGAACCGCGGATGGCGCCGATGGACCGCAAAGCGCACGGCCTTCTTTTTTGGAAAGGCATTCTGACATATAACAGCTGGTTCCTGACTAGGACTTGAGAGTGCTTGATTGTTGGTTGTGAGAGGTGCAATTCGGTGCAGTCGACTCATCGTCGGCGATCGAGCTATTTCCAAGCGTCATTATTGCCAGGGCAACGTCTCGGATGGAGCAAAACCGACTCCGAGTCTTGAACTTCGTCGCTCTTCTAAAGTCTACAGAGGTCTACAGCACTCTGCGGTGAAGGGTATCCGGAGGCTTAGCGCTTAGCCTTTATCTTGAAAGCGAACCTTCACGATATCGGATATTGTCCATGTTGGACGGTGAACGTAGAACAATTGCAATACACATTACATTGGAATTCTCAGGTTACTCTTCGCTTGTCACGCTCTCTACATCAAACCACGTATATCCAGGCTCAAACGACGGCTTGATATAGGCTTCACACTCCTCCTTCGTCAACGAACTTTCCAGCCTCAACAAACAATACCGGACAAGTCTTGTGGCCACGGTCCGCTCGACATTCGTGGTGTCTGCAGTTTTATCTCCTGGTGGGTTTGCATCCTCCTTGAGCATCCGCGATAGCTGTTCCACAGTGTCGAAGAACCCCAAGCATCCGAGTTCGTATCTTGTTGGCTGAATGACCTCATGCTGCGGGATCGCGAGCATGCGCGCATGGAGAAGTTGCAAGTGTATGATATGATCTCGGTATTCGAGATGGTGGGGCATAATGTTTCGAATGTAGCCTACGAGTTCCTACAAGAACGTCAGTGCTTAAATGAGCAGAATCATGGTACCGGTGTAGGTTGGCGTAAATGTGAAGGTGACATACGGCTCCGAGTGCCTCATCACGAGTTCTCGCATGTATGATGCGGCTGATAGGATATATCATGGGTGCCAACATTTCAACCTCGTCATTGATCGCCCTGACTGATTTTAGTATGAGAGGTGTAGGGACAAGCAAATCATTTATCCGCAAACAGGTCGTAGCTAATATTGGTGCTGGACTTACGCTTGTTCCATATGTAATATCGCTCGAGCACATACACCCGGACCTCTGCTAACAACAGCATCGGTGGCCCAGCAGGAACATGATTACTCGTAGTGGAGCACTGTTCAAAGAAGTCTTCGTGCTCTGACCGAATGGATGCCGGGGTTTCTAGCCAATCTTTTGCACGAGCACCCGCCAAAAGGATAGGAATCGCCATTTTTACGAATGGAATGAGGGGGCGGCGGATACTGCGTTCGCGAGTGACAGGGTGTGGATTGTCCTTGAACAAACGTGCTGGCTCGATGTGAGAAAGTGAGGAGTAGACACGCAGGTGGGTGAGGACGGGTTTGAAATTCACGATCGCGCTGCCATCAAGAAAGTGAGCCTTAAATCCAGTGGACGATACAAAAACCCGTTTACCCAGTTCGAGCATTAACAAGTTCATCCTTCCAAAGATAGCTCATGAGCTTCAGGGTACATGCTCTGAATGTTGCATCGACGTGCAGCAAAGACGAGAAGGCGTTTCGTGCACCCCAAGATCGATGGTCCTCGTCTGGGCGAAGAAGAAGACATGCGATGAAGTCGCCAAGAGTCAAAGCAGCGATGTTGTAAACAATCTCTGTAGGAAGAGAAGGGCCGAATCGTACGGGTCTAGATGACGAAGGAGATATAGTTTGAGCGCTGCGATCCCCACTGGAATTTTCTCCGTCCGAGCCTGAGTGCGAGTCTGTCAGTGTGATGATCTTGAACGTTCCTTAAGCATGTAGACGAACGCGCTGGCTGTCCGCGTCTGGCCATACTGAGAGAAAGTGTACGGTATAAGCGTTTCAGTACGGGCGCTGGGGGTGAGGTGCAAAGGCAACATAAAATTACTTTTTCAGAATTGACAAAGGTAGTCTATGACGTCACGTGGCACAGGTTGAGACATTGATTGTGTGGGTGGCGGGTGGCCCCGGGGCCCGGGCTGAACGGCTCGGGTTGAGATACTGTTTTCGAGTAAGTAGTACTCCACGTCTCTTGCTGAAAGGCTCATCGACGTCTTTTGGGATAGGCACTGATACGCGAGGAAACTTGGACAAGTGTTCCGGGAAAAGTTGCCCTCGGCTTAACTCTGTTAAATACAGGGAACTCAGAACTCACAGCAGCATGCCGTGTCTCGACATCGGGAGACATTGGGGCACTGACTGGATCCACCAGAGAGCTGCCCTAATTCAAGTGAGAAAAGCAGGTCATTGATCAAACGCATGTTTGTTAGACCAAACGGTGATGTACCTTTTCAATAGTCTCATAACCTTCCTAGTGTAAAGTACGGGGTCACAGAGGATGTGCAACTCTATCTCATGAAAAGCTTTGTTGTTGGCACCCTCACTTTTGATGATTCTCACAACTTTCCCGCCTTTCTGCATAGTAGTAAACACCACAAAGTCCCAAACGCACTGGCGCAGCGGGGAGGTTGCGTTGAGACTCAGTGAGTGCCAACCTGTCTTTCGCCCAACGAAAATCGGCAAACCATGAGCTAATCAGTATGACCATGGAGATCTATAATCTCCCAGAAGACAGTCAGCAAAGCATAAAGACAACGAGAGAACAAGGACGAGGTTGCAGACTCGGTCAAAGTGAAGGATAGCTGACGAGAAAGGCATGACGCTAGGAAAGATAGACCTTGGTAAGCGCCAACAAACCACCTCGATGGTCAGCGATATTTACGAGTGCTTTCATCCTCACTATTCAGAAACATCGAGTGCACATTGTAAGACGAGAATGGACATCGCCTGGGTACATCTTGTGCTTTGAAAGATTACATCTCGAAATCTCGCAAACTACAGCGGTTCGGCAATTTGGTCGGAATGACTTGCAGCTCTTACGCTTCATTCACTCACCCCTTGGCTACATAAGGCGATTCTATTTTCGCTTTCAATCTCGCAACATACCGTCCAACCTTCGCTCATCGTCGTCCAAGATGGTTCTCAAGCTCTACGGATTCCCCATCTCGACCTGCACCAAGCGTGTCGCCGTCACTCTCAAAGAGCACAATGTCCCCTATGAGCTCATCGTCATCGATATAACCAAGGGCGTGCAGAAAGACCCGTCCTACAAGGAAATTCAACCCTTTGGTCAGATCCCCTACATCGTGCGTGTTTATAACCCTTCCTTTCTCTTTGGACCATTTCAGCCATATCATCTTCAATATCGTCTAATTCCTCTGGTTTTCCCTTTCTCCGTCCTTCGCTTGATCCTCACACTCATCTGTGT
Source organism: Stereum hirsutum FP-91666 SS1 (assembly GCF_000264905.1). Classification (NCBI taxonomy): domain Eukaryota; kingdom Fungi; phylum Basidiomycota; class Agaricomycetes; order Russulales; family Stereaceae; genus Stereum; species Stereum hirsutum. Next base: position 2,622,221 of record NW_006763132.1, read on the forward strand.
ATATAACTTTCACTAGGATGACGATGGATTCATACTCTACGAGTCTCGCGCCATCTGCCGGTACATCGCCGCCAAATACGCTTCCCAGGGCCCACAACCACCCCTCCTTCCCCCAACTGCGGAGATCTCCAGGTTTGCCAAGTTCGAGCAGGGTGCGAGCATTGAGATGTGTGATTTCGACCCGAGCGCCTCAAAGATTGTCGGCGAGAAGGTGTTCAAGCCGTGCGTGGTTTTCCTATGTCCCAAATCCCAATCCCTGATTCACTCGTTTTGATTTTTCAACGAGTCCTGTGCGCTAAATCAGATTTGTAGCATGTTTAATCAGACGACGGACGAAGAAGTAGTTAAGACACACCTCGTAACGTTGAACGCAAAGCTTGACGCGTACGAGAATATACTCAGCAAGCAGAAATATATCGGCGGTGAGGTGTGTATCAAGCCACCTATTCTCAGTTCCCGCTCCATCCGTAGACCTCCGAACATGAGCTGTCGCGCTCAATGATACTACAGGATCTTACTCTCGCCGACATCTTCCACCTCCCCTATGGTCACTTGCTCGGAGTCGCAGGCCACGGCGTTGACACGCTCGCTGATAGGCCAAATGTCGCTCGGTAAGCTCTTCTAGAGCGTCATTCGTCCTTTGAAAAAAAGTTTCCTCTTTGTACTCAATGCTTTTTTTTTCGATTTATCGATTGTAGGTGGTGGAAAGACATATCGTCTCGCCCGGCGTGGACCGCTGTCCAGGACGGTGCTTGATATCGATCATCTCTCATCAGTCACTTGGCCTCGATCTGTGTATTCATCGAATATTCATCTCTTTTATCGATATGTACTCATACGTACGGACGCTGCAGTCGTGCTTACATGTCGATATGTTCTGTCTTGAGGACCACGTCAAGTTCGGTATATCGTTTGCGCTAGGTTCCGAAAGAGTTGTCAAGCCCCCGTATGTATCACGAACAAGGTCCCCGAAGGACACGAGTGATTGCCAGGCTTCGCATACCGCATCGGGACTGGGCTATGAGATACAATGACAGAGTTCACTGCTCTCCACTTCACCATCATCTCATTTGGACAACCTTGAAGTCAAAAAACTGCCCCTGTCACAGAGGCCTTGCCGTATACCGTAAGCATCCATCATTTTTCCTACATGAAGACTCCTGAGTCCTCTTACCCTAAACCACATCCGTCTAACTATATTCCTTGCCAGTTACGCTGCCCGTCATGGTCCAATGACATCAAGATGATAAGCGTCACGGTACTCCTCTAATTTTGACGTGTGAAAACATCGCTCTCAACTGACCACGCTGATTGGACGATCAGTCTCGTTGAGGAAGAACTCTGAGCTCATCCTTGAGGTCATGTCTCTTTTTCCTGAAGGTGGCCGTTCATTGCGAAGTATTTTTTCGATCATAGTGACGACAGACGTGAAGTGGTCATCAAGAATGCTCTACGAAGTCCTGCGTCCGTCTGATGAATTTCGAACCAAGTTTGCTCGTGAAGAAGAGGAACGAGCATGCTGAGTCTAATCCTACCATGGTATATCTCAGTACATTGTCGTCTTTCTGGGTCTTGGCTGAGAGCCTTCGAACAGGGTGCCATGTCTTGACTTCTTGGCAAGTGAACAGGCTCCGGAGTCCGGGATATACACAGTCCTGCTGACGATGATGCGGTCAGTTGCTATACGGCAAAACCGACATGACCATGCTCAAGTCATTCGACGTCGTGTCATCAAGCCGAAGATAGATACGTATTCCCTTGTTTGATCATGTATACGCTGCTTCTCAGTCGGTAGAGGTTACTGATATGAACGATGATATAGACGATGACGACGTGTCTTTCGGCCTCACATCTCATGGCCTGAAGAACGTTGTTTTCTTCACAATTCGTTTCATGCATCCTCGATCCTCGATTCCTTGATCTATCGATCCTTCTTTCTCCACTATTTTTGACAGCGGAATACTAGACGACTTGCACAGTCCACTTATCCTTCCAATTCCACCGTGCGCCAAAGTCCGACTTCATCCATTCTTCGAGTTATTCGTGTGCGAGCAAGCGCTCTGCTTCGACGCCACGATGCGCTTCCGGGACATCCACACCAAAATAACCAGTGGAGGTCGCTGCTTCCTTTCACTCCACTCAACCTACTCACCATTTGGTCAACGCGGTAAACAAATTGCCCGTGACTCTCAAGCTCACCGGACGTCTCCCCAGTGTGTTGGGGATCCAAACATCGCGACCTCTCAAAAATATTGTGAAACCACCGAGTCTTAGGCTGCGCCACTAACCTTTGCCTTTCGGAAAGAGCGAAGTCTTGTCAGAGTGTTCTTCATCTCCTCGAAGCACATCGGCACAGGTCTCGAGTCATGTGGGGACCTTGTCTTACTCAGGCGCAATGTTCTCCTGTGTTCGATGTGTTTTCTGCTCACACGACGAACACAGGCTATTCTTTCGCTTCCATCTCGTCTGCCGACCAGGCGTAGAGAACATACCTTTTCGGGGACGAATACGTGCTCTGACCTATGTATACAGGTATGTCTTCAAGACTCAGAAACTTCTCATCTTCGAGGAGAACTACTAGGCTCATAGCTGCGGTCTATTGTTGCAAGCATGAGAGTCTAGGGCTCTAGCCAGGGACAGCAAGTGCTGTAGACAGGTCGTGTCGGAATGGAAATGACCCAGACAGGACCAGGCTATGTTCAGACGCTGACTGTGCCCAAGACGCGAAGTTCTCTTACCCGGTTACATATATGAACATGTCGTGAACAGGGATTGTCGCGCGGGCGAGTGTGTGTATGTAGTATGTGCAGTAAAGTTTTGCCATGGGAAGCTGGATGATTAAATCTTGATTGCAACGGGTCTCGAGACCTCGAGACCTAGCGCGACTGATGGTATCGTTTGAGGAGACGACCTGGTATGTTTTCTCTCACAGAGTCCCGCGTGAGTGCCTCGTCGTGGGTCTGCAGCATCCCGAGGACGTATCCTTTCTTTGTTGTCTTGCGACCGGTCGAATGCTGCGAAGCACCGCTCAGTCCAGCCCACCTAGAGCCCAAGTCTCGACCGTGGTGCCAGCAACGATGCTTATTACCCTGCTGCAAGAGCAGCAGAGCAAGATCATCTAGGAGAGGATACTCGTTATCCAGTTCTTCACCGCTGTGGAACGTGTAAATATTGGCAAGAGGTTTGAAGGAGTTAGGAGAGCAGCTGACCAAAGCGCTACCGCTTTGGTATTGGTTCCGTCGAGAAATGAATGCGGGGTAAGAGCCACATGACGATCCCCAGCATTGATCGGTGGGTCAGGTGGGCCAAGCTCTCGGAAGGTTTACGTCCGTTTTTGGGAGACAACAGTTCCCACGTTGTGCACACTAAATAGGTTCGGCGACAGAGAAAAGATCTTGTAAATCATTTTTTAAATAATTTCCGCTGTCAAAAAATACTTTCAACTGAAGCACCAGCTGCTGCGAATTGTGGGGTAGATTATGCACTACTGCTCCCGGCTGTAAGAGACGTGTGAGACCGTGGGGAAACAGCGAAGGAGTTGTGTGGGAAAACGGACGTGAAAGGTTATTTGTGAAACTAGAATGAGTAGCTGAATTTGCAACGCCGAGCACCACAGGTCGCCGGGCCAAGCGGTATATATACTTGGCTGCGACTCATCCACTTCCTTCCATCTCTTTCTCTCCCCCATCACCACTGCACAACCTTGCCAACAAAATAAACAGCACAATGTCTTCCGATAACCGTGACAACTTTCCCCACTCTGAGCCCATTCCAATCGGAAACTCGCCCTCTCGCCGTCGCGGCGTGTCTTTCTCGTCTACGGACAGCTCACCATCGTCGCCACCTATCCAAACACCCGTATCTGCTTATTCACCCAAGGTGGCGACGTCGCCCTCTGCATCTTCTCCGATTCTGTCGTATTTCTTGAGCTCTCCGACGAAGCCCAGCACGTTTCCATTCCGTACCCCGCCCTTCGGCAACGCCCCTGTCTTCGAAGGTCTGTTTTGTACCTATTTGCTGTGATAGGGTGTGTATAGTCTAAACACAATGGCCTCGAATAGATGAGGAGGCGCCCGACCCAGATGGACCTCCTTCCTCAATGCACGCTCGTCGTGCGTCCACTGCCTGGGGTGGTAACTCCCGCCTCCCTGCTACGCCAGCACAGCCGGCCCCTGTTCCGGCTCAGCACTCTCAGCACCAGCGCGGCGTAGGGGTCCTTCGTCGACTCTCCCTTGGTGGAGGGTTCAGAGTGAGTCCCCTGTTCTTATCTTCCGTCGCCCCTATCCTCGTTCCGGCTTGTACGCAAACCTGTACTGAATGTTACACACTCTGCGTCATCAGCCGAGCGGCTTTGACCGAACTGGGTCACCACCTAGTCCTTCTACCCCTCCACCCTCCACCATCGCCACATCCCCACCTGTTTCTCTGGCTAGTCCTGCATCGGGCGAGAGGAGGGCGAGGAGGGCCACAACTCTTGCCGTCCGAGCACCCGAAAAGCCCAAGAGAGCGCCGTCACCCATGGGCGAGCGCATCTTGAAGGGCCACTTCGATGGGTTCAACTGAGCCATCTGGATGCATCAAGTCGAAACGAGGGTCGTTGACGGCCTCATCTCATCGATCTCAGCCGTATGGCGTCGGCCTCCATCGCACAGGCCCCCATCGCACATTCTGCTGCATCGGCATGGCTTCTGTACCTCGATCCCGTCTCGTCTCACTTCACGGTCACTGTAACCATCCCCCGCCACACGCATTCCGTCTCGTTCATCTGTCTCTCGCGTCATCGGACTGTGATTCATCACCGTCTCCATCATTGTACCATCATCCTAATTCCGAAGTGGAGCAACAGTCTCTCTGATAAAACGACGAGTGTAGGAAGGAGAAGTCTCCATCATTTATAACAACAACAATACCGTCGTCTGCGGTGCTCGTCTCGTCTCGAACACGCCTTCCTGCGCGCTCATCGATCTGTTGGAGTTCACCGCAGGTGACCCGAGCTGTCTACCTACTCCAACGCGGCTCGTCTCCTTCATGGTGAGCGCTCTCGGTCGTCGCGGCCGTCTATACTCGTTTCGGTCTGCGCAGCCGCTGCACGATCGTGTCTGATCACCGCCAAAATACGTCCTACACACCGTTCGATTTTCATTGTACACCTCGCATCGCGCGTACATAATTCATCATCGTCATCACCATTGCACTCATACGTCACACATCATACTACCTGTCTTTCGTCTCCACCTTCGATCTCGTCTTCAGCTTCATCGCCAGTCGTTATTGAGCGCCGCCCTCGCCATTCGTTCCAATTTGGTCCACCATCCACCGTCTGAAGTGTTCATCAATGTATACTTATCCTCTTGCCTTCTCTGTGCGCGATAGACTGGTCATTTTCGTGTTTCACGCACTCTACTTCTCCTCTTCTTCGTCCGTTTCTTTAGCTTCCCTTTCTCCTGCCTTTCCGTTCTCTTATGGTTCACCATCTACTTTGTATGGACCGATGTATGTTCGAATGTCTTGTGCGTCTGCAGTCTTTTGGATAGTCATGTACTTCTACCAGTTCCTACTCTCTCTTCCTTGGTTTTCATGTCGAATAAGTATGTACACGTCTGTAAGTAATATTATTGCGTATTCGAGACTGTATAGTCTTCATCCTGTCTAAAGGGTGGTTACTCGTCTTTCAAGATGTGTAACCGAATACAGTAGTTACTGTAAATACGGCGCTCAGAGGGCACGAGTTGGTCTCCGCGATCTCCGCGGCAGGACGTGCTAAATGGGAGCGAATTTATTCATAGCATGAGAAGTAAAGTCTCCACAGATCCAATACTCGGTATATCCACTACGAGGAAGGCACAGATACAAATAGATATCCTAACATTAACCTCCTGCTGGATGCTTGAGCTTGGTCGATGAGTCAGGAGTATGAATGCTCGTCCAAGTCTACTGTCCAGACCTCATCGCCATCATCAAGCTAATTGTCTTCATGTCGGGCACACACCCCTTCTCCTTCATCATCCAATCTACTATATCCATCGCACCATGCCTCACCGCCGTCTGAAGCAATCCAGGGGTCACCTTCATCCTGTCCTCCGTTCTCCGTCTCTTGGCTCCAGACGCCACAGTGGCGTTTTCACCACCGCTGCCCGCATCAGCCACAGCGGCCTCCATTCTGCGACCGAAGCTTGACCTTCGTGAGCTGAACGGAACTGTAGTTGTATCGGTAGTTGGTGGCGTGTATCCTCGTTCGACCAACATCCTCACTAACCCAAGATCCCGCATCTGGATGGCCACCTTCACAGCGATACCCCCTTTCAGCCCCGGATCTGCGCCATTATCCAGCAGAAATTCTATCAACGGCACGAAACCGGCCAATACAGCCCTAGCCAATGCATAGCCCTCATGTGCGTTCGTATCCGGTCTCGGGATCTTCGGATGATTATACAGGAATTTTAGGAACGGCAGAGGTGCGTGGCGTTCCTTGAGGGGTATGCTTCTGGGTTGGCGTTGTTGTAAGGAGCGGAAGAGACGGCGAGGGAGGTGTGGGGGTTGGATGAGGAGGTGGGGATGGGATGTGACGATGGGATGGGCGAGGAGAGAGGAGAGGACGGCTTCTGTGACGAGTGGGTAGCGGAGGATGACTGTTAGGAGTTGCGGTTTGGGCGCGGTGGATTTGTTTAGAAATATTTGGTGACGATTGAGAAGATATGTTGCGTGGACTGAGGGAGGTGCATGTTTGAAGACGGCGTGGAGACGTTTGCAGGTCAGTGGGAGGTGCTCTGACAGGGCGAAGAAGTAGATCTCGTAGAGCAGCTGGTAAATTATGAAGAAAGTATTTTGTTAGTAAATTATATCAAGGGAAAACTGAAACAGAACAATAGAAGAACCTCGACTGGAAGCGTGTCCAGAGATTTCTGGCGAAGGATCATGGTGGTCATTGAGTGAAGGTGGCGAGCGAGTGGCGACAGGCTCCTCCGAGGGAGAGCTCGGGCCGGCGATATCGATTTCAAGCGGCGATCAAATCAAACAAAATGATTAGTGGCCCGAGAATATTCTGCGGTTCTCGTTCCCCTACCATAAGTACCTCGGGAGTGCAGCGTCTACGTTCTGTGAACTCCTGTGATCAACTCCTGCAAAAGCTTGACTTTATTCAAATATTCAATCCCACCTACTGCTCGAGTCAGCCGTGGCCGTTCTGTTTTTCTCAATAACCTGTCCATGACGTTCGAGATTATCAATTTCGATCCCATTCTCGACTTGTCTGGCGCATTCTCAACTGCTTGTGCTTGCCTTGTGCTATCAGTGCGAACCTAACATCTCAATAACGTGAGTAGCCAGATGTTTCAGGCTGCTTGGACTCAACTCTATGCTGATACGTGTCCATACGTGTCGCTACTTAGTACTCGCCGACTGATAAACAGCCACCCAACCTTGAAGGGATTGCTATATATGTTACCCTTTCTCGGGGCGTTCCGTCACTTGACCATCTCGTACAGCTCCTTCCAGGATCTTCAGATGCCGTTGTACTGTTGTTCAGGCGGTGCGCACCGCCTCGCACAACACAAGACGCCTATCTTGCTACCCCACCGCCACATCTGATATCTTTCGAGAACCGGCCGTGCAGCTACTTTTAAGAGGACTACTTCTCGAAGAACATCTTCACACAATCTCTATCTTATTGATCTCCTTCAAAACGCGTAAATGAGGCTTGCTACCGACCGCATATCATCGGATGGACGCAGGGATGTCGCATTGGCGTCCAGTATCTGGATTCTGCAACGTATTCATGTGAGTATTTCTCTTTTCCCAGCCCTAGTCACAGTCCTCACTTGCAGGACCGCGGCTTTTCTCACAGGATATTGCGGATAGCAGCGGAGTCCCTTTCTTGAATAGCGCCGTGGGACTGGCGCTTAGTATACTTCAAACCATGTCGGATGCTCGGGATAACATGGCCACTTGTCAGGACCTCGCCGCATATGCCGCCGAGGTCGTACTGACTATCCATGATGCAATGAAGGGTGTCGATTCTGTGAGTCCTGAGACGCTCAAACATGTTGTAGACTTCGAGGGGTAAGTTCACTCTTATTCAGGGCCAAGTATCTGGCATCCAAAGCACTAACTGTCGCATCTCCTGACAGATCGCTGAGAGGTATCAAAACCGACCTCGAATTTCTAGGCAAGAAATCGTTATGGTATCAGATGCTATGTCAGGTTCGAATAGCTGGTCGCATCAAGCTTCACCGGCAGAATTTAGAGAGAGCGCTGAGCTTGTTTGGGGTACGTGTCGGCCTCGAAAAAGTTAAATCTGTTCGTATCATCGACCGTATCAACCCCAGGTCAAAATGACCATGGCCGTGGAGACAAAGGTCTCGGCCTCCTTAGGCATTTTGAAGCGCATCGAAGTTGACGTTACAAGGATTGGGGACGCTGTCGCCCCAGCTATAGCAGGCAAGACCATCGACAGTGAGCTGGTATGTCTTTAATAAAGAAGTATTCCTTCGTGCATAGATTCTCACAGATAAATACTTGCGTAGATCGTTCAGCCGACCGAGATAGAATTACGACAAGAACTCGCCGCCAGGTCAGGTTATCGCATTCACTCGGCTGAACACAAGGGGAAGAGAGTGATGGTCATGGTTTTCGAAGGAAGTCAGGCCAAGAAGGTAATATCTGTTTATTTCTCTTCCTGATGTACTGTCTCATGAATTCCGGATAGGATCGAGATAGAGCTCTCTCTTGCAGGACAAGGATATTGTAGGTGCACCTTTAACTGGCTAGATTTCGGTTTGGTATTGAACACTCTAGTGGACAGCCATCCTAATCTGCCCCAAATTATCGGTGTATCGCCTGATTCCGTCAGCTATTCTCCGTATATCATGTTACGAGGAGGTACCGCATCTGTGCTGAGCTGTGAAAATTTCGAGTGTGCGGACTGACTTTTCGATGCAGATTACGATAGGAAGGCCCAGTATGTAATTGGTTCTGCACTCATGACCATGGATACCAGCAAATCCTTAAAATTGATCTCAGAACTGGTAAAGTTGTTCTCTTTTCTAATCACGAATCCACGCACTGACTATGGAACCGCATAGCTTGCGAGTGTAGCGGTAAGTTCATGACGATGTTTCCTTCCACAGGAGGTCACGCTTATATATTACCCTTTACAGGCAGGTTTAGATTACCTTCGTAGCCAGGATGTGACATCCGAACGTAGTTCTTCCTTACACCGTATAGATGAATATGTACGTCGTATCAATTTTATTCCATAGATAACACTGCTTACGAACTCTTGAAGGATCTGGACGTTTTCAGCAACGCAGAGGGCCGTATATACATCTCCATCAACCCTGCCTATTTTGAATATGGAGTAGATCCTCTGCTGAACGAATTTCCGAACGAGTTATCAGCAGAGGAGCGAACGCTGAATGCACCGATATGGAATCGATTCAATGCCCTGACTAGGCTGGTCAGTGATCTCATCGACCACTCGGAGTTCTCTAAGAGCTGACAACAGACTCAATTCAGCTTCTGTATCGAGCAAATGGGATCTCATACGGTCTGTTTTGTGTGGTTGTTGCACTCATCCCAGATTCTGATGGATATTTCGAACAGACAAGTACGGTGACCAGGACGGACATTTCGTTATCTTCGACTACCGCCTGCCCCGGGCGATTCGCTCTAGCCAGGCCCTTCCTCTACTAGATGTGGCGCCTGAGGTCGCATTACGAATGCGTTTCAAGGGCGGAAACAACATGTTTGGTAAACCGCGCTCGCTGAGCGAAATCTCAGACGGTTATCGCGCAAAGGTCGACTTGATATCTCATTCGGAAAAGCTCGCCATTCTGGAGGTAGCTCATGGCAGGCTGAAGGAGCAGTCACGTAACACCGTCATGTCGCTGGAACCACAATATCTCGCTATCGCCTCTCAATGGAGGCCCGAACCAGATCTCAGATGTGGGTGTTGGTATGAGGAGGATCAGCCAGAAACGTACACACCAATTTCAGAAGAGTCGAGAATATGGACCTTCGCTGGCTCTAGTCCTTCGAGTTAATGGTTCGGTTACTTATCGTGGTTCTCGTTGATGTATTCTACTGATCTCATACGAATTTCTCTTCACATAATCCATACTCTGAAGTCAGTCGTGTGAGCATCCGAGCTGCTACTCAAAATGAACATTTACGTTCGGTACAGTGAGCAGGGTATATGACTAACCTTCAATTCACAGACTACGAGCGCGTTGTTAAACAATCGGACCTCGATACCACCCCTGAATATTGGTGGGAATGTGGTGTTTGGCCTGTCTACTTGTTTTGCATGGTCCACGATAGCATCAGAGAAAGGTTTATATCATGTGCCGTTAATCATCAAAGTGACATTCAGATTAGGACTGAGCAGGGATAATTGAAGCGTATAGTATGCCAAAGCAGGCGGGTATATTCGGACAGCCACTACTTTCTCATTCCCTCATCACTACTTGCTACCACCCTCCACCCCACGCTCCTTCGTAGCATGTCGTAGATCATTCAAAGTTATACCTGACCGTTCACACATACCGCGGAAGACCCCATTCTCTATCTGATATAAGTTCTCCGGTGTGTCGAGTTCAGCAATCTTCCCGGCGTCGAGCACGCATATCCTGTCATACGATATGATAGTCCGCAGACGATCTGGAGATACGACAACAAACCGTGGTCAGCGAAAAAGTCAGGCCCAACACGGAGGAGTAGAGCATACGAGCGATGCAGAGAATAGTCCGGTCCCCGAACTCAGTTGCGATGGTCTTCTGGATATTCCTGTCCGTTTCGTAATCAACGGATGCCGTTGCCTCGTCCAGAACGAGGATTCTGCTGTCCTTGACCAGAGCTCGCGCAAGCGAGACGAGCGATCGTTGGCCGATAGATAGGTTCGCGCCTTCTGCGTCGATAGGACTGTCCAGGCTGAAGCGAGGGTTAGATACAGACGGAGTACTCGATCCGTCCTTGTGGGCGGGCTCAGTGGATGACCGTTGACCTGGAATCTGCTCCACGAGGTACGAACGCTTGAGGGCGTCCCATAGCTTCGCATCATCGTGTACATTGAATGGATCCAAATTGCTGCGCAGTGTCCCAGAGACTGACCATCAAAACATCAGAGGTGGTGTTGAGTCAGAAGAACAGTGAGGATACTCACATAGAGTGGCTTCCTGAGGAATGATGGATAACGCGCCTCGAACATCCGCAAGTCCAACTTTCGAGATGTCTATGCCGTCGATAGTCATAGACCCGGACATCGCTTCCACGATCCTGAACAGTGCGACCATGACGGAAGACTTTCCAGCGCCAGTTCTGCAAGTCAAGGTACGAACAGTAGTCAGCTCAGCTAGTCTTCTTGCCCACCATTTCTAGTTGCCACTCACCGACCCACAATCCCGATCTTCTCGCCGCTTCGAACTGAGAGACTAAGGCCTTTGAGAACAGGGGGTAGACTTGGTCTATACCTCATGGCCACATCCTTGAGTTCAATTTCACCCGCAGAGGGCCAAGATGCTGGTGGCTTGACTGATTCAATCTCATGTGGCGCCTCTTGTTCGATGTGCTCCGTGTAGTATACCATCCGCTCGACCGAGTTCATATCGTTCTCGACTTGGGACAATTGGCGGATGAGGTATCCGAAAGTCTACAAATATTAGAACCAATCGTGAGTGAAAGATATTTACGAAGCCGGACGTGATGCGTACAACTTGGACCTGGAGGATGTATGAGAGCACAACGCCGGTCTGTGCGGGAGAGATGGTAAACCGCGTTCCGACGGTCAAGACGGCGACGGCGAAAGTAAGAAGCGCCCCAAAACAATCCAGTCGTATTCCAAGCCACCTCTATAAATCAACGATAAATACCGGATAACAAGCAGTTGAAAGCAGCGAGAGACGGCGAACCTGGTTTACCACTGTCATCCAATAAGCTCTATATAAATAAAAATGGCCAAGTCAATAATTGTGGACACGGTCAAAATAAGTGAGTACCTCACCGGTTCTCGATGTCGACCAATTTCTCATTCTCGTTGTGGAACCTTTCAAATTCGCCGTATGCCCGTATGGTGGCCAAGCCAGACAAAGACTCAGAGAAGTGAGAGTACAGCGAAGAACGCAGGATGGCATCTATCCCGTGCGTCAGTGCCGTTCACAAATGTTGAATGAGTTGACCGTATGAGAGCTTACCCAGTCGCTGTCAAATCGTCCATCGATGAGCTTGAGGAATTTCATGATATGAGAGACGAAAACGCACCTTGATCTCAACCGCACTAGCTCTATAATAGGCCGACGCTAATGCATACAAGACGGCACACACGGCAACCGCGACTAAGAACCAGGGGAGAATAATAGCAATGAGAATAATTGCTCCGACTGCACCGGCAGCCATGTTGATGAACATGCGCAGGTCATCTGTAAACAACTCCGTGTAAATTTCCGCCGTTTGGTCACAAATGGGATCGCCGTACCCGCGATGACGTTGTCAAGTGCGTCCACGTCTTTGGAGAACCTATTCATAATACGACCAAGCGGCTAACATAGTCAAGTCAGCTGAAGATTGCTATGAAGGGAAAACAGCGGAGGGTGGCGTACTGTAGTTTCAAAGAACGACATCGGTGCATGCATGACGCGGTTGAGAGCATTCTTTAAATGTAGAGTCAGCAATCGAACGGACTCTTCCAGACCAGAAATGAGAAAAACGGACGTGGTGAAGTCGCTTTGACGCGGAATAGACGATCAAGGACATCATGACACCCATGAAAAGACCTGTGAGGGCTTGACCAAAGCCGAGCGCTGCGTAGATACCCATCTGATGAAGATATGTAGGAGTATGAGTTGTGAACATACGACGGGGCAGCTGTAAAGGCTGATAGACATACATAAAAGCCTTGTGGTTCCGCCCATTTCCTAAAGGTAATGTCAGCATGCACTCATCACGATGACACCGAACTAGTTATCAAGTGACCTACATTTCCTGCCAGTATACAAGCCTACCAGAGTAGAACGTGCGTCGATATTAGAAGATGCAGGAAGAAGCAAGAAATACTCACCAATACGAAGACATAACCTGCGTGCCCTGCCAGATCACCAGCGCCACCAAGAAGAACGGCCCGAGGAATCCTCCATGCCCGGCTTTCAAATACGCTCCATAAACGCTCCAGTCCACGGACCCCTTATTCCTCTCCTCCTCCTGCATCATCTGTGGCGCCTGCACGACCGAAGCTCCCTTCTTCGTATCTTTCTCGTCCTCATTCTGTTCGATGTCCTTTGGCACCCCCTTTACGACCCCGGCATCACCGTCCGTCTTTACCGCAACGCCCTGATCTTTTGACAAGAATTCATCGATGAGACTCGCGAACACACCTCCAGGACTAGACATAAGCTGTTCGTAGGTCCCGTGTTCGGCGATCTTCCCATTGTCGAGCGTGTAGATGTAGTCAGCCTGGGATAAGAAATGTAGAGCGTGGGTAACGAGGATGCGAGTCTTGCCAGAGGAGGCGTTGAGGAGGACATTATTGAAGACAGACTCTCCGACGTGAGCGTCCAGAGCAGACAGAGGATCCTGTATATGATATAGATCGTAAGTCTGGCGAATGCAGCACGTTGCGATCTAAAGAGGGCGCTTACGTCGAAGATCATGATGTCGCAGTCTGAATAGATGGCGCGAGCGATGTTCAACCTTTGCTTCTGACCGCCTGAGAGGGATATTCCCTGCATAATTCAGCCCAGTCAGCGATCATTGTCAGAGCAAGAGTTGTGAAGTTACCTTCTCCCCGACTTCTGTCAGGTCACCGTGGGGTAGCATCTCCAAATCCATGCCAAGACAAGCATCCCTCACCGCTTTCCAATAGCTCTCTTCCTCGAAATTCCTCCCAAAGCAAATGTTCTCCCTAATACTCGCATTCTGTATCCATGCGCTCTGCGAGCAGTACGCCACACTACCACCAAACTTGACGCTCTCTGGCTCGGAGGCTCGGCGCATTTCGCCGATGAGACCTTGTAGGAGCGAAGTCTTGCCAGAGCCAACAGGGCCGACGATTGCGACGAGGGATCCACGGGGAATGGTAAGTGAGATGTTGTCAATGGTGAAGACTGACTGTTTGTCGGCCGAGGGGTCCGGAGATGGAAACGACGCCTTCACGCCATCCTTACCCTCGTCTTTCCCTTTACCCTTCCCTTTACCATTGTCCTTAGCCTTAGATTTCGGTCCACCACCACCTGGTCCCATCCGGATCTTGACATCCTTTATGTCGGGCGTCTTGTTGATCTCCGCCGCATCCTTGGCCGTGATGTCCCAAGAGAATGAGGCGTCCTTAACCTCGAGAGCGTTTGGCAAGGAAAGATCGGTGATGAGGGTCTCAGTGACTAGTTCGGCTTCGAAGACTTCTTGTAGGCGTTTGACGGCGTTACTTGCGTCGGTAATTGAGCCAATGGACATCGCTGAATGTAAGTGCGTCAGTATGAGTCACATCATTTACGAAGGGACTATGACGGTTTGAAAACTCATGCACGTACGAAGGAAACCGAGCGGCATGCGAAGAAGTGTGAATAGTGTGAGTGAGGCGAAAATATTGGCGGGGTTCAGAGTGTGGCCTGAGGCTGAGTAGACGAGGAACGCGACCACGGCCGCGAGCGCAGGAGTCGCCAGCATAAGCGCTGAGTTTGCCGACTTGATGAACAGGAGGGTGCGCACGTATCTGTAGAGTAGAGCTCTTTCAGCACTATACCTAAGTAGATATGGGCGAAGAAAACGGAGGGAAAATCGTGGACATACGCCATCTCCTGCCGTCGATACTCCCTGACCCTCTTCAACATCGGCACCTCCCAAGTAAAATACTTGATCACCATCATACCCCCAAACAGCTCCTGCAACGCTTTGACCCTCTTATCCGTCCAGACCATAGCGTTAACCCGATTCTTGATCAGCCCTCCGATGAAAATTCCCTGTACCGGCACTAAAGCCACAAACGTCGCGAAACCAGCCAGCGCGCTTGGACCAAGGTTGATGATCAACTGCACTAGACAGACGATCAACGTCACCGGCGCCGTCCAGCATACGTGGAAGTTCTGGCAGCAGAAGTCGATGCGGGAGACGTCGGTCGAGATGTGATTAACAAGACGTCCGTTGGGTAATTTAGAGCGGGAGCGTGTGGTGAGCCGCAAGGCCAGGGAGTATATAGAAGTTATGAGGCCGCCACGGAGGAGGACGCCAGTGGATGCGGTCCGGTAGAAGTAATGGTGATTGGCGACGAAACCGAGAGCTTGAAGGGCGAGGAGACCAAAAGCGTATCCCAATCCTTTACCGATGGAAGGTGCGCGTTGACCAAGTTGATGTGCATCGTATGAGGCCGTAGCGAAGTTAATGAGGGCCTATGCGACAGAGGGTTAAGCTATCGATGAATACGGGTCATTCACTTGAGTGGAGGAGACTATCCGTACTTTGACCAGAAGAGGGCTAGTGACTTGGGACATGTCGCTGATGAGCTTGAATACCCCGCCCCACCAGAACCAGGCCATGACACTGTCATTCATCGCCATAGCCAAGCTTGCCTTCTTCTTATGCGCCTCTCGCCACTCCTTCGCTTTCTTCTCCTTCTTGCCCGTCACGTTCCACCACGTCCTCTTCACCACTCCCGGACTAATCTCTCCCTTATCGAGCCGAGCATTCCACTCGTCTGCCTTCGCCCTTCGAGCGGTGAATGAACTCAAGATCTTGTCAGAGATGACAGCGGAGGAGCGATGGTCCTGAAGCCTCCATAGATCTGGGGCCTCGAGCGGACGGGAAAATCCGAGTGCCATGAGGGGCGTCAGCCAGGAGAACGTGAGCAAGCTGAAGAAACTGGCGGTTGCTTCTGGGGTGTAAGCCGCATCATCAACGCTCTTCGGAGGAGGAGGAGGATCGAGGGGAAAGAAGCATCCTTTAATCATCCTACGTATCATCGTTGATATTAGTGTCGATAAAGCTCCAAACGAGGGCGGCATGCGAGGGAGAGTGGGCCATTGACATACCCTTCAAATTTCCCGAAGCGTTTCTTTGAAATGCATGCATTGTCCTGGACATTCTCACCAAACTTCTTGAGCTCGAAGGCGGTTGTGGGAGGAGAGCCATCCTTGGGCGCGATGCTGCTCGTACCCATGGAGTATAAGTGACCCGAGGTCAACACCGAGGAGCGGCTGAGAAGATACAGGACGACGACAAGCCTTAGCAAGACGAGAAAGCAACGAAAGCCTCAAGCTGATATATGTGTCAGCGAACCCAAAAGAGAGTAGTCCGTTAGATCCAGTACGTTCATCGAACGATCGTCCACCAGTTTACCAGGATTGTCAGTAATCATTAATCAGCCGTTGACGCGTCTATTCGGGTAACATTCGAGTTAAGAATATTAGTTGGCCGTCCACGAGGACCTATCGGCACCGTGCTACCAGAGCTGTATCGAACTTATGCTCGTGGGCATCGCCGCCGCGAGGACGCGCAATCGTGCGCAGTGGTGGGCGCGTCATAGTTCTCAACACAGAGCCCCGGAGTAACTTCTGGTCATACTGAAACCTGAAGATGCCGGCATATTTAGTTGTGGGGGCTGTTCACTAGATAACGAAGTTGTTCGAAGAGCTATTTAGAGCAAGTGTCCTGCATCAGAATATATTCCACCCTGAGATCTAGACCTACCGGTTCAGTGGATGCCTGTCCGTAACGATATAGACTCACTCGTTCTAGTTCTAAATCACACCCAAAAGGTGAACCGGGAGAGACCTCGCCCCGATACCCAGGTTATTCTGGGATGTGTGACCAAAATACAGGCATCCAGTGTTGCACCCAATGACGCGAATTCCAAACCGAGGATGGCGGCAACGACGCGTAACAAAGCGGCACGGCGACAGACTGAGAGACGACCTCATAAGCACATGCACAATAATGGCAGGTTTTGGGGGATATCGGGGGTTCAATTCGCCGATCACGGTGTTTTTAACCCTATGTCAAAGGTGCTCGGAGAGGTTTGAGAAAATATCACCTTTCCCAGAGGATCGTTGTGGAATCCGAGTCGTGGCGCCTGAAAAGATATCAGAAGTAAACGGACAAGTTGTAGCCATGTACCAGGAGACTGGTGATCTTATCTTATCTTCCAACTTATTACTCGCACCACCTCTAGCGGGCATGTAGGCGTGAACAAAGAGTGACGCAATGCGAATCTCCGCGTGCGCGCACGGACGTGTTTGATCTGGCACAGACAGCAACGACAATGCTCGACTTGGACGTGGCTTCCTCCGTCTTGCATTGACAGGTCGGAGAAGCCATCAAGCTGGCAAGAAGCTTGATGGATCTGATGTATCGTTCTTCTCTCCCGCGCCCCTCCCGCCTCTTCTTACGCAAGCCCGACGTTCTCTTCTTCGTGGAGCTGATGCCATTGTGGGGTTCAGCATCGTGTCCGGAGCTGGCAAGAGTAGCAATGCACTCTACCATCTCGGTCCCCCTTGTGTAGCCTCATGTCACTAGCTCAATGGAAACTCTCCGCGGGCATTCTGTCTTGGATCAGCGTTCTGACCTCCCAACGTACTCGGAGCAGTTACACGCGCTCAGGTGCCGAGTAACACTGATACACACCGCACCACGCCGCAACATATCACTCCTGTTCATTTTATTTGGGTATGCAGACTGCATACGGAGTGTATTTTTTAGACAAATTCTGGGTGCCCTTGATTCTCGGAAGCTGAGCATCGCTCGAACTCCTCGCATTAGTTGTCAAGTGGCCTCGTTGCTCTTAGGTTTGTGGAGTGTGTTGCTTCTTGGGTCTGTTAAATGCATGTGTCTTCACCTTGTTTAGCTTTCTTGGAGATGCTGACATTTGGTGGTCGATCGTCGAACCGGGTAGAAGCCCGACAAGGGCTGCCCCACTCTCGAATATGCAGTAGGTGTTGCCTCCGGCTCTTGTTTCCGTGAAGAATTTCGGGTCTCCAGGCCACTCTGGATTATCATTTGACAATGATCTCCTTGTGTTCTTCCTTGCAACGAATCCCGATGTTTACTTGGTGGTCATTATCCCGAAACAAGTCTTAGGAGAGCTGATCCATCTAGAACAGCTCTGTAGACATCGTTTCAATTTCCCAAATTTCTGGAACTCCACCTGTTTCATTTTCTGAATGGTCTCTTCTGACCACAGTAATGCTATTCTATTTTATCTTCTCAATCAAGCTTTTCGGGACACCCTCACACCCTCGTGTCCAAATGCAGATCGGTTTGAGAAGGCGAGCAACTCAGACTTGGATTTGACTATTGTGTACATGGTACGACACAGGTATTCTTGCATCAGAGTTGTATGCTCCTTCGAGATTTCTTTCAGGGTCTCCTAGAGCAGAGACATTCAGTGCTGCTGACTTTCCCCTCAGCTTACTCCTCGCTATTCGTCTACCCCGCTCTCCTAACGTTCCCAAGTATAATATTTATGACACCATGCCAAAACTCTTACACCTCGCAGAAACATCAATAGAGTTGTTGACATTGCCATTACCGTTGTCTGAAACAATTGTTAGTGGTGACTGTATTTTTCCGAGGACATAACTCAGTACTCCACTCTTTTTTAGGCTAGATCTTCGGATGACACGGAAAATGTGTTGAAGTCAGCGGTAGGTGACAACCAAACCGAGGTATATTTCACTACAATCTATCAATTTGACGTCCCCTAAATATTTTCATTGTCAGTCGAGCTCGTCGGAGCAGAAGTGCCGGCTGGGTGAAGAGTCGAAGAATTCCTATGTGCCGGATATTGGATGGGATATAAGACGGAACGATGTCAAGGTTGGTTTTCGGGTAGTACTACTTTTTACCTTTGGCTGATTTTCCGAAACACAAATATACGTGTTGTACAGGTTCCGCTTAGACAGTTGTGGATCACTGCCGAACAGAAGGAACACCTCAGCGATATTTACGCGACTCAGTCGGAGTATAGGAAAACATTTATCGCCACAGACTCTGTTCAGGCTGTGGCCAATACTCTCCTCACTCAGCATGGCCTAGATTACGCGACTCGTGAACAACTGGAGAGCAGATGGAAGACCGTATGGAGTACGAAGTGGAAGTCAGGGGACGGAAATATGCAGAGGGTACTGCTTCAATGGTAAATACCTTTTCAATATTCTATCGTGCTATGCTACATTTTTTGATATCATAGCGCTTGTGGTTACAATACCGATGCCCGTCAACACTCAACTGCCCGCCGTCTGAACAAGAACGTCTCGAATGAGGACCTGTGGACCCGTCACGCCCCCTACGACTTCACAGGATGTTTGGCGCACGCCGATATCACATTTACGGACTCAAACATGATCACCCGTATTGTAGGTTACTTCGACCACAATGAATCTTGTCAGACTTCCTCTCTTGTTCGCTATCCCGCTATCCCGATACATCCTCATGTTCTAGAAGTCGCATTGGCCCAGCTCGCAGATGGCGCAAAGTACGTGAAACATTCTCCAGATATTATTACAACGTCAGTCCGACTCGTCGGTGACTGATATTTTCTCTGCTTGTACAGTATCCGTACCGTGCAGAAGCGTAATACTCAGATGTGCGAGCAGCGTCTCTATCGTGATCAGCTCACCACAGACCCCCTCCGGGCCAACTTTCGCTACGAGCTGAGCAGATCCGATTACTCTCGACTTCATCGCCGCCATCACGAAGCTAAGGGGATTGATATCGACGTCTTACCACAGTATAATGTGGACGAATGGCTACAGCCAGGGCATCCTAATTTCAAGCCCACCATCTATGAAGCCGTCTTTCACTACTCCGCTCGTACGAGCAAATCCGAGCGTTTCGAAGTCTGTATATGCACTCCAGACATGGAAGATGCTGCTTGGTCGTACACGTACGAGTCACAGATGATACTCGATGGTACTTTCGGCGTCGCATCTTCGAGACTGCTCTTATTCATCGCCATGAGCGTCGACGAAGAGCGCAAGGGTGTTCCAATCGCTCTCTTCCTCTTCTCAGCACCTACGGGAAATCGTGCCACTCATGCTGGTTATGATACGAAGATCCTCACAAAACTATTGACCACTTGGAAGGAGTGGATGACGAAACGCCCATCTTCCCGGGGCCGTATCTTTGCGCCTGCCACAGTGATCACAGACACAGATACTAAGGAGCGAGGTGCTTTGAACATAGCTTGGCCCGGCGTAATTCTTCTCCTCTGTAAATTCCACGTACGCCAATGCTGGACGAACAAGCGAACCTCTTTACTTGGAAAGCGTGTAGAGTCTGTTTGGAAGTCACACGTTCAAAACCGACTTCGAACCCTTGAAAATGCGTGCGTATTATTCTGCTTTTTTCAAGGCCTCGAACTGATGTGTTGAAAAATATTGCAGACTTCTCGCATCTACTACCTTCGATAGTGCCTGTGCCCTGATAGTCTCCGAGCGGTCGCACCTCTCCCTCCTCCAGGGCGAATCGGATAGCCAAAATTTCGCTGTGGCTGGGCTTGCATTTCTCTCTTACATGGAAGAAACTTGGATGAACGAATCACTGTGGAGAAGTTGGTCTCAGTGTGGGCGCAACGATGCTGCTGCTCGCTTGGGTATCCCAGTCGAAGGAGTTTTACCGACTACGAATCATCTCGAATCGTTCAACGGGGTACTGAAGAACGATGACCTCTCTGAAATACAGCACGCCGGTCGTCGACTGCGATTTGACGTCCTCATCTTCTACATCATCTCCTACATCCTTCCCCTTATATTCGCCAAACTGCGTGTCCACCGCCATTACCTTGAGTGGCGACGCAAACGCTTCTCCCTTGCCGCAGGGAACATTCACATTCCTGACCATCAGACTCTTGCGACACAGAGAACGCAAAGAATCCTGGCTTGGTATAGCGTAGACGTTCGCAGAGACAGTGATGCGCAATCTATCGTCGACGCTTGCCGTCTTATTCCCGTTCCTTGTCCTATTGCCTATGAGCTCTGGGCAACGTGTGCCACATCGTTTGCCGATACAACCGTCACCACATATCCTCGATATTGGCTTTCAATACATAGCTCAGGTGCAGCGACTTGCACATGTCCAGACTGGCTTCGGCGAGGAGGTGCATGCAAGCACCTCCGTGCTTTTCGAATCGTAATCCAGTATTGGATCACTGCAGGGCAGGTCCCTGAAATGTATCTGTTTCCGTCTACGTATGACGAAGCATTAGATATTCAGGCAAAAAACGAGGCTTGGTATGGCGAAAAGATAACGACATCTATAACATCACCCATCTCCCTCGACACTTGGCCTCAGGGCTACAGTGACTCCACACCGCCTACTACGATGATCGCCCCGGGAGAGACCATCCATAGAGCAGCACTCCCTCCCCCTCACATCGAGGATCGTGTTCCATCATTGCTCGTGGAGCAGGAACTGGAGTCACTCGCTACAGGAGCTGATGACGACGAGGGCCTAGGGCCCACACTTCAGACAGCCGTATGCCCTTATATTATATATGTCATCACTCGAGGTTACTGATAGCACATTCATAACAGAAACCTGAACTCTCCGAGGGTACAAACACCCAACACGAATGCAACAGCCGTGCAATCATGCTTCAGGTACAAAGCCGTATTGACCATGAAGTGGCTCAGCTACTTCCTCGCCTGCATGGCCTTGCCACTCTCATGGGCGATGCAATTCAAGTGAGGCCGAATGCTAACCTCCTCGAACTCCGTGAAGTGCTTCAGGATCTTACACATGAAACGGAAAAACTTACTTCGGGAGACCGCTTGTCTTCGACGGGAGAAACTGCCTCTTCCAAGGCGAGTGTGCCGCAGGCTCTAGACCAACCACTACTGAAGACACGTAAGTCCAGATAAATCTGAACAGTATCAAACACAAACTATTCGGCACTGTGGCTAATAATTTGTTTCCGAAATCTAGCCCCGCAATCGTCAACCTCGCTCAAGAGAAGTAGGGAGAGCCAGAGCACAGTTTCATTAATGCCTCCTTCACCTGAGGCCCAACAAAAACGTAAGAAGTCCTTTGGATTTCTTTGAGCGACTCAGACCCACCGTAGTGTTAGTAGTTACACAGTTACTAGGAAATAATAGTGATTGCTACGTACATTTCTTGTATCTAGCCGTGTCTTGTCTTCGAAAAAAGATTCTGGCCTATGTGATGTTTTTATCGCAAGTCCGTACGTTTAGGAAACAACGGTGAATTGCCTAGTAAGATGGATGAGCCATCAGTGGTGGCACTATGCGTCAAGTCCACTGAATGACTTCTGTAGGACCTAGAATAATGATTTTTTAGGGCTATGCGGAAGTCAAGCAGAAGAATGAAATAGAGATGAAGAAGAAGAGAGAACGTAAAAGATGGAACTTTGAAGACGCACATCCACTATAAGCACCACTTTCACAATACTGGTCAAACACGTAGACACCGGATAGATTCAGTTATTGCTAGCACAGAAACATCTCTACGTGGCTCAAGCTAATAACGGAACTTGGAGTGAATGGTCTGCGCAACATGGATAAATTGTTGTCTGCCAGATATACTCTGGCACCTTTTGACGGATGGCTTCTAGATAAGAAAGAGCGGTCTTGAGGATGTCCGACGAGCCTGTCCTCGATCACCACAGAAGTTCGTGAAAGAAAAACTCTAGATAGACCAGTCGATTTGATTGGGCTGGCTCGCCGAAGATGGTGGTGTATCGTAGGACGGCGGGCGGTACATGCGGCGGGCGTCAGTGGGTGTGTTGGCACAGGCGACTAAGTGAAAGATAATTGCCCAGAATATTTAACCTGTGACCTTTGCTCTTGAGAACAGAGCTTTGAAGTCGAACAAATACATTGGGATGCCCATAATACATAGGGCATGTCTTATTTATGCATGCTTCGCTAGAAATCGACGGGGACAAGCACTGGAATATCGCTCTGAGATATGGCGAGGCCGGTCCGGCGGTCCGATTCAGCTCACGCGTGAGCTGCTCATTGTGGCACCCAAGTGGCACTAGTTCATTGGCGTCAAGTTGGTGTTGTACTGTTGAAGTTTCGAGTCTCGAGTCTCGAGTACACTCAGAAAGAACAAATATACAGAGAGACAAAGACTCCTCTTGGAATTTTATTCACAAAGGCAAGAACATGTAGTACATGGAGTCGTAAAAAAACAACGGACCCGGGACCACACAGAGCCTACATCAGAAACGTACATGGCCGCCGTCAAGGCATGACACCACCAAGATATAAAGGAGGAGATGGTCATGATTTTTCACACACAACATAATCTCTGCCATAGATGCATAAAAACTGGAGAAATCACATATTAGATACACAACTAGAAAGCAGAATCAAGTAGATAAACGAACCAGATCACTTCTCGCCATCAGAGTCATCAGTCGACAGAATCTCGAGTGTCCCATCCTCGTGCTCAACGAAACAAGTCTCAGTCTCCACTGCCTTTCCCTTTCCCTTGCCCTTGTGCTCAACCGTCGCCTTCATCGCCTTGTAGGAACGGGGAAGAGAAGAGCTCGCCCTCCTCTTCAGGTTGCGCGGTACGTTCTTAGCAGGACGAAGAGTGGATGGAAGGGAAGAGGGTCCCGGCGCAGTGAGAGAGGTGGATGAAGGGCTGGAGTAGCTAGGCATGATGGATTCGAACTTGCATACGTGAACTTGAAGTTTTTCGGGGGTCATGATGAGGCGGCAATGCGGGCACTGCGAAAGGAGAAGCATCAGCTCCTCGAAGGTGATGCCAGCACGTTGAGTCTCTCCGTCAAGCCTGAACAAACGCTCCATGGTCTCGATAGAGTCAGAGACGGGCACGTCGCAGGCCCTCCTACCCGAAAGGTGTGGAACATCGACCCAGAATCTGCTCAAGTCATCGATGAAACCTGTATCCTTCACTAGAGTACGATACAATGCAAGAAGACTAAGTAAGAACATGTTTCATAATACAGTTGCTAGAACGACTTGATGCTTACCTTGAGTGAACATATTGTACTCAAACTCTGAGTCTCGAGGGCGCTGAGTAAAGACGTCCCCAAGGCCGGCGGTGCCATGACGGTCCTGAGAGCTGGACGGGCTAGCGGTGTCGAACAGTGCTTTCATAGGATAGGGTGTATCCTCGAGTTTGATGGGGGTACTCGAGGTGGCGGCGGCGGCGGCGGCGTTCAACGCGTGTTGGACAGATGTGAAGTCCCGTGGAGGTGAGACCGTATAGATCTTTCGCATGCTATCGCGGCGGCCACTCTTCATCTTCAGCGGTTCCGGCGACACGCTAGATGGGATGGTGTTGCTGCTTCCGGAAGCTGACAACAAGACAGGAAGAAGGTTAAGACTGATAAGACGAGCACAATAAAGATGGCAGACGTACCAGGGGGAAACAGAAATGTCGGCTTGAATGGAGTAAGTGAGAGAGAAGTTCCCGTGTGAGCTAGGAACATCGGTGATATGTTAATGCTAATGATTCAAAAGACAATGACAGCCAACCTGAAACGTACCGTCCTTGAGAGGAAAAGTCTTGCACGGCAGGTCTGGATGAGTGCGCACAAAGTGCGCTAAGTTCACTACACAGAAAGTGTAACAGGCCGCAGTCAGGTTCAGGACGGCTGAAAGAAATGTGGGTACTGACGAAAATATGAGCATTTCATAGTGGAGCATGTGAGACAAGGGTCTCCTAGATGCTCGCCAGTCGTAACAGGGATCTTGAGCACGGTCGGCGCTGGAAAACCAGGAGTGCGCAGAGGGCAGAAACATTGAGGACGCTCCCAGGTATGGGTCTCGACATACGCGCGGAACTCGCTGGGAGGTATCGGAGCTCCACCGGCTTCCTTGCACGGGCTACATAAGCGCAGCCAGCATCAGTCAAGAAACAATAGATGGACAGATGTTTGGGGAGAATGTGGTAGACGCACTAGTAGACGGGTTGAAGCGCCATGTTCGAGGCGACGAACGACCCGATGAAGCCGATGTTGCGCAGTTGATCCTTCCACGGGTAGAAGATAGGGTCGAAGCGAGGCTCCTGAGACTTGGGCGGAGACGAGGGGTTAGACGAATCAGCCATTGCGATAGTACAAATCAATAGTGGGTGAGGGAACTGGCCGGGTGAGCTGATGGGTAAGTTTACGGTCAGAATATTAGTATGTATCCGTCACCTCCAGACGTTCTGTGAACGGACTTCCATGATAAGAAATAAACATACCTCCAGCTATTCTCTGGCACTTATGACGAAATGTTCTTCAGAGTTTCCTTGAAATTTCCTACCTTGTCAATCCGTCAGAGAAATGGGGGAGCGGCTCAGTCGGATCCCAACGAGAACATCAGTCACACAGAATTAAACTCGATGGTTACACATTTGACAGGGAGCAACGCTGAGGAAAACGAGGCGAAGCTTGAATTCACAAATGGCGGAATACATACTTTTTCGGTACGAGTGGAGTCCCGGACTAGATAGGAAGGGAAAGGGGTCGAAATGAGAAAGAAGACGGCGGGAGAGGCGGGAGGCGGGATCATCGAGAACATCATATACATTGGCAGGTACTGTCAATCACACGCATGGCATCGCAGAAGTGCAAAGGGCATGTTGATGGAAGGACCCGATGGCCTGACAGGCATTGCGTCACTCTTTGTTCACGCCCACCTTCCCCTCTAGCGCCACCTCGGGTGCCACGCTAGCTATTCAGTCATTACAAGCTCTCATGACGCTCGTCACCCAAGAAAGCCTTGCTCCCCTCCACCATTCTCTTATCCTCACCGTCAGCGACAACGTCGGTGAAGACCCCGCTGGATGAGAACCACACTTCGAATAATGTCATCTTTATCGACAAGCAATTCCAAACAAACCCTTTCAGCTCTTCCGCTTCCGTCCAAGTCTAACCTTCTCATCCATAACTTGACGCCAGACCCGGCCACGCCTTCTGTGTCAGTATTCAAGGAAGTCATCTCGACGGGTCCATCAGTACAGAGGAGATCTCGCATCTTACCAGCCCAAGCGCACTTCTCTCACGTCTCACCATACCCACTTCCGTTCCCATTCCAAATTACACCTCCGGAAAATCCAGAAGAAGAGATCGAGGACAAGGCGGCGTACGTGGAGAGTTGGCTCGCGAAGAGGGAGGCGACGGAACCCAGAGGGTCAAACGATGCGAATGGTTTGACGATGCATTATCCGAAGGAGGGGATGAGAGAACAACCCGTAGAACTCATTGGACTCTCGGAGACGGGTTTGAGGGACTTCCTTCCTCAACTAGATGTCGGGGACTCGTTCGAGGTCTTAGGCGTTCCGGAACTCACACCATCTACCTCTGAAGGCGAAGTACAGATACACGAGAATGGGATTGTGGAATCGACGAAGCCCGGTACGAAAGCACGTCAAGAGCTCGTGGACATACTCGGAGGTCAGGCCACGCTTATGTCGAAGGACGGAGCAGAGGTTCCGTTTGCGCCTTGGTCTTTGAGGTATAGTGGACATCAGTTTGGAGTATGGGCTGGGCAGTTGGGTGACGGGAGAGCTATATCTATTCGTGAGTATTTATCCTTGTCGGCTTGCCTGAAGCTCCGCGAATAACACCCTCTTTGTTGTGTGACATGCAGTGGCGACTCCACACCCATCTGATCCAGACTCCGTAGTTGAACTACAACTCAAAGGCGCGGGTCGCACACCACTCTCTCGCTCAGCAGACGGTCTCGCTGTCGTTCGTTCTTCTATTCGCGAATATCTATGCGCAGAAGGTATCCGTGCCTTCTCATGTCCCTCCATCTTTCTTCTGCTGACGAACTCGGGACTTCAAACTGAATAGCTATGCACGCACTATCAATCCCGACAACTCGATCCCTCTCTATTCTTTCCCTACCTTCCCTCCCTGTCCGCCGCGAACGTCGTGAGGCTGCATCGATTGTAACCCGCATGGCACCGTCGTTCCTCCGCATCGGCTCTTTCGAAGCCCTAAACCCTCCGGCCAGAATGTTCTTCCTCGGTGGCGGGCAGCAGGAAAGGGATCTTGAGGCGCTGAGAATACTTGGAGAATGGGTCGCTTTTAAGGTGTTGAAGCTCAAGGAGAATGCGAAGGAGGGAGAGGGGAGTGCGTGGGGTAGGGACTTGGTACTTGAGGTGGCGAGGAGGAATGCGAGGATGGTGGCGGGATGGCAGGCATATGGGTTCATGCATGGGGTCATTAACACGGATAAGTGAGGGCTTTTTGATATAATGCTCGTCGTCTTGTGCAGTGATGCTAACGGTATAGCGTGCAGCGTTTCCGTTCTGGGACTGACGATTGATTATGGTAAGCGTTTCTACTGTTTGGGAAGATATACCAAAGCTCAATTCGATCATGATGATCTGAAACCAGGTCCCTACGCGTTCATGGACGTATTCGATCCTATCCACATCTGTAATCACTCAGATGAAGAAGGTCGATACTCGTACAAGAACCAACCCTCCATGATGTACGTCTCGTCGAGCCCGAACTCGCACATCATCATGATTTCTCGCTCTCCTCGCTCACTGTTCCGCGTTCAAACGCTCTGTACAGCCTATTCGCACTCCGCGCCCTTTTGAACGCACTCTCGCCCCTCATAGGGCACGAGCTTCAACACTCCAATACGCGGGTCCCAGTCGGCTGGGCAGCTAATCTCACCGATGACGAGGTGAAGGATTTGAGTCAGAAAGGACGGGAGGAGCTAGAGAATGAGCTCGAGGAAGTAGTCCTAGAGGAATCTGGGAAGGAATACGGGAGGAGGATGCGGGAGGTACGTGCGGGTAATCCGTATTCTTTGATAGCAACGTAGATTAAGACGAGATGGTTTACTGATTTATCTTTTTGCTTATTTGTGTAGAGGTTTGGCTTCAAGACTATCGAGGACGCGGACGAAATATCCATCGTCCGACCGTTCCTCACGCTCCTTCAGAACAACTACCTCGATTTCCACGGCGCATTCCGACTGCTCTGTACCCTTAAACCTTCGAATGTCTCAGGTGGGGCGGAGCTTGACGCGTTCGTCGCCAAGATGCTAGGATTCACTTCGAGGCCGGAGATGATCGTGCAGGATTCTGCGAGGAAGGAGTGGAAGGATTGGTTAGGGAAGTATATGGAGAGGGTCGTGAGGGAGAAGAAAGAATGGGAAGGATCTCAGTCCATGGCGAACGGCGTTAATGGCAACGGCGAGGCCAAGAGTGGGAATGAATGGGAGGAAAAGAGGTTAAGGGAGATGAGGGGTAAGAATCCACGGTTCGTGTTGAGGCAGTGGGTGCTGGAAGAGGTCATCAAGAAGGTGGAGGACGATAGTAAGGAGGGAAAGAAAGTTTTGGCAAAGATTATGCACGTGCGTAATCATATCTCTTGCCTATTATTTTAATTCGCTGATACCCTCGGTTCTGTTTGTTTTGACGGTGCACAGATGGCATGCAACCCGTACGAAAGCTGGGGTGATGAGGACGAAGAGTACGATATTGACGGTGAGAATGGGGATGAAGAGATGAAGCAGGAGAGGCGGGTGTGTGGTGTGGGTGAGAAAGCGATGTTGGGTTTCCAGTGTAGTTGTTCGAGTTGAGTGGTTCTCTGCAGCTGTCGAAGAAGATCAAGAGGCGTGCAGGCGTACGTGAGTACCGGAACGCTTGTCAGACTGTAGTCTAGGTAGGTCGCTCGACGTGTATCGAAAATATATGTACTTTTAGTCTCGTATGTTACACCTCGATTTCATCGGTTTGTCTACTTTGAGCTTCGAGTAGAACTGGTAATGAAGAAGGGAGAAGAGCTTGCGAGGATATTGTGTGGGAGCAAGAGTTTTCACGACGCGCTTCACAAGCTTCACCCAACGCGATCACACTTATTTCCACGCTCCCATCGGCGAATACCGGTCCCGATTCTTCCCCACCAAATCGTCCAACTGCCCGATATGCGGTGTTCTCGAAACGAGACACCACATCCTCAATAGCTGCCCACGCTACGTTCGACCGCGGAGAATGCGTTTCGTAGAGTTTCTAACAGACTCAGCGGAACCCATCCCGGAGTTAGTCCGGTTCCTTGCGAGGAACCCAACGTCATTCACATTCGCTGATGCCCCGCCCACATAGGAGAAGGAGGAGGTGCCGCGATCGAGCTCAACTCGGCCTGGATACGGGTCTGTCATCCTACTTCCCTAGTTTCGTTTCACGGTCTTTTACTTAGTGCACGAGAACTTGGGTATCAGCTCCATTTTCGAGTACAGTACGGTACGGTACAGGTCTCGTCCCTAGTTGCTTACTTGTAGATACGCAAGGCGCCCCTGGCTTCGCCGGCGCGGTATAAATATGTTGACTCAAAAAAAAAAAAGATCACACTTATTTCAATTTGACCGAATAATGTGGCGTACACGCTTTCGCACAGTGTGGCCCCTTGTTCGGGACCTTGCATGAAACAGGCCTTGTTATCAACTAAGAAAAAGCCAGCAACATGCCAGCAGTTACCCCTATAACAGAGGTTCCATCGTATATCTCCCCCGAAGAGCATCGGACACTCACGGCCTCCACTCCGGCCTCTTTCACCTCCATCCCTCCCGTTCTTCGCCACACAGAAACCAATGTCCGTGTCACCTTTGACCCTCCACTTAACCCCACAATTTTTGGACCGGATGATGCCAGAGAGGGAACACTATATGTTATTGAGAGGTGTGCTTGACTATCAGCGCGATGGCGCTCTTTTTGTACATATTGTTCAGAATTCGAACGGCGACGCTAATATCCTTCATCATATCCACAGCGCACTGGTCTTCATGTCAACAACAGGAAAAGGGTTCCAAATCACATATCCATCCATCACGCTCCACGCCATCTTGCGTTCAGGAGAAGGACCAGCTTCAATATACTGTCAACTTGACGAAACGGACTATAGCCAAACCCCAATGACGATAGCCGCAAACGGTGCAGGGGAAGGCGAGGAGGAAGTGACAGAGATGCAGGAGATGCGCGAGCTACACATTATCAGCTCAAAACCAGAGAACCGTGCGTGATAGCGGTTTTTTCTGTTAGCACCACACCAACTCACCGTTCCTCTCTACTCATTTCGCCATCATCTCTGACACGCTTCCTTCCTTCCTTAATAGTCGAACCTATCTTCGAGTCTCTTTCATACTGCGCCTCGTTACATCCAGACCCCAACATGTCAGAGGACGAAGACGATTTCGGGATGGGCGACGAGGCGTTCGTCGACACGGCCGGGTTCGAGACATTCAACGGGACAGATGGAGAGGAGTTGAGCGAAGTGGGCAGGGTGCGCAGCGATTTCGTCAACAATAATCGTTTTGCACCGTACTAGACATGTCTTGATCCTTCTGCTTCTTTCCTTGGCTACATCGTCCATGTGGATGCTTTTGTAGGCGGCGCTAGAGCATCTTGAATCTATCATCTACGACCCGCACGAGCTGCTACAAGAGGAAGGCGAGAATGGCACAGGAGATGAAGTCGAAGCATCAGATATCGCGAACGTGAATGGAAACGCCACAGTCAATGGGACGTCCCATACGGTTGAGGAGGGTCAGTTCTCGGACCCGGAGGAACGCAACGCAACTGAACGGCCGTAAAAGCATATTGAATATCCTTCTAGAGGTTGGGCCTGGTGGTGGTCTTTATTATTTCTCCGAGGTCTGGGTTGCCTGCTCTGATATCTTGTACTTGTCGTAGTCTTGTACAATTGTTGTTGTACACGAAAAAGATAAGCAAGGCTTTGAACAAGCAAGGCTCGAAAAAAGTCTAGAGTTGATGGTGACCAGACCATAATACAGTAGGCAAGTGAGCGCACATGATACCGAGGTATTATACATTTCAAACACTCATACTCAAAGACAGCACCCAGTCCACGACCTCTCCTGCAACATACATTCCACATCTACTACATCGTTGCGCTCAGCCGGTCCTAGGATACGCCCCATTGCTCTCCGAGTCCTGGCTCCGTCTTCTTCGTGTCACCCCTCACAACAGTTACAGTCATCCTTCGCGCACAACTTTTCTTCCTCCCCATTATCTCATCAGCGCGGCGTGTTTGGTAAGGGTAGTTGCTCGTATTGTTGTCGTCCACGTTAGCTGGGGTGAGGGAGCTAGGTGTGACGTGCAAGGTTTCATGCCCCAACGCCGGTAGAGAAGACCTAGAAGTCTCGAGTATGGAAGGTGTCGTGAAGGTACGTGGCTCCTGCTGTGGACAAATCGGTGCGGCAGGTATGGCGCCTTCTGGCAGCATCAAGATACGCTCGTTAGAACTATTGCACACTGGATAGTACACGGTACCATTCGGGTGCATCATCCCGGCTGTCGCGGAGTCCTGGACCTGGTGAGCGGGCGAAGCTAGAGGGAACGATACTTCTGGAATAAAAATGGACTCTGGATGTGTGAATGGGCACTTCGTTCGAGTCTGGCACGACACACCATATCGGCAAGGGGTATACTTGACGTCTGTAAGAAAGAAGAACAACGAGGGCTCAATATTGACACAAATCATAACTGCATAGAAAGATAACATACATGAGCTCTTGTCATTGGGATGAACGAACCGGCAAGATGGTACTTCGCACTTCCCGTTGGTCACGTACGCCCAACAATGTGCCTTACCCTTCTTTGTTCTCCCATTACTAGAATGGAGAGACATCGGCGTATACGAAGACGAGCTTGGGTGAGAGGGTGCCGCGTTCCCGTACTGACGCCATTCAACGGTGCTGACTCTGCTATTCGCTGCCTTTGCATCCTCTGCTATGCTAGTCAGCAAGTCAAGGTCGTGTATGCTAAAGGGGAAATATTTAGTCTCTATTACTTGGGAAGGGGCGTCAATGTCATCCGACGTACAAGTTGCAATTATCTCTCAAAGGACAATACAGGCCCTTTGACCTTGCCCAGTGTTTACACATTACAGTCTTATACGACAGAGGGCGAGAACCAAGCGCCGTAGATGAGGTCCCCGGAACCTTGTCGCCGGCGGCGTGAATGTCGGTATCAGTTACGCCCAGTGGTGGAGCATGAGGAGTTCGATATACCAAGGCGTGCAAGAAGCCAATCGTGGTGCCGTTTGCGAGGTGGGCCGTTGGACTGCGAGACTTCTGGGCCGAAGGACGTTGAGAGGCAGAAGGCAAAGTAAAGCAGGTAGAATGGGGTGACAAGTTCGGTGGAATCGAAAAAGAGACAGTCCGCTGAGCTCTAGACTTGTCTTTGCCTTGCACTTTGGGGTCCATAGACGTAGTCGACGAATCGCCCCCAGCTGCCTCGGCATTCGACGCCGCAAGATGCTGACCTCCGTCACTGTTTAGTGGTGTCTTGTCAGGAGTCCAAGGATTAGTCCACTCGATATTTTCAGGCAATGGAGTCAGCGTCATCGGATTCCAGACCCTTGAAGCCTCTGCACTCTTCCACTCTTCGAGCTTCGCGAGCGTGGCATAGGACATGCACTCGTAGAGCACGACGGGCAAACCTCTATTTAGAGCCCGTTAATGTGGAATCTAAACCTTGGTCGAAATATCATATAGGGATGCCAATTTAGCGCTCTCTAAAGCAAAACTTTAGCGAGCTCTATAGTGAATTCCATTGATTATTCTCTGGATTGCCTTTAGAGGATGCTAAAGAGGTTCGGGGTTGCCACATAAGGCAAGCCCGAGGTGCTCGACAGCCTTTAGCGTCCTCCAAAGTCAATCTTCAGCGTTTGTACGGCATTTCTACAGAAAATGCATAGGCCTGCCTTTAGAGGTCTCTAAAGTTTCTCTTTAGTACTCCCCAAAGGGGAGTCCACATATAATATATGGAAATTACTTTAGAAACACCTTTAGAGCACTCTAAATAGTGGTTCCCCGGCCGTGGAGTCTGTACCACAGCCAGTCTGAGGCCACTGAACCTGTGTAGTCCCTGGTCGCCGAAGGATTATGATTTTCGTAGTACCATTCCGGGAATGAAATATGTTGAAGGGGACAGTTTGAAGAGCAGAGATTTCTATCGATGTAAGGACAGAGCGATGGTGAATCTAGCGGAATAAATTGCAGTGGTTGGTCAGTCAGGACTGTCGATGACAGTAGCAGGCAGAAACGCACCAAGATAATCAGGCCCCAGTGATTCGTTGTTCATGTTGATCGAGGCGCGGAAAAGTGCTACAAGAGAGTCGATGGTACGGCGGTTGGGAGGCCGAATTGATGCGTAAGTCCGAGTTGTTCGGCCAACTTACATGAACAGTGTGTTCTCAGAGAGTGAGAGGTGGAGGGTGCGTCGGAGTGAAACCTCTTTAGGAGCTATATATACTCGGCACGAGCAAAGAAGACAAAGGGTGCCGGACACGGTGGCATACTGTCCATAGCAACCACAATGAAGACGCCAAATCCGTGTCTGCGCTTTCGGTGCCGACAGACCGGTCTCAGCCGAGAATTGCCCTCGCTGTTTGAGCAGAGACTGGATGAAAAGATCGCACCTAATCCAAAAACCAGTCTATCCAAACAGATTATCATCATCGAAACCCATATAGAGTACACGGTCGGTGGATGGTCGTGGCGGGTAGTGGTCAGTCCAAGGATAAGTAATTGGGAGAGAAAGGAAATGCCCGGCCCGAGTTCGACTAAGTATTGGCGCCCATTGGTTCGGCGCCGTGGCACCAGGCTTGGATGTGGCGCACTCGGGCTAGTGAGACGGAAGATATGAGATTCAGGCAGGACCGGGGCGAACGAAATTAAGCAAAGCAGTATCGAAAAACTATTGTACAACATATGATGGTAGATAAATCTGAATCATCGGGCAGAGTCTAAGCAGAAAGGAACATGAGCAGGTGAGCAGATACCGTAAATGCATGATAAACGCGATCGAGAGGTCAAGAAAGAACGTGAAGTACTACTAGTATCCGATTCTAACCCCTACCCATTCGTCGTGGGCGCAACAATCGCAAGCTCAACTTGCCAACCTCCCTGTGTCACTTGATAGAAGCTCAGTAGGTAGAGGCTTTCTAGCGCAGTATCACCTGGGTCTGGTATCGCCGATGTTGCTGCCGAGACAACGTCCCGTTTAGCACTCTGAAAACAGGTTTAGAAGCAATCGATGATGCATGCCCCAATGGAGTGAGTTGGACATACAGCTGTGAACCTCTTGAGCGCTCGTGCGAGACGTATAACTAGTTCTCCTTGAGTGATAGGAGTCGCGGAATCCTTCCAACTTTTGGTACGAACTAAGGTGGTCCACGGTGTATGATCAGGCCACTGCGGGTGGAGAGATGAGCATGAGCGAAACTCAAGAGATGTCGAAAATAGCCCACCAAGACATGTAGCGTGATATTCGTGCCGTGAGATTGCAAGACAGGTTCGTTGACGCCGTGAAGACAAGCACGCGGGGCGCCATCAAGTATTTGGGCAACACTCAAATAGCCTCCCTCCTTGCCCAGCCTACAACTAAAATCAACACAGTCAAGGCTGGATTCGTCCATACTACCGTAGCGCGTTTTCCCTGACTTCGATGGAGGGAAATAGCGACCTTGTGGGACGATATAGAGGGACGACCGTGTGATGGTTTCGGAGGAGTCGATGAGGAAAGGAGTGGAGGCGTTCTTGTCAAATGTAGATGCGCTTTGTATGCTGTCCACGCCAAAAACAGTGGCGTGGCGAAGTGACAATGAGAACGGACGGGCAGCAAGAGTTGGCGCAATAACGGCCGGGATAATATTATGAACGTGGACATGTCGTGAACTGAGTGGCGCTAAGGTTAGAGGAATAATGAGACTAAATCTCAGAGAGGCTTCGGCGTATGGCGAGGTTACCGGCGCATGGGGATGTGTCGGTATCCGTTTGAGAGCAATCGTAGACTTGGACCGAAGTAGAGGGGTGGATTGAAGTCCATGGCCTGGGTTGTGGCAGCCGTCAGGGGGGTACGGCATCACTACTAGCTGAGGCGAGTCGAGAGAATCGAAAGAAACTGTTCGCTGAGTCCGAGGAATAGCGGGAGTAAAAGTAAGATTCCAGTCACAACGTCAAGATGCGGAGCTTAGGCCCTGAGAAATCATGGTGATAGCATACGGCGGTTGAGATGCATTGTGTGTACTCATGAGATGCAGTCATCGACTTGGGCAGGAGGGCAGAGTACGTACTTTTTGGACTTTGTACTGTAAATCAATAAATTCCTGCTCAGGGTGAGATGAATCAGAGTCCGAGAAGCAGTCAAAATTAGAGTAGCATTCGATCTTGTGCAAGTGGCTCGTGGTGGAGGTCGGTTGGTAAAGGAATGGGCCATGTTAGAGTCGTGTTTTATACGACGATACGGCACGCGCATTGGGACGATATGGCATGGAATGTGCGTTCTCTGAAACCGGGCGTGAGAGTGAGAGCCCAGAGGTAACACATTGGAGCTTTCTGAGAGTAGTAAAAGGATGGCCGCTGTGAAGGATTTGGGCAGGGCGTTGGCCGCGTCCGAGCTCGGGGGAAAGCGAATTTACCGAATTTCCGGAGCGATGGGAAACAAGAGGTGAGCGGAATTGGAATCCGGCACACAGCTCGGACATTCGGCTACTGAGTTCTCACGAGGGGGGTTGTCGTAACATGCCTTCTGAATTACCATTTTGGGCTGCATGGCCGATCCGAGAGCGCCATTGTGGCCCACACCGTTCTGTGGTATATTCGCTACTTCACGCAGAAGTATCCGTAGAGAACTTCACTTTTGGTATCCTGCATCAAAAGGCGCTCGCTCCGAGTAGTGAAATGAGCTGAAATGCTCATCAACGGCTCTCCAGACTCACAAACACCACAGTGCCACTCAGCTTCATGCGCGTCTACTCCGCCGCTCGCATTGCTCGAAGCTGCCTTTTAGGGCAACGTTACGACAACCTCCCCCCCGTGGGAATCAAATAGCCGAGGACCTTCCCATGTCTGGCATTGCAATTCCGCCCACCTCTTGATGGGAAAGGTACCGTAACGGAATCGGGTCGAGATTGATCCCAACATCACGCATCTCCTCAACTTGAATGTTACAAGGAATTTCCACGGCCGACTTCTATCATTCATATCATACAATCGTCTCTCAACGTTGATGTTCGGTTGATATAGATGTGTCGTACAGGTATGCCAATGCGGCAAATATGGCATACAACATGGAATTGGGTCGAGATTGATCCCAACATCCCGCATCTCCTCAACTTGAATGTTACAAGGAATTTCCACGGCCGACTTCTATCCTTCATATCATACAGCCATCTCTCAACGTTGATGCAGATGTGTCGTCGAACAGGTACGTCAATGTCTCAATGCGGTGTCTGTGAGTCATGCGCTGCGTACCATACGATACCTTCGGTGTTCCATTTACCTGAACAGTCCCACTCGATACAAGACCGGAGTACGTGCAAGTACATAGTATAAATCACTACTCAAATCATAGTCCATTGTATTATCACCGGCCCCAACTTCTGCTTCAAGCTCAGTCTCAGGCCGGAAACCCTGAGTCTACCATCTATCTCGTCTATCCTCCACTTGAATCATCGCTTGATCGACCCCCGTCGCAGCTTGTCCGCTCTGTTGATCTGACATTCTCAGTGACCAACCTGCCTGTAGAAACCTTCCACGCTTACCTTGGTCCTTACTTAGTTCCTGCGACCACGCTTAGTGTCACTGCCGACATCATCTACGCCGATATTCGAATCACCGACAATGGCTAAACAATGCGGGCTAAGTGCGTTTCCGAGGAGCCACTGTGGTCCTGGCTATTTGCTAATGCCCTCTCACAGACTGTGATGGTCTCTGTGAGAACTGTATTCAACATACTTGCAACCTTTTGGGATCCATGAGGTCTGTTCCGTCTTTTTTTTGATATGATGCTCTTATGACTCGACAACTCACGGCGTACTCTTCCACGTTTCACAGCCCCAGCCTTCCAAGTCACGGCCAGGACCACAGCCGTAGCGAGCCCCTTGACGTGCAGATGCTCTCCACTGTTGTAAGTTACATTGATTTTCATGTCTTGCACAATCTGATTTCTCGACGATCAGTTCGAGGATCCTGTCAACAGTGGGCTCGGTGCGCACACTGAAAATCACCTGGATGCGCTCCCCGACTCTTATTTTGCTCCGGAGTCTGGTATCGCCCAAGATATGCAGGTTTCAAATGGGTCGAATGCCACTTGTGGTGCCACAGTGCGTGCAAAGCACCCGTTTGTTTTCCATGCCCTATCCTCACTGTGCTCCCATAGTCGCAGGATCCGAGGGAAGAGGACACTTTTATGCCGCCCGTCACAACGTCCTTCGACGGCTTCCAGCTTGACGCGACCTCGAACTTCCAGACCGCGCATTGGAATGACAACACAATATATCCTATATACGCCCCCCACCAGCAACCCGTCCTCGAACAAGGCTCTTACACTCCCTCGAACGTTCAGCACCCGCACTGCATACAGTCCCCCTCTTTCTCCTCTACCTGGGACAACCTGATCGGCTCTCCTCAGCCCGCTTCTCACCAGACGGATGTTAGCGATAACTCTACTAGTAATCCTTACGCCGAGCAGTACCTGCTGGATATCGAGCAGCGGGGATGCGACGCACTGTCCATCCATGTTCGGATCCCTCCCTCTATTCCCAGTGCTATGTACTTCGATAACCACCTCATGGCCGAGTTATCGCAGGAGGCTGATGGTACACTGAACGTTCGTGTTCATTTACCGCCGGGCTATGCGAACATAAGTAGTACCTTCGTTCACGCTTGACTTCGAAGCTCGTTCTCAAAGGCTCTCGGAGAGCCTATTGCCCCGTCAATTCCACTCTCCAATATCGTTGCTTGTTCTGCTATCGTTTTGAAATTCCTTTTACTCTTCTTTTTGCTTCGTCTGTTTGCTCTTTATTGTCACGAGCCATCTACTCATCAATTCGCTCTGTTATCGTTTCATTCTTCCCTTCGTGTTTTGCTCCAGCTGTACTATATTCGCCGTCTGTGGTCTGGTTGTAGTTTTCCTGTATGTCGGGTGGTCTATCGATGTCCGTTTATGTATCAGTCCTCACCGCCTGCATGGTCGTAATTGATATGAAGTCTGTTTTGTTTATTCACAATGCGTTGAAAAGCACTTGAAAGATAATCGAGCTCAAGTGGTGTGGCGATTGAGAGATTGGCGCCGTGGCTTCGTCAGTCGTCGGAATCAAGTGGGGATACCCATTGGTACGGCGCTGTGGCACCAGGCATCGATGTGACAAACTCTGGCTAGTGTGACAAAACAGCATAATATTTAGGCAGGACCGGGACGAACGAAACTACTGTCTTAGCAAAGCAGGAGCAAGCAATTATTGTACAATGTATAATGACAGAAAAATCGGAATCATTGGGCAGAGTCAGAGGTGAGCAGATGCCGTGTACGTATGATATATGTACGCGATCTAGAGGTCAAGAAGGACGCGAATTAATTTATTCAACCCACATCACTGCATCTATCTTCGTGTAGACCTACTCATTCCTCCCGGGTGCTACAGTCGCAAGCTCAACCTGCCAAGCTCCCTGCGTAACTCGGTAGAAGCTCAGCAGGTAGAGACTTCCCAGCGCAATACTACTTGGGACTGATATTGTCGAAGATGCCGCGCTGACATCCCGTTTGGCGCTCTGAAAGCAAGTTTAGAACCGATTGATGAAGCGTGTTCGAACGGAACGAGTTACACATACAACTGTAAACCTCTCAAGAGCTCGCGCGAGACGTAAAGCTAGTTCTCCTCGAGTGATAGGAACCGAAGAATCTTTCCAACTTTTAGTGCGAACTAAGGCGCCCCATGGTGCATAGCCCGGCCACTGCAGATGGACCAATTAGCGTGAGCAAAACTCAAGAAATGTTGGAAGTGGCCCACCAAGATATGCAGCTTGATGTTTGTACCGTGACGTTCTAGGACGGTTTCGTTCGCACCCTCAAGGTAAGCATCCGACAGGCCTTCAAGAATTTGGGCGACTGTCATACTGCACCCGTCCTTCTCCGGCCCACAACTGAAATCAACACAGTCAAGAGTGGGTTCGCTGATATTCCCGTAGCGCGTTTGGGCTGACTTCGATGGAGGCGCATAGCGGCCCTGTGGAACGGTACAGAGGGAAGACTGCGTGATGGTCTCGGTGTCGCTGATAGGAGTGGAAGTGTCCTTGTCAGTTGGTGATGCGTCTTGTATCCTAGAGATGCCGACAAGGGTGTCGCGAAGAAGCGACGACGAGAGCGGAGGGACAGTAGGAGTTGGCGCAATAATGGCGGGGGGTAAATGGTGGACATGGTGTTGGCTTGAACGCCGTAAAGGGTGTGATACCAAGGTCAAGGGCACAATGAGACCGAGCCTCAAAGAGGATTCGGCGTATGACGGGGTTACCGACGCATGAAGGAGCGTCGGGATCTGTCTCAGAGGAATTATAGTTTTGGATTGAAGTAGAGGGGTGTCGGATTGGACTCCATGGCAAAGATTGTGGTGGCGGTCAGGGGCGTACGGCATCGCTAGTAAGTAGCTGAGACTCGAGGGAATCTAAAGAAACTTTTCGCTGCGTCCGAGGGATGACGGGATGTAGGATAGGGACGAGAATCTGACAATGTCACGATACTGAGCTTAGGTCCTACAAAATCATAGCGTTACCATAGCATACGGCGATTAAGGCGTGTGTATTCAGGAGATGTAGTCGAGAACTTGGGCGAGAAGGCATGCACACGTACGTTTTTAGAGTTTGTGCTATAAATCAACAAATTTGTACTACGGGTGAGATGAACCAAGGTCCGAGTACTTAGCAGTCAAGATTCGAGTAGTATTTGATGATGTGCAAGTGGCTCGTGGCGGAGGCTGAGCCTGTCGGGGTTGGCGAAAGAATGGGCCATGTTAGAGCCGTGATTTATACTGCTTGCACGTACTCCATGCCAAGCGTGGTGGTTTGTAAACTGGGGGTTTCCATAATAGTTCAACATGAGTAGTGTCGGAGAAAAAATACGGTTGTCACAATCGTGGCCTGAACGCGTGAACTCCCGACGCGAGAAACCAAATCGTGGACTATGTGTGGAAACCGTGTTGTGATACTCTCAGGCTCTATGGTACTAACCATAGATGGACGAGCAGTAAGCATGCAACATTGTAAGTAGTCTCCCACAGGCAGACCTTGGTGTTGAAGATCGGACGTTCAACGTGTCAAGCGACATTGTGTGCGAGAAGTAGGCGCTGTGTTCACTGTGAGAGCGGCCCGGGTTGACTTTCACCGCTCAAGTCGTGATTTTCACCTTTCACCCCCCAAAACAGTGAATTACGGTGAGGGCGAAAAGAAGGTGATTGTCAACTTTGACGAATCACCTTGTCAGAAGGGGAAATTAACCCGTGTGACCTCCCCAATTAATTCATTTTCTTATTATTTTGTGGCATACTGTTTGTTACTTGGACCACACGGTAATTCCAAACTCCGGGACTACACACTATAGTATTGGAGAAATGGAAGGTATTTACATTGAGCTCCCATATGTTTCAGCAATACCAGGTCCCGGGAAAACTCATGACACTCCAAAGCCGTCTGTCTCTTGCCATCGTCCTTCTTGTGCAGCTCCAT